>NC_133007.1:32734180-33034597 GCF_048564905.1 Vicugna pacos | reverse complement strand
TGTTAGGTAACTGTGGGAATGTTGGCAATACCATCGTGGAATGCTGGGCCAGGACTTCCTCCGGGCTTCTCTGTTGTTGAAGCTACTTACTTGGGTTTCTTACCAATAAGAGTAGCTAATACAAACTGGCTTGTATTCTTTCAGCCTAGTCTTAGCTTTCTAGCCCTTTGGACAATCCTAGATCCCCGAGTCCCAGCTTCCTGAGTATTCCTGGCTCTCTGGGCTCTTTGAGCCATCGTATGCCTCACATGGGCCTGGACAGCCCATAGCACCTAACCTCGGACCCCTCTCTCTGTGCCCAGCTGTCCCAAGTCCCCCAGAATGAAGGGACTCCTCCCTGGCTCATTCTGTTAGCATCTCCTGTCAGCCTCTGCTGGCCTGGGATGCCTAGTCCCTGGGTCCAGACCGTTCCTGCCAGATAGCAGGGGCTGCAGTATGGAAGCTGAGGGCAGGGGCTTCTGCAATCAACCTCCTGTGCCGGTGAGGGGACCCAGCCCTGCAGGGACCTCGAGAGACCGAGAGGGGAGAGCAAGGGGACAGGAGGACCAGGAGGAGAAGGGGAGTGATGGGGGGGTACTGAGGGAGGGAGGGACGGGGGGAGCTGCACCCTGACCCTTGACAGCAACTTCCTCCTCTAGGGCTGCACTCAGCTCGCTGAAAGTCCCATGTGACAAGGCACCTGTTTCCTCTGCTTTTCTTGCAGAGCTTCTGTCCAGCTAAGTTCAGGGGTGTTCCCCTAAACTTCCCAGCACCCAAGAGCCAGCATGCACCAGAGGCCACTCTGCTGGGCTGGATTCGGCCATGTGGAAAGAGCTGGAGGCTGGAATGTGTGCGCGGTGGGGGGGGGTCCTCCCAGGGCTCAGGAAGGCCCTGGAGGTGCAGAGGGAGGGGGCTGGATGCAGGGTGGGCAGGGCACTGAGGGGAGCGTCTTCGAAGGGCATGGCACAGCTGGGCGCCACGAGGGGCCGTGGGGGCCACCGGGAGGACCGGGCTGACCCCTGAGCTCAGTGGAGCCACAATGGTGGGGGTTCGAGCTGGAAGGACTGCAGCTGGGACTTGTGTCTCCAAGGCTCCATCTGGCTGCAGTGTTGAGACCTGACCTTGGGCCAGCAGAAGTAGGGGACAATCAGAGGCTCAGGCATGACTCTGCGCAGAAGGTGGGAGGGTAAGTGAAGGGGACAGGTGCTGCCAGCCTGGCTGTGACATCAGAGAAGGAGTGACAGCATGTCGCCAGGGTCTTGCCTGGAAGAGGGGCCATGGGAGCAGGTGCCCAGGAGCCGAGTCTGGGGCACAGAAGCATGATGTACCTCCAGGAGGCCCAGCCGGATGCGCAGCACCCGAGGGGGCTCACCCCGGCGGATGCAGGAGAGGGAGGGGCTGGACAAGAGGGCCTCAGGGTCAAGAGGACCAAGACGGGGGTCTTGGGGGCCCAGGGCAGACACCACCCTCACCTGCAGCTTCATTAGGGAGACTGAGGCCCCAAGAGGCAAGGCCCCAAGGTCCTCCGACCCCAGCACCCACTCTGAGCAGGGATCTGACCCCCATGGAGAGGCCGAGGACCATGGGGGCCCGGTCATTTCCGCCTTCCTGCTCCGTTCCCCACAGGCTCTCCTCTGCTGAAGCCTTTGGAGGCCCGAAGAGACCCCATGAAGAAGCTGAGGCAGCAAAAGGCAAAGCCACATGCAGCTGGGGAGGCTGTGCCGGCAGAGATGGCCACTCCTGTCCCAAGGCAAGGCACTGGAGCCTCGACCCCACCTCCCTGCTGGGCCCATCATAGCAGGGGCTGCTTACCCATCAATGGCAGGCGTGTCCTGCATGATCTGCACCGCCTGGTCCCGGAACTGGTCTGCAATGCAGATGGCCACCAGGGGCCAGAACCACCAGCTGGCCCACATGATCTGGTCCCCAGGAGCTGGCTTCCCCACCGGTCCTATGTGCCCTCCTGACTGGCTGTCCTGGCCAGGAGACAGGCAGAGGCCTTTGGTCCAGGTGACCTGTGGGAGCCCTCCTGTTTATCAGTAATCAGCACATTCCCTGCGAGGGCGCGAGGGAGGGTGGATGGGAGTTCCTGGACCCACCAAGGCTGGGCCAGGCAGAGGTGTGGCAGAGCGTGCTGACCCCAGGGCGGGGCTGGTGCCCAGGTCACAGAACAAGGCAGTAGAAGAGGCAGCTCAGGGAAAGTGGCCAACGGCACTGCTGTGTCCTGTTACCTCCCTGCCACCCCCAGGACCCGATGTGGGGGTTTCGGAGGTCTGCCAGCAAGATTCAGCAGTGAGTCCTTGAGTGGACCCCTGTGTTTGCCTGGGAAACAGTTCTGTGTCACTTCACATGGAAGACAGAGTGCGCCCACCACACCCTACCCCACCCCAGGGGTGGGGTGCCTGCGGCCCCTGGCATCACCGAGACCCACACTCCAGCTGCAGGCTCCTGGCCAAGCAGGTGGGACTCTGGGGCTTGGGGTCGGAAGCCTGGAGTGTCCGCACTTCCTTCAAGCTGGGGGTCTTTCTGGCCTTGTCATACACACTCAGGCCTGGGGGGCGGGGTGGGATTCTAAGAACCAGACGCCCAGGCAAGGCCAGGACGATGAGTCACGAATCCTGGTCCCAGGGCTGGGCCAGCATCCTGGGTTCTGGTGGACAGCTGGGCAGCCCAGCCCAGTCTGGATTCTCAGGGCTGCTGGGCCATGTGGACCTGCCCTGCGAAGCCTGGGTCACAGGCAGGTCCCCTCCCTGGCCCCCAGGACAGGCCCAGCTCCTGGCCCTTTCTCCAGCTTGGGACGGGAGGTCAGGTCATGGCCCAGCCCTGCCTCTGCCGTCTTTAGCCGAGTGTCCCGGTGCCTGGGCCTCAGCCTGTTTTCCTCCCGTGGAAAAGGCAGCCTGTGAAGGAGCATGAGCCCAAGGCCCACCTTCTCTCCCTCTGTCCACCGCGCACGCCAAGCAGGGGGCTCCTGGGCGTTCTCAGCGCCAGTCCCTGGGATCTGACCCCCACCACCACCCTGTGCAGGAGAGGTGCCCTCGATGGGTGGGGAACCCAGCGCTCCGGCCAGACTGCCTGGGGGCTGTACCCTCCACGTCCGGCGCCTGGAGCCCCTGGGACAGGTGCCCTCGCCGTGGGGACACCCGTCTGCCCTTCATGCCTTCCCTGTGGCCCCAGCACGTCCCTTCTTCTCTGAGCTCCACGCCCACTCCCCTTCCACACCTTGGCCTCGCTCTCGTGACCAGGACACTGCTCACGTGGTGACAATGCCATGTGCTCCCTGGAACCATCTTCATCGACACAGCCGTTAACACATGTCCACCTCACCAACGACTGCTGCTCCATTTTTCTCTGTGTTTTCAGCGTTTTTCCGGTTTACTGTTTGTTTCAGGGTTTTTTAAGCGTACCTTGTATTTTATTTCTCAGCCTCGTCTGAACACCTGTCTTTACACGTGACCATTTAAGTCACAGTTTAAGTCAGAATGAGAAGAGCAGTCGCCGCTTTCCTCTAAACGTGCTCTTTCTCGTGTTCCCCCCGATCTTGTTTTGCTGTTTTCTCAAGGTCACCTTGGTCCTCCTCCACCACAGCGAGGAGGCTCCTCTCCTGCCCCCCAAGGGGCTGCCCTCCCCCGAGCAGCAGTCACGTTTGCATCCGAATTGCTCTCGACACACAGGCCCTCACGCGAAGGGTGCATCCCACTGGGCACCGCGTTCCCTTGGGTGCGACCACACCTCTGTCCAGGCTCCTTGCTTCTCTGGTGCCATCTTCTCCTCTCTCGACGTGTCTGTTCTGCTTTCTTTGTCACTTGTCTGCGGCACTGTCTTGGGCCGTTTTCCCAGGAACAGTGGCATCCTGTGTGAAGTCACGTGTCCCTGCTCTCGAGGCTGACGAGCCGCCTTCCAGCCGTGATGCCCCGCATGGCCCAGCTCCTCTCTGAGTGGGCGGTCCCTCCTTGTCCACGAGGTCTGAACCCCACACCCTTCCCCAGACAGCGCCACATGTTTGTGTTTGTAAACCTGCCTGATCCTTGGCTTTGACCTGCTTTTCGTTTTAAATTCAGAATTCACTTAATTGCTTAAACATTTGTAAGTTGTCTGGTCGTGCCTGTGTAATACATGATCAGCTTAACAGCCAAGTAGCAGGGGGGACTTAGAGCCCCCCCAGCCTGCTTCCTGGTGGGAGGGGTGCATGGCTGAGAAGGGGCTTCCTCCCTGCACCCTCCTCCTGGGGATGCAGTCTGAGTCCCAGCACCAAAAGTGGAGGCTGCGGAGTGATGCCCGCACCTCGGGCGTGAATTTCAAAGCCGGGACACGAGGAACCTCACTCATGGGGCAAATAGGATTTTAAAAAATTTTTTTTCTGGGGGGTAAGGTAATTAGGTTTATTTATTTATTCAATTATTTATTCATTTTAACAGAGGTGCTGGGGCTTGAACCCAGGACCTTGTGCATGCTAGGCACACACTCTACCACTGAGCTACACCCTCCCCACTTTTAAATAGCACTTTAATGCAATATTTTTAAAATTCAAAACTTCCTGCCCCAAAAATCCATGGCGAACAAAACATGAAACTTTCCAGGAAAGACAAGACTGGTGTTCTGACTTTTCCTTCTGCCCCTGGCTCCAGCGTGATTCCACAGGGCGCTGGCCTCCCCGGGGACATCCAAGTTCAGTTTGCTAACTTCAGCTGCAGGTGGTTCCTGCCAGGTGGTGACAGAGAACATTTCTAGGACCTAGGCTGCGGGTGTGACCACACTTCCTCCGGTGCCCCTGGGAGGAGAGGAGTCAAGGCCACTTGGCTACACCCCACGGCGGCCTGGGCATCCTTGTGCAAACATTGGAAGAGTCCAGGACGATGGCCCTGGAACATCGCCCGGAGGAGGGGCCCAAGGACACACCTAGGAGGCCGGCTCCAGGGGATCCTAAACTGTCCCTGACTCACATCCTGCGGCGTGGCCAGGTGGCCTCGGGGTCAGATTTCCCAGGCTCTGCAACTGTCTATAAACAGAGTTCATCGTGGTCCCTATAGCCCAGCAGTCCTGTTGGAGCCTTAACCTCGGAACCACTCAGAACCGCCCCACGGGTCAGGCACCCCCATCCCTGAAGCCTGTTCGCCACAGTGTGGTCTGACTGCTCGTCCTGGACATTCCGTTGCCTTTTTCTCTTCCACAGGGAGCTGACGTCACGTTCCCACCACCTTCCAAGCTCTGTGCCTCACACCTGCCTTTGGATCTGTGTTTTCCCGAATTTCTGCCCCAAGTCTTCCTCCTTCCGGTTTACGTTCTTGCCTGCTGGAGCTAGTCCTGGCGCCACTGCCCAGCAGTGGGGGTGTGGCGGCCGTTCGCGGAGCCTGGGGGAGTTTGCACGTGACGCTGCTGTGCCCTCAGAGCTGCTCAGCAGGTGTGCTGCCTGCAGACCATCTTCTCCGGAGCCTGGAGGCCCCAGGGCGTCCACACCCTTGTTGCGGGGAGTCCAGTTCTCTGTAGGGGGCAGGCCGCTTTCTCTCCGTGAGCTCCCCAGGTCAGCTCTTGCTCCTCGGGCTCTGCAGTTTCTCAGGGACGGGCCTTAGCTGGAGACCTTTTCATCCAAGCTCCACACTAACCGGCTGGAGGTCTCCCAGCCTTTGGTCCAGGGAGCGCCCTCGAACCCCTTGCCTCCGGCTGCCTCCCCTCCCTCCCTGGGGCTGCTGTCAGTCAAGGGCTGGACCCCCAGGGGTCCTCTTTGTCTCTTGTGTTTTTCTCTCCTGTTTTAGGTTTTCTTGTGCTGCTGTTCTACGGATTTATGAATAGAATAGGAATTCTGTTTTTTTAATTTATGCCGTGAGTTTCCTCAGTTCTGACTCCCGGCACTTCTACATGACTTCCCCCAGGATTTATACACTTAGTCTCCCAAGAATGCTTTCCTAAGTGTTTGGTTTTGGTTTTCTCCCTCTGTGCCCTGTGCCGCTGTGGAAGCAATATTGTCTAACATCTGTTAGAAATTTTGTTTTCTTTTATTGTCTTCTGTTTCCTGGACGACAGTGTTCCCTCTGAACGCTTTTTCCCATCGTTCATCGAGACCTGCTGTCGGGGTGCGGGCTCCCCACACCGCCTGCGAGCTTTGACTTCGTGTTTAATGTTGAAGGACACAGAGCAGCCTCCCAGCCTCAGGCTTTGTGTGAGATGAACGGGGGTGGGGGTCGACATTACGGTGGGATCTCTTAATGCCAGAATTTGGCACAAGCACTTTCGACAGCAACTACTGTCGAAATCAGGAAATACTTTAAGGGAAGGACCTCCTGGTATTTTTCCCTCCAGAGTAAGTCTGGCTGTGGGCCAGCAGGGTTGTGCATCTGCGTAAGAGGGCTCTGGGGGTCCGCTACCCACCGTCCAGCTGCTGACAACCCAGCCTCCGGCGTGTCCCTCACCTCCACCCACTCCTGCCATGTGTGAGCTGGGCTCCTCTCTGGTCTTAGCTAGGCGGCTGCCCCCGCAGCCCCTCCGTGAACGTTCCGACGGGCTCCCTTACTCCGCTCCATCCGATTTCTCAGTCCCCGAAATGGGCTGAGATCCCCCGGCCGAGGCCGCCTCCCTTCATCCTGTGGGTTCTGCCTGAGCCCTTGCTCCCACCTGAAAGGATGCTCAGGCCAAGTCCCTGCCCCGGGCCGACCTTCTGACCCAGAGGACGCGGTTGGGTGGTGTCTCCAGAAGACTCCCTCAGCCTTACTGCTTCTCATTCCTGTTCCATCCGCTTGCGCGGGAGGCCACGTGTGGCCCCAGCTCCCATGTGGTCCTGTCCTGTGAGGCTCAGCGAGCAAGAGGGCCTGGCCGGTACGTCTGGCTCTGGAGGTCCACTCTCAGGAGAGCAGTCAGGAGACCCACTCGTGCTTTGCTAAAAGCACAGCAGTCCTGGGTTTTCTGGTGGTGTCTCCCCACCACGTGCCCTCCTAGCATCCATCAGGGAGCAAGGGCGTGGCTGGCTCGACCCACAGAGAGAAGGCGGCAGGTGCAATCTCTGGGCTCTGTCCTAGCACCCCACCCCGGGAACCTGGCCACCGGCCCAGCTCGGCCCAGCTGACAGCTGGACGCTGGCTTGCAGGTGACAGCTGAAGCCAGGCTCTGTGGGCCAGAGACCAGCTGGAATGAGAGTCCGGCCGGTGGTTGCTGCGCTGGCTGTGGGGTCCTAGGATGGTCTGTCATGCAGCCGCAGAGAACTGACCGGGGCTGTCCTCCCGTCCCAGGCTCCCGTGTCTGTGATGGGGGTGGGGCACCCTAACCTCGTCCGGCTGCTGGAGGAGCACGACCATCATCTTCCACCCCAGCCCTTCTGCCTGCCCCATGTGCCGCGTTAGTGCAGAGACATCTCCGGGGATGGACGCCAAGGACGGACGCTCCCCCGCTCAGGTACCTGGGAGGACGTCGGAGCCTGTCTCAAACTCTGCTTTCAGGAGTGCCCTTCATGCTGTGCCTTAAATCGCCATCACTTATTTAAATAAAGACAGTAATTATTAACTGGAAAAATCAACATCACTTGCCATAAACAGAGGGAACACGGTGAAAATAAGCACAAAAACGGAAGAGTGCTGTTACAGTTCAGCCAGGCCCACAGGGCAGGGGCCGAGAAGAGACCCAGCAGACAGCTTCGTGTCCAGGGAGCAGCCTGGAGCTCGGCGAGGACTGTTCCACCAAAACTGTGCCGTGTTAGGCGCTCGAGGAAGCCCCTCTCACCAAGGCTTCACTTGCACTCCCGCCCCCCGTGGGCTAGTCCCAGGTCAGGACACAGCCCACAGCAGCACGGAGGTCCCGAATCCATGACACCCCCTCCCTTAAGAACACACACGCTATGGTGCAGCAGCAACACACACAGAGAAACACGCAAACACAGCTAACCACACACCCACCCCAGCCACAGAGCACACCCACATCCACACACAGTTATACAGATGCACACACAACCACGCACATGCAAAGACGCCCACACCTCAGACACCAACGTAGCCAACACAGACCTCCCCCACGTCCACATCTGCACCGTGGAGACCTACCTACCCGTGACCCACACCATGCACACGCCTGCACGTGAACGTCCCAGACCTGCGTGTGCAGACACACTCACGCAGACTTGTGCACAGGTAAGCACACCTGCACTCGCAGACGCAGACGTGCATGCGTGGACACGCACACGAGCATGAGGCGCCAGCACCGACACGCAGCACGAGCCCACAGACATGGCTCTCAGTCTCGCTGGCCTGTCCTCTTGCGGGTACAGCCGCATGTCTTGTCACACACACACTTAGCCTTTTCCCTGTCATCACTGTGCCACCTGGGGGCCTGTAGCCCTGCCCTCAGCCCCATGCAGGGCACACAGAAGGCCCAGACCAGGCTACATCTGCACTGGGGTGTCCCCAGGCCCAGACATGAGGCCTCCACCCAGACCTCTGCCCCCAAATCCTCGCTCCCCAGTGTGCTCGCGGAGGACACACTGTCTACCCAGCTGCCAGGAGCTGCCCCCCCTTCCTTCCCTGCCGCCCACTCTCCCAGGGCACCGCACGGCCCCCCTGCTGCCCCCACCGCTCTGAGCCCTGTGACCTCCTCCTAAGCAGCAGCAGGTCCCCAAGGTGCTCCCACAAGGCCCTCCAACTGCCCTGAGCACCCGGAGCCCCAGCCCATCAAGGCCTCCCCTCCCAGCCCACGAGGCGCTCCCCTGCTGGGCACCTGGTGAGCTTGTCTCTGCTCGGTTCAAGCTCAGTCTCGCTGGGCACACAGCAGGTGCTCACTGATGCAGGTACCTGCAGCACTCCATTCCCAGGCGGCTCTTCAGCGCTGGGAGGAGACGGGCTCCCTATGCTCCCCAGGACGGCGGGCGGGGCAGGTGCAGCCCCGGGCTCCGCTCAGGGCCACGAGGCCTGGAGGTTTGTTTCTGTTTTTCTCAAATTCCATCCCTCCCCTGAGTTCTGCAGTCAGCCGCCCTGCACACAAAGCAAGTCCCCCAGGGGCCTTCATTGCACGCCTCGGAGAGCAGAGAGAGCAGAACGAGGGGCTTAATGCCTCACACGTGTCAGCTGGTTCTGGTTTCCGCAGACACACCACACAGGCACACACTCAGCCCGCCAGCTGTCTGGGTCTGGGCGCCCTCTGACCCCCAGGCTGGGCCTCGGGCCCAGGGCAGGCAGGGTGGGGCTGGGTGACAGGCAATCGGGGTCCCCAGACAATAACGCAGGGGTTCTCTCAGGCGAGCTGTTGGCATCCGGTGGGGGTGCTGAGTGAGGAGTCATAGGGGAGGAGGCTGATGGAGGACACCTGGGGCCCTGAGCCCCTCCCGCCAAGGCCCCGGCACCCATGGGTGGCGGTCGGCTGGGCACCTCTGGACCTGGGGATTCCAACCCACGTGCTTTCTCTCCGGCCCTGCCCCCTGCCCACCACCTTCATTCCCTGGGGGCGAGCGTGACATGTCCCAGGGCCAGAAAGCATTCTGTCTCTCCCGCCTGGCCCGGAGTCAGGGGGCCCCGGTTCTATGTGGGTAACATTCCCGCTACAGGGGATCAGAAGCAGTCAGGGATCGGAATGTCCTCTGGCAGACACACGGGATTTTCAAAACCAGGGCGAGGTCTGTGTGGAGACCCGGCCCAGCTGGGGCCTGGCTTCACTAATTGGTTTCAGGATTCTGAGGTTAGGGTAGGGCGGCACACCCTGGTGGACTCCAGCGGGCCACAGGCTGTCCCACCCCCATGCAGGGAGGGGGACACATGGCAAGGCCACCCTGGGTCCCAGCAGCCCGGGTTGGGGCACAGTGGGGGGTGCACAGCCCCCCGCCCCGGCCCAGGACACAGTGGGGGGTGGACAGCCCCCACCGGCCCACCTTGCCCAGGCTGTGGGACCTATGCTCCCCCCTGGGCCTCAGTCAGGGCCCTGTCATGGGTTCAGATGCCAGACCTGGGAGGAGGGGGTAGGTGGGGGGTGCTCTCCCACCTCAGAGTTTAAGGGGGATCTAGAGTGAGACGGGGTCTCTGATGGGCAGGGCTCCGAGGACAGGCCCCAAGCCAAGCCCTGGAGTAAGTCAACTCCCTTGGCCCTCCCTGCCCCTGGCGGGCTGGCCTGTTTGCAGGCAGGCAGGGCAGGGGCCCGGGAGTAGGGCTGGGGCAGGGAGAAAAAGGTGTGAGTGTTCTTTGGACACCCAGACCAGGGTCTGGTGGACACACGGGACCCCGCCACTCTGGGGCCACAAAGGGCAGAGAGCAGAACTCCCCTACAGCGTCTGCCCAGGGCCCTGACGTCACCAGAAACAACATTAGGGGCCGCCAGAAGGGCAGGAGGCACTGAGGACCAGGAGTGAGGAAGAAAGATTTCCACTTTTAATGTCATTACTTTTTAGTCTGTTTGAAATTTTTAGCATGTGCAGTAAAATGGAAACGTCAACTTGATTAAAAAGAAAAAGAGGGTTCAAGGGGCCTCCCACTCTGCACAGAGACGGGGGTTGGGATCCCCACCGACTCTGGGCACCTCAGGGCCCCGGAGCAGCCCTGAGCCCTGCCGACCTGGGTGTCAGGTGAGACCTGGCAGCGGTGCTCGGACTCCCGGGACCCGACCGTGGGCCGGCAAGGAGACGTCACCACCCACCCCAGGCTGGCCGCCAGGGCCCAAGAAACGCCAGCACCACGTGCAGTTTGGCACTGCTGTCGCCGCCCTGAAATTCCTAGATTTGTCCTTGACGTGTTTCATAAGGAAGTCGATGGGCAGGGACGGGCATCCCCCTGCTGCCCCTACCCAGAATGCACGCCTCTGCGGTCGGGCGGGGTTTCTCCTAGTCGGTGTATTGTCCCTGGAGGCTCCACCCTCACTCCCTGCGCTGCCCTCAGCTTCTAGGACCAGTCAGGCCCACGGGGAGCGTGCGGCACAGCCCCTGGCCCGGCCTCGGGGACCACAGCGGCCAGGTGGTTTCGGTTGGCTCTGGGCTCCTCCCAGGCAGGCCCCCTGCGTCCACACTGTCAGCCACGGGACTGAGGTCCTGTCAGGGACACTAGGTTTCCAGTTTAGTTGTTGACTCCTGCATTTGAGCATAGGAGACACTGTAGGAAAATTTCGAGAGCGCCTGCTGGGGCCTGTCCCAGGCTGGGGGTGCAGCCCTAGGGGGGCTCATGGCAATTCTGAGGCCAGCGAGTGCTGGACCAGCAGGCGCAGGAGACCCTGCTGTGGGCACCTCCTCCTTGCCAGCGGCTCCCCCAGCCCCACCCTGGCACAGGCCCACCGTCCAGGGCACCGCCCTGTGTCCAGCCCCTGTCCCAGCACAGTGACAGACAGCCCCTGGCCTGGCCCTCCTGTGCAGAGCAGTGTGGCCGCTGGGCTGGGCGGGGGCCGGGCGGGCTAGGGCCCCCCACTGGGGCTGGCCTTGTCCCCTGAACTGTACACGGGGACACTCAGGATTTGAAGGAGATCCTCCTAGGAAAATACTAGAGGTCTCTTAAGCTCCGTGTGTGGGGTCCTGTGTCCCTTCTGTGAAATGGGCCTGGAGCCCCGAGCTTGGCCTGAGGCCAGTGGACACGCTGGGGCGAGGCCAGGGCCTCGGGTCCCCCTTGGGGCTGCCTGCGGTCCTCAGACCCACAGCCCTGGGCAAGGGCCCCAGGTGGCACCAACACTGCTGCCCTCTGCTGGCTGGGTGGGGTCCCACACTGTGGCCCGGAGGCCCCTCTGAGGGTCGGTGGGGCTGCTCAGGGGCTGCAGAAGCTGAGGCTAGGGCTGTGCACACCCAGGCCGCATGGCTCAGAGCCGGGACTCGAGCCCAGGCCAAGGGTCCTGGAGGCTCCAGAGTGGTGTGTCCACTATTATCACCTCCCTGTTTTGAACGACCCAGAACGGCCCAGGCCTCCCAGGCCCACTCTGTCCCCAGGGAGCCAGGAGCCCTTGGTCCCACAGTCTGAGGCTGCCCTCCAGGCTGGCCTCTCAGAACTGCCCCGGGGGTGCTGTCATCAGATGTGGCCCGACTTCACTTCCTGGACGCAGAAGGGACCCTCGTCCCCACCCCTCACCTTCCCCGTCTCCAGAGCTGTGAACCCACATGCAGGACTGGATTCACCAGAAAGTCAGGAGACTGGGGGCTGGACGGGGCCACATCGGGGGGGACAGCTGCACGTTGTGGGGCACCAGATGCCCTCTCCCGCAGTGGCACCAAGCCACCACCTCCCTGGGCTGGACACAGGCCCGCGATGATTCACTGACTCTCAGGGGAGACACTACACGTGTTCCCTCCCCCATGAAGGTGGCTCTGTGGGATAAAAGGGGTGTGGATTCCAAGCTCCCAGGGCCCAGGCAGGGCCCCCCCAAGCCGGTCCAGCACAACCCCGCAGTGCCCAGCGCCCCCTCCCTAGGATGTCCCATGACCCTCCTGAAAGGCCCTTCCTGTGGCGCGTAGGGAGTTAAACTTTGTCACCTCTCAGTGGCTGTGACAGCAGTGTCCACAGAAAGGAGGGGACTGAGTGAGGGAAAAGATAACGGACACAGGCCCCTTGTAAGATTGTTAATCTTTAAACCATTGTTTACCTTGTGAGATAAAATCCAAGACCCTAACTGGTGAAAGGGGAAGCTGACCGCGCCCCGTCTCAAGGAGGAGGCAAGACCGGCCCAGGTGGGACACCTCCTCAGAGGGTCCTGAGCCCCAGCTTCGAGCCCTGCGGCCCACGTAGGCAAAAGGGGGAAGCGGAATAGAGGAGACGCCTCTGTGTTAGATGCAGAGATTACAGCCCACCAGTACTTCGTGCTGCTGCCGCAAGACAGGCTGTGCCGACGGGGAGCAGAACGCTCTGAGCTTTCCCTGAGAATCAGAAAAGCCTCCTCGTCGGCCCAGACCGGCTCCTGCGGGAAAAGCCCACTTTGACTCATTCACACACTTATCTACTCCTTCCTTCCTTCAACAAACCCTCTCCACCTGCTGGCAGGACCGCGGTGGGCAGGGCAGCCAGCAGGCAGCCAAGCAGAATTCCAGAACAGGAAGGCTTCCTGGAGGAAGGGGACAAGCTAGCTGAATCTGGAAGGGCGAGTAGCAGGTGAGGAACGTTCTAGACAGAAGACAGCAGGGATGAGGAGAGGAAAGCCAGAGCGGCCGGCAAGGGCCTCACCAGCCTCAGGGCGTCTGGACCTCGACCTAAAGACCACAGCAGGCGGAGCGATTCACAGTCCAGGCACAGAGAAATGCTGGGAGCCCCAGTCTCCTCGAAAGCCGAGGGGCTGACTACAGCTCTGCCACCTGGGATTGCACGTCGCCCAGCTATGCCCTGCCAAGCCCAGGCACCAGCCACCTCCCCTCCTGACAGCGCCTCCCTGGGTGGCAGACCCCCAGCCCCCGGCAGCCCCTTGGCCCCCAGCCCACTCACCCTCACCGTGGCCTCTGAGATGGTGCCGGCTTCTCCCCAGCCAGGCACGCCTGGGCTGGACGAGCTCACTGCCGGGACCTCGCAGCTGCGCTGGCCCCACCGGCCACCTGCCTCTCCTCCCAGGCCTCTCCCAGGAAGATAAAAATGCCCCATTTCCGCCCCAAGAAGCCAGGTTCTCTAAAGCCGGAGAGGCGAGGGGAGGGGAGGGGAGATCAGTGAGGAGGGGAACGGGAGCTGCTGTGCCAAGAAGCTGTCCCCTCTCCTCTCAGCCTCCCGGCGCCCTTCCACCCGCTCCCAGTGTCCGGCCGGCTGCCCAGGGGACAGGAGAGGACATATCTCGTCCCGCTGGTGCTGTCTGCCTCATCCAGCTTCACAAGGGCAGACCTTAGAGACAGCCCCACACAGGCACCCGCCAGCCTCCTTCATTCGTTTTACTGTACGTTTTACCTGCGGGAATCTGACAGATACACCAAGAAGCGTGTGAGACATTCAGGTGCCTCCGCAGACGTTCACAACAGCCGAAAAGTGGCAGCAACCCCAAGCCCATCGGCTGAGGAAGAGGCAAATGAAGTCCAGCCGCACAGGGACTGTTGTTTCGCCACAAAAAGGAAGGAAACGGGCTCACACTCTAACACGAATGAGCCTGGCAAAGGCGATGCTCAGTGAAGGAAGGGGGGCGCAAAAGGCGCACGGTGTGAGCCCACGGACATGAAACGCCCCGAACAGGCGAGTCCACAGAGGCAGGAGGCAGCTTGCCGCCACCAGAGCCATGGGGTGCGGAGGACTGACGGGCGCCAGGGTTCTACTCGGGACAGTGAAAATGTTCCAAAGGTTGACTAGTGCGATGACCGCACAACTCCGAATGCGCTAAAACCCACTGAGCTGGACACACGAAAGGGGTGAGTTTTATGGCATGTGACAATATCTCAATAAAGCTATTAAAAATGTATGTACAGCGTGGTGACTTACAGCAATGGGGCCTCTGCCCACGTCCACGGGCAGTCCCAGCCCCTGGGACCCTGTGGCTCTTCCACCTACCACTCCCTCACCGCACTTCCCGCCAGGGTTTCACGGGGCTGCTCCTGGTTTTCACTGCTGTGCAGTCCTTCACCGGCCGGCCTGCCTCCAGCTCGGGGCCCTCGGTGCGTGGCAGGCGGTATTTTCCCCCAGTAACTCAACCGGCCTTGGCCCTCCCTCCACTGGGGGTGGTATCTGGCGCTCTGCCTGAGTCTGTGATCTGCCTGTGGACAATGGGGTGTGGTCGAGGTGACACCAAATGTTTCTGATGCAGGGTCTGAGCGGTGGACTGAATGTCTGGGTCTCCCCGGAATTCATGTGTCAAATCCCTGATTCCCAGTGTGGCGGCTTCAGGAGGTGGGGTCCTTGGGGTGATTAAGTCAAGAGGATGGAACCCTCTTGAAATGGTCAGTGTCCTTGTAATAGACCAGAGAGAGAAGATAGCCCTGCACCGCACGAGAGCGGAGTGGGAAGGCAGGTGTCTTCACCCCAGCAGGTGGGTCCCCACCGGACACCGCACCTCCAGCCCCCGGGCCTGTGAGCCATCGCTCTCTGTTGCTTTAGCCCCCCAGTCCCCAAGTCTGTTTCAGCCACCACTCAGTCCAGGACGGCGTGTACCTTGTCCACTGACACTCTTGCTCTCGGCTCTGGTGGTCCCCTACTGAGGCCCAGCCCTCGCCCCTCAATCACGGGTCTGTGAGCGCATAACAGGGCTGTTGTAAGTGCTGAGTTTGGGGTAGTTCTCACACAGCAATGCTAACAGATGGGGCCGTTTCTGCCCCGGCTCTGGTGAACGTCTCCGGGGCACGTGTGCACACCTGCTCAGGTCCAGTGCGTCTGCCACTCGGGTGGACACTGCCAGGCCCAGGCTGCCCTCCACGGCACTGGGCCGCTGCGAAGCCTCCCGCTGTGGGCAAGCCCAGGGCACACTCATCACAGGGTCCCCAGAGATCAGAGGAGGCTTGCCCTGCAAATTCTCTTGGAAGATACACTCCAAGAACTGCAGTTACTGGGTCAGAGGTCATGTGACTTTTACAGCAGTTCCGGGAACGCAGCCCAATTGCCTTCAAAGACACTGCTTCCCCCGACCAGGCCCATGAGCCCCATGCCTACTGCCACCTCATCTGGGTTAGGACTTCAACACACGGATGGGGGCACAAACGTTCGGGGCACAGCAGATGACATGCAGCTGTGTCTCAACAGAGCCGTCACCACAACAGTGCAGGGAGCCCCCTGACCTCCATCTGTAGGTGACACACGCAACGTGGACGAAGGTCGTGCATGGGAAGAATCCAGAAGGGTGCTGTGCGTTAGTCCCTGGGTGACGCAGGCTGTGGACTGGGAGGGCCCAAGGGAAGTGTCTGGGTGGACAGAAACACGTCACATCTCATCTATGTAGCGACTGCAGACATGTGAGCAAGTGAAATTCAGCAGACTGGACTTTTTGAGCTGATGGAAACAATATTAGTATCTGTTCGAAACTTCACTGGCCAGGGTGGAGGCCTGTGCGGAAGGGGTCTCAGAGGAGCCTGGCTGGTGTTTGGTCAGGGAGGAAGGCTCGGGGGCAGGAGCAATGCTGCGTCCACCCTGGTCACTCTTGGGTGCCCAAGAGCCCAAGCGTCAGACCCCAGGCTCCAGGAGAGGGCTCGGCAGGAGACCCATGGGCACCCCGCCCCAAGCTGCCTGGCCCCTTTCCTGCAGGCCCAGCAAGCTGGCCCCAGGTTGGCCGGCCGATTGCTTGTAGGGTAAACTAACAACAGGGGTTCCACCTCAGCAGCGGCTCTGCCCACGGGGTGTGTGGCTTGACAGCAAGCCTTGAGCTGACGGGACTGATGCTGCCTTGCACACCAAGGCCTGGGATGGTGAACCCTCCTCCCAGGGTGTAAGAGGCCCTCAGCCCAGCCAAAGGTCCCCAACTCTCTCCCCACCTCTTCGCCTGGCTGACTGTAATTTTCCCTCGTCCTTCCAGTCTCATCTAGTTGCTATCACCTCCGGGAAGTCTTTGCTTTCACCATTAGTGGGGGTTCACTGCCTCCCGCGACCCCACTGACCCTGCAGTTCCCTCAGACTCCTTGGTGAGGGTCTGCTGCTGTGGCCGGACCCCACTCACGCATAAGCCCCTGCAGTCAGGGGCAACATTTGTCTTGCCCACAACCACATCTCTAGGCCAGGCACAAAGTGTATGCCCCAGAAGCAGTAGCGGATGGACTGCTAACAGCCTGTGCCCACTTTATCGTGTGGGAAGACTGAGGCTGCTTTTCATCCACCTAATGTCCAAAAGTGAGGGACGGGAGTGGGGGATGAAACCGTTGATTTTCCTCCGGGATACGCGCCATGCTGCAGAACAGACGTGGCGGATGCGGGCTGACCCGCCACAACTCGCTGCCCCGCTGAGAACACACGAGAGTAGCCGGTATATGGAAGCAGTGGCGCATCGAACCAGTGGGCTTTTAAAGCATCGTGTTGAGAAAGGACAGAGCCGTCTGAAAAAAGGCCAGGTTGGACACCCTGCCTCACAGTCTACAAACACTGCCGATCAACGTCTCGCTCGATGCCAGAAGTCAGAAAGCACTGGAAGGAAAATCAGAGGGCGGCAGAGAGAAGCACGGACACGGCCTCGCCAGCAGCCACAGCAGAGGGTACAGAGCCAGCGACAAGCAGGAAGAGGTACTTCTGCATCCTGCAGACGGAGCTCCTTCAAATCGTTTTTCAAAGAAGCAACTCAACAGAAAAACAGGCAAAGGGCATGAACGAAAAGATGACACAGTAACAAACAAACGCCCTGAACCTCACTCGAGTGAGAAAAAGGCAACGAAACCACGGCAAGGTCCCGTTCTGGGACCAGCCTGAGCGGTAAACTTCAAAAGTCAGTGAAAATCAAACCTGCATCTGCCCTTTGAGCGAGGTCGCCCCCTCTGGGAAATGGCCCCACAGACACAGCGCACACACACGAGGACGCCTCTCTGCCCCAGGAGTCCCCGCTCGAGCCCACCTGGGCGAGGAGCCTACAAACTGAGGTGTTCGCTGCAGCTGTTAAGAAGTGGGGGGAGGGCAGAGCCCAGTGGTAGCACGCGCGCTTAGCGGGCACAGGGTCCTGCACGTCCACTAAAAATACATACATAAATACATGAACCTAATTACCTCCCCCCCCAAAAAGAAATGGGGAGGCTCTCTGTACACCGACAAGCAGACGTCTGCAGGGCCGGGGGGCCATCACAGCTTCCCACGACTCCTGTATGTTTGCACCATGTGCGTTTACCACACTCACTACCTACAATAAATACATTTTTTTAATTAGGAAAAGTCATGGTTTCAGAATTCTGTTCCTGAGACCAATAGAGAAGCCAGCGCCGAGAGCCCCCCACCCCCCGCACTGCACTTTGTATCAGGAGAGCAACGCTGGATCCCCAGGTGCCATCTAGTTAATCATCCTTAAGAAGAGGCTACAGACTCTTCGTCCAGTGGGGTGGGGGTCTATCCCTCCCCTCCCTCTCCTCCTGGGCAGAGTCCACACTCAGGAGGCTGGGGGTGGGGCGTTGGGAGGCCCCCTCTGTGATCTGGCACCAGATGCAGATTCCAGCTCGGGGCCACTGGCCGGCCTGCGTGGGGGAGCGGTGGTGTCCACGGCGGGGCAGCCAGGAGGAGCATTGTGTGGTGAGCGGGGGCTCAGGCTGTGGGGGTGCCTGGGAGCGGCAGAGGCCTTCACAGGGACCCTAGATCGAGGGAACACATTCACGTACCTGGGCTTGTGGCTTTACGGAGGGCTGTTCGTTTCCAGGGGCGTCAGGCAGAACTAAAAGAGGCCACCTTACCCCTTTCCGCAGGCTCTCAGGGCCGATCACTCCCCTGCTGAGCTGTGTAAATAAATACTTTGTATAAATGCTCCTTAAATGTTTGGTCAGCACAGGTATGGTCTTGTGTTTAGGGTGCGTTCAATGTTGAGCGTAAACATTTAAAACCCCCGCTTCTCCTCCTTGGAACAAAACTGCCCACTGCAGGGCTGCCCTCTTTAATTTTGATTTTTGCGTTTGCCTCTTTTGTTTTGAAAGGGTAACATACTCACAGAGTTCAATGATCAAGACGGTTTTAAACAGTACGCGTGGGAGTTTCTCCCTCCCTCGAAGAATGACCACAATCGCTGAGGTGGCAAGACCAAGCCGGTCCTCAGGTCAAGGTCCAGGTGGGTGGCTGGCCCTCCCGGGGCCCCACAGGCTCCGCCTGAGGCCGCACTGCCCTGCCTAGCCTGTGTGGAGCCCTCACACAGCCCCGCATCCCCGGCCGGAGGAAGTTCTCACTTAAGGGCGTGGACTATTCAATGGGCCCATCCTGGTCTCGTGGGCCAGGTGGCGCAGCACAGGCGCAGGTTCCGGGAACGAGGGGCACCTTTAGGGGCCGTCCTGCCTCCACAGGGTGCCGGAGAGTTCTCCCCACCCCTCCCTCCTGCCTCAGTCAGGCAGCCACAGTCGTACACTTGGGTTTTTGTTTTTTTAATTTTGTTGTGGGGTGGGTAGTTGGATCTATTTGTTTACTTTTTAATGGAGTACTAGAGATGGAGCCCAGGCCCTCACGCCTGCCAGGCATGAATGAGTGGGAACACACCTAGCTAAAGAGCTCTGCACAGCAAAAGAAACGGTCCGCAAAGTGGAAAAGAAACGAACAGGATGGGGGAAATATTTGCAAATCATCTATCTGATAAGGGGTTAATATCCAAAATATATGAGAAACTCATACAATTCAATAGCAAAAAACCCAAGTAACCGGATTAAAAAGTGGGCAGAGAACCTGACTAGACATTTCCCAAAGAAGACACACAGATGGCCAACAGGTACACAGAAACATGCTCAGTATCACTAACCATCAGGGAGATGCAAGTCAAAACCACAATGAGCTACCACCTCACACCTGTCAGAATGACTGTCATCAAAAGGACAAGAAGGAAGCTGACGCAGTCATTATGGAAAACAGTACGGAGGCTCAGGAAATTAAAAGCAGCTGCCATATGACCCAGCAACCCCTCTTCTGGGTTTTTATCCAAAGGAAATGAACCACTCTCGGAGAAGCACCTGCATGCAGTGCTCGCAGCAGCCAAGCCGTGGAAGCAGCCTCGGCGCCCACCGACGGTGGGCAAAGCGGGCGCCACACGCCCACAGAGAAACAGCACTCGGCCATAAAAAAGAAGGACATCCGGTCCCTTGTGAGACCAAGGGTGAGCTGAGAGGGCGTTATGCTGAGTGAAGCAAGCCAGACGGGAAAAGACTCTCAGTCCTCACTGTGCGATCTCAATTATATGTGGCATCTGTGAAGCCAAACTCACAGAAGCAGGCAGTGCAGTGCGGTTGCCAGGGGCTGGGGGAGGGGACGTGGGGAGATGCCGGGCCGGTGCTACCGATCTCCAGCTGTAAGTTCTGCAATCTAACGCACAGCTCGGGGACCACAGCTAACAACGCCGTGTGCAGAGCTGGAAGTGGCTGGGAGTAGATGTGAAGTGTGGTAACTGTCTCCCAGTGTGTAAGTGTATCACATCACTCACTCTAACCTGACACAACGTGACCCATCAGCAACACTGGGGAAGACGCCGGCACGCTGGCCGGCTCGCCGTCAGCGCTGAACCAAACTCTGAGCCTTGTTGGGGCGCCCTCTAGTGGAAGCCGGAGTCATGTCACGTCTCATTTGGTGCCGCGTTGAGGGGGGTGGGGGCGTGTATGGAGCTCCCGAGTCCCGCCCTGGATCCTGGGAGGTGGCTGCCTCCCAGGACCCGCAGGGGTCGGGGAGAGCTGGACGGAACTAATCCACATGACAGCTCTGCATGTCCGGGTTGAGAAAATACTTTATGGACTCCTTCCGCTGAAAACAATGAAATAACTTAAGAAATCTGAAAAATAAAACAGAAAGCAGATGGTCCTCAATGCCTGTGACACACCAAATCCCAGGGTGGCTTCTCCGTTCGCAGCCTTGCCACCTCTTCGGAGCTGCCGTGCAAAGGGCCACAGACGGGGGCTTGAAACAACAGAAGTTTGCCCTCTTACAGTCCAAAGTTAAGGTGCCGCCCGGGCGGTGCTCCCACTGGAGGCTGGGGGAGGGTCACCTCCGTGATTCTCAGCTGGGGCTGCACGATCTGGTCACTGGCTCTTTCCTCCTCTTACAAGGACCGCAGACCTCAGATTTGGGGCCCATCCTCATGGCCTCAGCTGATTTTGGCCACATCTGCGCAGACCCTATTTCCAGGTAAGGCCCCGCTCCCAGGGGCCAGGGCCAGAACTGGAACACAGCTCGACCCCTAGTGGCGGGGGCGGCACTCGCTGGCCTCCTCCCCAGAGGCAGACGGGAGTGTCAGTGACAGGAGACCAGGACGAAGAAGCTGGTAGCAACCCGGGGCTTTCTGAACACAGAGCATGAAGCCGCACCCTCTGCCTCTTCCGGAACGAAGAGCTGAGGTTCCGAGAGGCCCATAACTGAGAAAAACCAAGGTTGGCATACGGCAGTGGTGGGGTGGGGGGTACAGCACCACAGGTGGGCACTGCCCAGGCCTCAAACCCCAACCACAAGAGGCAGGAGCTGCCATGGACCTGGTCTGGGGCGACACCAGGGTCAGGTAGGAGGTGGGCTCCTCGCTGGGACCACCTGAGCCTGCTGCTGACCAGCTGCCCCTACTCAGGGCCCCAGACATTCAGGAGCCTCCACAAAGCACCAGGCAGGAGGGCCTGGGAGTAGAGAGGCTGCCTAGGGGCACGGCCACCATCCATCAGGTGCTGATTCCCGTCTGGCTCTGCTGTCCAGCTGAGGGGTCGGAAGGACTAGACGCCAAGGCTCGGGGGAGAGGATCTGGTAGGGGTGGGCCAGAGGCCAGAGCCAGGCTGTGGCTTGTGATACATAAGTGAACGTGCACGGACATCTGTTCACCCGCCTCCACCACCCAGGACAGACAGATGCCCCCACCCCTCCTGCCCCGTCCTTGAATGTCACATGAACGGAACCTCAGCATGTAGATCCCCTCCTGTCTGCCCCTCCTCCTGATCTTGCTGAGGGTCTCAGGAGTCCTTTGGCCTAATTTCCCTCTCGGGCCGTTGTGTGATTTTCCACGATACACTGGTCTGTTCCCCTGTTGACAACTGTCTGAGTGGCTGCATGTGTATATTTGTTCCCCAGGTGTGGACCCAGGGCCGAGTGTCCAGGTTCCAAGCTGAGGTTCCGAGAGGCCCATAATTGGGGTCCCAGGTGCACTTCACGGACCCTGGATGAGGTCAGGCTGTGGTGCAAGCACCCCATGCCTGACTCACATTCCTCTGGTGGCACCTGGTCATGGCCCCAGGCCCCCCGTGTTCTCTGCCTCCCCAGGAGACTCTGGTGCCCCAGCTGGTGCGGAGGCTGGGCTTCAGAGGAGAGCTGAGTCATGCACAGTAGCTGCACATTTTCTGAAAATGAACCTGAGGCCAGGCAGGCTTATCACCTCACAATGGAGACCCTGAGACTGGGCAGCCATACAGAGGGTCCAGCCTAATACCTGCTTCCTCCCAGTTAAAACAAAATGGGGTGTCAGTGCTCCCCCTCCCTGGGAGGCCACCAAATTGACGGAGGCGAGGACACTGTGCACTGGCACTGCCCCTGCTGTCCGCCTCCTGCCCGGCTGCATGGCTTCCCTCCTGTCGATGTTTCGACGCCATGCCCGGCGCTCAGTGCCCATCCGCCGTGAAGCTGAACGCAGTCGGCTGCGCTGGCCGGGAGCAGGCGCCCTTATCCCCGGAGCCTCCACCAGTCGCTCCAGTTCTGTGTCCAGTAGCTGGAGCCACGTGGTCAGAGCTTGGGCCACGAGGGAGGCTCAGACGAGGCCCAGGGTGCAGCCACGGCCTGGGACCTGCCCCAGCCTCAGCCTTGGGGAGCCAGGGACAGGCAGGGGGTCTGCTCCCAGCCCCCTACCTGTCCACCAGACCATGCTGTGGGCCGAGTGGTGCTCTGGTCTTCCTGGGAGCAGCGACAGCTTTACCGCACTCCCGTCCCGGCCCCTTCCTGCAGAGGCGGCCCCACCGTCTCCGCCTGTCACAGCTGACCTCTCCCCCGCTGCCAGGGGAAGGAAGGTGGCTGGAGCCCAGTGAGAATCCGCTTGCATTTTGACAGCTTCCCAAGGCAGGTGTGGGCTGGGGACACACAGGCCGCTGTGGCTGCTGCGCCGCTGAGCAGGGACCTCCCAGGGCCTGTCTGTGGCGCTGGACTTCCCACAGCGCCCCAAAGCGGGGCCCATTGTGCGTCGCCGGGCGGCAGGCCGCAGGGCCAGGTGGAAGCAGAAGACAGCTGGGCTCGCTAGAACTGGTGGCTCATGACACATGGACTCAGAGCCACTGAAAGGGCTGGAGGAGGCATCATGTGACTGGAGACAGAGCTTACGTGGGAGGGCACTTCCAAGCCATCAAAGGGAGGCTGACAGAGAAGTCCCTGATGTGGAGTGACCACACGGTGCCCCGAGGCCGTGAGGAGTGGGGGCCGGCAGGGTGCCTCTGTGGTGCCCCTCTCACCGCTGCCGCGGGGCTGCCCACTCCCCCCGTCTTGTTGGGGAGCTCCCCCAGGCTCAGCCAAGGCCCCTTTTGCCTCCAACACAGCGTCCTGGGCAGGCTGTGGAGCCACCTGCACACAGGGTCACGGTGCCTCCTCGCGCAGTTGAGAGAGTCGAGGGCCCCAGTGGGCGTGAAGCACGTGGGCAAAAATCCCCATCGTGCACCCTCGCCCCAAGGACGGTTTCCTCCCTCACAAAGCAGGTGTGTGAGTGTCATGCAGAACTCTGGAGGGGAGTGTGGCAAAGTGCTCACTCGTGGACATGCTGGTGGGTTTTCATTGTTTTTGCTTATTTACATTTTCTAATTTTTCTACAAAGAATACAAATTGAGGGAGGGCAGAGCTCAGTGGTAGAGCACATGCTTGGCATGCACAGGGTCCTGGGTTCAATCCCCAGGGCCTCCATTTAAATAAATAAATGAACCTAATTACCTTCCCCTCAAAAACATCAAAGAACACAGAATGCTTCTGTGAGGAAGAAGTTTCCTTCCGCTGCTTGCTCTCCGCAGCAGAGGAAAGGACGCCTGGGGGCCGAGCTGCGGGTTCTGCTCCCTCAGCCCACGGCTGACACCCAGGAGGCTGGGGGTGGGGGCCCTGGCCCCGACCCTGGGTCCCCACAGAGCGAGGCCGCCGGCCAGCCTCAGGGGGCACTTCACAGTCAGGGGCGGAGCTTTGAAACAACCGTCACTCAGGTGGAGGCCGCCTGGCTCCCTTGGGAAGCTAGTATTTCTTTGCCAAACAGGTGTTTCAAGCCAGGCCCTGTGGATGCCCCGTCCAGTCCTTACGAGAGGCTGTCAGTCACCTGCTGCTGCAGAGAAATCACACCAAAACTCAGCGGCTTAGAGCAGCAAAAAACAAGGATGAACTCACAGCCTTTCTGGGCTCAGGGAAACAGCAAGGATTGTGGTGGCGCTAGCCAGGTCTCTCTGAAAGTGCAGGAAGGCGTCATGGGGCTGGAGAGCCCCTCTACAGACAGCCGGTCTGCTGGGCCCAGAGACCATGGCCTGGCCTTGGATTCAAGGAGAAGCAGCTTCCAGCCCGCCTCTCGAGGGGAGGGGCAGCCTAGCCTTTTAGGGCCAGTATTTAAAGCCACCACGCACCCTGTGACAGCAGAGGCTGAGGAGGGTTTTCCATTGAGAGCTGAGGCCACATACCCAGCCTGACTCTGGCCTAGTGCTTGAGCCACTGACCACCGCAGGCTTTTGCAAATTCCAAACCCAGCTTCCGAACAGGGGGTGCTCTGAGTAGTGTGCTGGGGGCGACTTCAGAGGAGCGCGTCAGCCCTAGGAGCTCCCGCAGAGTTCCCTGGCCACGGCACACTTTCTAGGTCTGCTGGCTGAGAACCCCATGTGTGCTGCTGTTCTGAGCAAATGAGGCTCCCACTCCAGGAGGGGCAGCGCTGAGGAGCTGGGAACCATCGGTCTCATCTGCAGGTGCCACGCCAGGTGCCACGCCAGCTGCCAGCGTTTTTGACCACCCGGTACTGGGGTTCACTTCCTGGGGTTCCAGAGCCCTTGATGGAGGCCCATGCACTGAAAGGTGTATATCCAGGAATTACACGGGGCTGGCAGGCCCTGCTTCTGCCACTGGCCAGCTGTGTGACCCTGGGCAAGCCCCTGAACTGTTCGGAGCCCTGCTTTACTTCTCTGTGGAGTAGGAGCATTGGCCGTCCTTCTGGTCCAGACTGTGGGTGACAAGAGACAGGACTTCCCTCCCCCAGTTGGTCTGAGCAGACAGGGGGTTTATGGCTCCCTTAACAGGACGTTTGGCTGAGGAGCTGGATCCACGTCACCCCAGCACCATTTCTCTGTCCACTTCCTCTGCACCCCCTCTTCCTCAGGTGGGCCCTGCCCATGTGGTGGCAGAGGTGACCAGCTCTCCTGGCTCCCATCCCACCAGCTTAGCAACCCCAGGACCAAGTCTCACTGGCTGGTCGGGGTGACTGTCCACCTGAGCCCATCACTGTGGCCAGGGGACAGCACGCTCACTAATTGGCCAGGTCTGGGTCACGTGTACACCCTGGGCTCTGGACAGTGGTCCAGACCCACGAAATACATGGACTGAGTGATGGGGCCCCTAAGGAAGTATGGCTGTGCCACAAAGGAGGTGGGTGGGCAGAAGCAGTTAGTGTCCACCTGAACCACCCCTGGAGCGGTAATCGCTTTGCTACATTACTGCCTCTAGGCAGAGTCGGCTGCCTTGGTCACAGTCACTGTGTCTTTACTGAGGAGCTCACCCCTGCAGGCACCCAGAAACCGTCCAAGGTGGTGCAGCCACACCTGTCTCGGTGGCTGGGTCGCTGGTGACACTCGCCCTCCCCGCTCGGGACCCACCCCACCCCCCACCCCATGGCCCTGCCACCTCCCAGATGTGGACAGAGACGATGCCTCTCTGGTGTCCTCTCCATCCCTAAAGAGACCAGTATCAGCCCTTCCAGAATTCAGTGGTAGCCCGGTTACCATGGCGATACCCATTATCCCTGCTTAACAGGAGATGAATCAGGAGCTAAAAATAGGCCCCCAGAGTGGACGCAGGGATGGATGGATGGAGAGAAGGAGGGAAGGAGCGATGGGTGGGTGGGCCTGGATTCAGGGTCGGAGCAGTTCGTTTTTTCCCAGACAAGATAATTGAGGAAAAATCTCAATCGGAAATCACTCACACAGGGCCAGGAGGGTCTGGTAGATGGTCCCTCCCGCCCCCACAACACAGCACATAGCACCCAGCATGCAGGGGGTGCTAGTGACGCCAAGTGTAGCGGCCCCTCCGCATCTGGGCCTGCCCGTGCAGATCCTGGGTGGCGGCCACGGGAGGCTGCTTCTGGCCCTTCCTGGGGTCAAGCACCGACACCCCCAGCGCACCCTTTCATTCCTGAGAGGGCCCTTGGCTCAGTCCAGGAAGAACGCGGTCAGCCTGACTAGACACTCCCCCGCCCCGGGCACCGCCCCTGCCGTTGGTGCAGTCCTCTGCTGAGGCTGGGGGGCAGTAAAGGCACAGCACTGCTGCAAGCACCAGATGACACTGTATTCTGCCCAAATGCCCCCAGCCCTGCAGGCCCACAGACACGGCGGGGAGAGCAGCTGGGGGGCAGCTCGGACAAGGAGGGATCTGGCTATAGGGACAGGAGTCGGGGGCCCAGGTTTTCCCAGAGATGGGGGTGCTGCCTGCTGATCCACCCCCATGAGGACCAGATGCAAAGGAGGACTCCCCCAATCCCCCTTCCGCGCCCCCAGGACCCCTCCCACCCGCCTGGCTGGGGCAGAGCAGGTGTGCCAGCGGGGGCTACCCAGCTTTCAGTACTGGGGCCTGGAGGTTGGCCCACCAGGCAGCAGGGCCACAGGAGATGAGGTGGGCCTGGCCTGGGGGACAGGGGGCCTCCAGGAAGTCAGGGTCAAGGATGCTGGAGACGGAGCCTGGGAACACAGTCCTGGCCGCGCCCCGGGCGCCCTCAGGGCGTGGAGCCCAGGCTGGCCTCCCAAGCGTAGGCGCTGCGGTCCCTGGGTGCAGATCCCCGTGGCTGTAATCCTCCACCACCTGTCTGGGCACCTCGGCTAGCACACGGTTAGCCAGCGCTGAGGGGGTTGCCTGCAGGGCCGGGGTTGGGAGTGCACTGTGTGTCTCCAGCCGGGGCCTCCCCATCCTCTGTCTTCCGTCTCCCCCGCCCCCATGGCTCACACCTCTTGCTCCCTCCTAGAGCCAGGTTCACACTACGGTCTCCAGCCTCTAGTGGTCCTGCCCTAGCTCGTGACCACAAACAAGAACTCAGCTGGTGGCCACATGGGCCTGTTCTCGGCACTGCCGGGCAACATGGGACCACAGTGGCTATGGCAGCCAGACGCAGCTGGCACTGCGGGAGGCCCCTCAGGGCCCCTCTGGGTGGGTGTGACCCTGCTCTGGGCAGCGGGTGGAGGCAGGGAGGGAAGGCAGGTCCCGGGGCCCAGGCCCCGCGTGGACGCTGTAAGTGGGCCCCACACCCTGCATATCTCACTGTGTCACAGATGTTTGGAAGCCACTGGGGAGCCTGCATGTGGGGGTGCACTGCCCTCTGTGGTGTCAGCCTGAGGGTCTCATGACGAGAAGTTTTGCAGGGGCTGAGGCTGCTGAGGGCAGGCAGGGAGGCGCCCATTTCTCCCCAGCACTGCCTGAGGCCTGGCCCTCCACCCTGGCCCCAGTGGGAACCTCCGGAAGGGCACGAACTGCACGATGTCCTGCAGGGCGGGCTCGCCCCGGGAGGAACGCAGGACACCGCCGTCTCCGTCCAGGAGCTGCGTGTCAGTGAAGTTGGCGTTGCCCACCCCCACGACGAGGATGGACATGGGCAGGTGGGAGGCACGCACCGTGGCCTCCCACGTGTCCACCATGTTGGTCACCACGCCATCCGTCAGGATCAGCAGAACGTGGTACTGCTGGGGACCCAGGGCAGAGGGGCTGCGGAGACCTTCAGGGCGGCTGCATCTCCCCAGTCAAACCCCAAGTCCACCGACCAGCTCTTCTCCCCGAGATGGCCAGGGGAGACCACAGACGTCCCTCAACCCACGGTTTCCAAGCTGCTCCAGGAGCTTTTTTGTGGAGCCTAAGTATTTGCGTGACCACACTGATCTGGGAGCACCCCCCCGGGGAACACGTTTGCCTGCCTCCGCCCTGCCTCTGACCCGAGGATGCCGGAAAGCCCACATCTTACAGACGGGACCCCAAGGCCCAGGGAACCAGGCTGACCCACGTCTGAGGCCAGAGGAGGAGGGGTGGGGCCTGGGGTGGGAAGGGGCCCCCACACTCTGAAGAGCCACTGAGATTCAAGGAATGGGCTTTGGCGAAGACACACCCTGGTCTAGCCTGGCCAGGTGCCCAGTGCATCTGCCAAGAAGACAGACTGGGACTTGCTTCAAATAAAAGTCAATTGCCAGGGTTAAAAAGACAAAACCTCTCAGTAGTCATTACTAAACATCTGAGTGAGAGAAAACACACAGGAGAAGAAGGGCTCACTCTGCACCTCCAGCCCTGGAAGGGGGGCTGTCCACCAGCTGGCCCAGCCCGGCCAAGTGGGCACCCAGCACTGCACCGTCTCTCCAGGGAGGGAACCCACAGATAGCCCAGCAGCCTGCCCTCTCTGAGCCCCCGAGCCGAGGGTGGGGTGAACAGTCTCCTGACCGGGACTGGAACTGCCCCACGTGCCTCCTCAGCGGAACCCCCAACGCCTGCCTCCCCGAGAGTAGCGCCAGGGCCCATTTAGAGCTCACAGCCCTGTGTCTCCATCACCACCTGGAACGGAAGCTTCACCTGAGCTTGGAAAGCATCACAGTCGGGGCCCTGGGAGGCCGTGTGCATCAGTGAGATGGGGCGGGGCCTCACCACGGGGCAGAGAGATGGTGGGAGGGAATTTCAGGTGAAGGCATTGGGGGTGGGTCCCGGGACGCTCCCCTACTGTCTGCCAGCATCAACCCTGCTCCGCTAAGATGGATATCTGAGCACCGACAAGGCAGAGGCAGCCTTGAGCACCTCCTGGAGTCTGGCCCCTCCCAGGGATCAGAGGACAGCGTGGAGGCCACCTGGAGGGTGAGGGCAGCAGACTCCAGTCGCGGGCCCTACTGGACACACACGTGGGCTTCTTCAGCCCAGGGACCTCGTGAGGCAAGGCAGGGTCGCAGCTGGAAGGACACACCCCCTGTCGGGGCAAGGCCGTATCTCAACCTCGTTCTAACTGGAAAAGCCATCAGGGCATGGACAGGAACGGTCACCTTTTAGCTGTGAAGATGGCCTGAGGGCTCTATTTTCTCTCTCGAAGAGGTTTATACTGATGTTTGCCGATGAAATTATGTGTCTGGGACTCGCTTTAGAATAATGCGGGACCACGACTGCTGAATGTGACCCTGACTCCAGACTGGATCCTGAGCCAGGAGTAACACTGCGATGGAATTACTGCTGGGGCAACTGATGAAGCAGGAGTGTGTTCCACAGATGAAGCGCCGCATCCAAACCGTCACCCGGATCAGCACCCGGGCTGCGGGTGTGTGAGGGACACCGGGCCTGAGGGCGGACGGGCTGGGAGGACAAGAGGCTGCAGCCCAGGCCCCTCTCCCCACGGGGGGCGACCAGAGTCTGGACGGAGCACGGCTGGGAGGAAGAGCCCAGATCAGGAGACCTGGACACGGGCAGGGCAGGTCCTGGGACAATGTGGATGCGTCGGGTGAGACAAGATGGGGGCACCTTCAGTGCTGGGCTGGGCTGGGGGGTCAGGAGGCCAGCAGGCGGCTCTCAAATGGCTCAGAAAGAAGACATAATAACGTACAATGTGGGGCCGGGAAGAGGGAGGGGGAGGGGAGGGGGAGGGAGCTGGGGAGGGGGAACTGCAAGAAGTGGGTGCAGGTGGGTCCAGGGGAGGGGTGTGCTGTTCTTCCATAAATTTGACGTTTTTTCAAGATGAAAGCTGGAAGAAAGTAACAGCAGCACAGCCAGGCTCACAAAGCACCGTGACAACCAAAGCGGGGCCGGGCTTAGCACAGCGTTATTCACGCGGATTAAACACGAACAAACACAGTAACAACGTGTGCACAACAGGACAGTGACCAGAGTGGACGTCAGCAAGTCAGCCTCCAGGGTGAGAATCACCTGCGCAAGCTCAGCCCCCGGCGCCCCTCCTCACTCGGTCCAGCCGCTCCCTGCCTCAGGGCCTTTGCACAGGCTGTCCCCGTGGCCTCTGTGAGCTCTATGCACCCCCCACAGCTGCCCCCACTCCTGCCCTGCTCCCCCAGAGCAGGCAGCACCTCCTGACGCACCTGGTCCCCACTGCGCCCCGGCCCCGGGCACCCACGGAGCCCTCCCGGGTGTGCGGCTCAGCTGTAGCCCTGCGGGCCACCTTGGAGACGACGGGTGCCACGTTGCTGGGGCCGCAGAGCTGGACCCTGGGCAGGCTGTTCTGGTAGGCCTCCACCACACCCTGGATGCCTGTGGCGGGGGGAGGGTGAGCCTGGCCCCGCGGCACCCCCACCCGAGGCGCCCGCGTCCGACCTTCACACTCGTCGTCCTTGGGGTTGAAGTTGACGGCAAAGTCATGGGACCCCTGGGTGGGCACAGAAAGGACCTGTCAGCTGGCTCCCCCCCAGGAACCCACACCCCTACCTGGTGGGAGAGGTAGGTTTGGAGCCCCTGGGGCCACCACGTGTGGAGGGAGTCACAGGACAGAGGTGGACAGACAGACCAGGGCTGGGCATCGCTCCAGCCCTGGAACCCGCAAGACCTGAAGCCAGTAAGTGCCCCCCACCACCAAGTTTTCTGTCTAAGCCAGTTGAATGTCCTTTCTAACTGGAAGATTCTGGGCTAATGTCCCCCGTTCTCCCGACAGGGCCAAAGGGCTGTCTTCGGTCATGAGAGCACTGGTGCTGGGATGTCACAGGTCAGCCCTCTGGTGGAGGGAGGGCCAGTGCCTGCACCTGCTTGTCACCCGCCACACAGCGCCCCATATTTGGGAGGGATCCGGGCTCCAAACCCCAGAGCAGGGAGCCTCTTGTCGCTGGAAGAGAGGTGGTCTCGTCACCCAGGGTCTCTGATTACCCTGGTCGGTGGGGGGCACACTGGGGAGACACTGACAGAACAAGGAGATCAGGCTGACACTTTTGGGGGCCCCAGGCCCCACCCCAAACTACATGGGGGAACTGAGGTACAAAGCCACGAAGAAGCCGCCCAGCACACAGGCAGGCAGGGGAGGACCTTGGCCCCCTTCACCCACAAGGAGCCTCAGTTTATCATCTGTGAAGTGGGACTCGTGTCCTTCCGTGTCTGTGTGAAGGACAAAAGAGGCCATGTGGGTGGGGGTGGCCCTGCCTTGGTCCCTGGGGCTGCTGCAGGCAGAGCCTGGGGAGCAGGGAGGTTGGCGCACCTGTCATAGTCCTGGCAGATCTCGCCCACAGCCACCAGGGCCTGCAGGTACTCATTGGGCTGGAAGGGGTTGATGTAGTGCAGGGAGAAGCTGTTCCGAGGGTCTCCGTTGGAGGCGATGAAGTCAACGGCCACCTGCAGAGGTTCCAGGTGATGAGCCGGGAGCCCCTCCCACCGGGGCTGGGATGGGCACCTGCAGCCACCTCTAACAGGTCAGGGAGGGAAACCGAGGCTTGGAAAGAGGCTCAGCTGCGAGGAAGGCTGGTGGTGAGCCCCAGGGCCCGGCTCTGTGCAGGGCAGGACCAGAGGGGAACAGACCTCCTAGCTGACGTGCCAACCCCAAGGCTCCTGGCTCCCCAGAGGAAGCCAGCGCACCTCTGTAGGCCCGCAGAGAGCCGGGGAGGTCACCCTGGACCTCCCGCAGAGTTCTGGCCCTGCCCATAGCCTGACCAGTGGGGGCGAGGCACAGGGAGGGGCCCAGAGGCGGGACCAGGCAGGTCTTCTCAGCCACCACCCTCCCAGTGCAGGACCTGGGAGGAGCAAGCCTGAGCTGGGGTCCCCTTGAAGCACCCCAAGTCACTTTCCTCCGGCCTGGAGCACGAAGGCCATACAGAAGGGCCTCACTGTACCCACGTCCCTGCGCATGTCCACACCAGGGTGCTGAGCTGGGCCCTGTGTTACGTTCAGAGTGGGGAGGGCCGTCGGGAGGCCTGGGGCGGCGCCCAGGTGCTGACCCCCCCATCCCACTGGGATGTACTCCAGCTGGCTGCGTGGAGGGGTCAGTGGATTCACCGTGAAGTGGATCTGACAGCCACCCATGATGTAGTCCAGCGAAGAGCAGACCCTGAAGAACTTCCAGGACGGCCAGTGGGGCCGAGGCCGGGGCTTCCGGGGCTCCTGGGGCCTGCCCTCCCCCAGGGATATGGGGGCAGGAGCCCAGCAGCCTCCGTCCCCTCCCCTCAGGCCCTCAGGCAGCCTTCTTCCCCCTCCACCCCTCCCACCTCCACATTCTGGGGACCACCAGACCTCCGGGAGGGGAGCCCTTGAGGGTCCATCGGACAATGGGGGGCCTTGCAGGGAAGGGCTTGCGGCCCCGCTGGGCACTGACTCTCAGCAGTTTGGGCGGAAGCCCCCTCCCCCACCGTGGGCGGGTGGGGAGGGTCTGCAGGCTGCCCTGAGGCCCACCTCCAGGTCTGCCGGGACGACCACCCCAGAGTTCTTGTAATTGCCTCCTCTGCTTGTACTTGGCGTTCACGCAGTCCCGCTGGGCCTGGGGGACAGGGACAGGCAGGGGCCGCACACCACAGTGCTAGTGCCCAGCATCCACCCCAAGGGGCAGGGGAGGCCTGAAAGTCTCGCCCTGGTTTTCCCAACTCTAACAAAGCAAAGGACCGACCAGGGTCCCTACTCTGGCCCCCTGGCAGGGCGGTTGTCATTCTGTCCTCCTCAATTTCCTCCTCTAATGCCATCACGACTTATGCAGCAACGCAGCACAGCCCAGGGCGCCCCTCTGGCCCTGCTGCTCCCCAGCAGCTCACCTGGTCCTCTGCAAAGTTTTTCTGCATCTGCTCCAAGGTGGTGGAGAATTCTCCAATCAAGTCGTGCTTCCTGCGGGAATCATAATCCCAGACGAGGCACTGGGGAGCCCAGGAGCCCTCAGCCCCCTGCCCCTCTGGGGCCCCCAGCCTGGGCGCCCCCTCCCCACCACCCCTCCCCACGAACCCCAACTCCAAAGTGTGATCTGGCAGGACTGGCCCCGCCCCATCACAGACCCCACCCCGGCCCCCAGCCCGGCCCCGCCCCACCCACCTTCAGAGGCCGAGACTCCTCACAGCTGCGCAGGCTGCTCAGAGGCACTTTGAAAGGCTGCCACGTGGGACACGTCGTTCTCCACCACGTGTGAGCCAGGAGGGGCCAGCGGCCCCGGGGGCCCTGCCTCAGGTTCCGGAGCTTCGGCCTGAGCCTCGCTCCTTCATAACTTCCCCGCGTTCCTGGAACACCTGGACTCCTTTTCCCTTAAATAGTCTTTTTTCATCCAAGTTAATCTATCTCAGAAGGAAATGCTCTCCCTCTGCTGTAACTGCTGTAAATCCAGTTTCAGGGGCAGGTAATGACAAGGCCCTGCTCAAAGGGAGGTGGCGGTGTGGGGCCGGGGGGATGCAGAGGGGCAGCAGGGGCAGCTCCCTCCCCGCCCTCCCACGCCCACCCCCAGGTGCTGGGCAGGGACCCCCACCTCTGTTCTGTACACCAGCTGCTCACTCTGAGCGTCACTGAGCAGATAAAGCTCCAGGAAGGGGTGCGGCTTGCTGAAGAAGTCCTGCAGGAGGAGCAGAGGCTTTGCCCGGCAAGGCGGGGAACGCGGCGGTGGGGGAACACCAGGTTCAGCCCCTCCTGGCTCTGAGGAGGGTCTTCCTCTGCAAGTCAGAAGAGGCAATGGGGCGGGGGGGGTCCGCGCCTGCTCCCCTGGGGACCCTAACCCGCCCTCAGTGACCTGACTCCTCAAAACGTACCACTCAGGGCCCCTTGGGGCCTGGATCTGACTGGCCCTCTGTCCTCTCTCCCTCTGCCAGGCACCCTCACCTCCTTGCCTCATGGGCCCTCCCACCGCTCATGGTCAGGTGAGAAAACAGGTTCAGAGATGAGGGAGAATGCCAGGGTCCCTTCGGTCAGCACACATGTGACCTACGGCAAAAGCAGGGCATCGGGCCCTGGGAGCCTCCCAAGCCAGGGCTGGCCTGCGCTGGGCCCTCCGAGCGGTCTCGGCCTCCCCCCCACCACCAGGCTGCAGCCCCTTCAGGCTATAACCCACTAACTGGGCCAAGAGTTGACACAGGGACACCAGAGGGCAGCTCTTAGGCTGGCCTGTAGACCAGACAGAAGCTGACCGCCCCTCGTGGCAGCTGCAGGACCAGCGACTGCAGTGTGGGTGGGGACTCTAGCCTCCGCGTGGCCAGCTCTGACCCTCACTGCCATGACTGAGCTGAGACAGACGGGAGACAGGACCCCCACCCCCACCCCAGTCTGCCTGGCTGACAGCTCTGAGCATTCAAGAACATTTTGTGCAGAAGAGAAACCATCCCAGGTGGGGGAAGCTGAGGCCAAAATGGGCCTCGGGTGGGAGAGCTTGGTGTGAGGTGCGAAATGTGGGGCCCCACGCCAGGCCCCCAGGTTCTCTCAGTTGAAGGCTCACTTCTGGGCTCACCTATGGAGAAATGGGACAGCTGCAGGGTCCGTGTTGCACGCCTGGGACTTGAAGTGTCCAAGCCTTTGGCCGTTGAGGTGGCCCTACCAGCCCAGACCAGAATGGCTGCAGAGCAGGAGGTCCTGAGGACCTTTCCATAATGTAAAGTGTGTGTGTTTACCCAGACGTGTGCGTGTCCACACATGTGTCCGTGTGTGCCGTGCACAGGTCTGCGTGTGCAGGCATGCACACACTTGTTTGCACACGGATGTCTGTGCAAGCATGGGCTTTTACATGCCTCTATGCATGTGAGTTTTTTTGAGCAAAGACCAATTTGTATTCCATATTTCCCTTTTATTTATTTATTTTTGGGGGGTTTTTTTTGGAGGGGGAGGTAATTAGATTTATTTATTTATTTATTCTTAGAGGAGGTACCGGGGATTGAACCCAGGACCTTGTACATGCGCTCTACCACTTGAGCTACACCCTCCCCCCAGAAGAAATGCCATATTTCCCTTTTTAAATCTCCACTTCTTCCTGGAGGGGAAAATTATCTTTCACTAACTTCATCTTAACATCATTCAAAAAAAAATCAATTTTCATCAATAGACTATACTGGAATGGTTTCCAGAGCGGATGTTAATTAAAGCTGTCACATAAACAGAGTCACATCTTCTCTGAACAAGTCTTATTTCATGCTGGACATGCATATTTCCATGTGTGTCCCTGTATGTGGTCCCCGTCTTCCATGCTCACGAGGGCAGCTGGGGGCCAGGCTGGGCGGACCGCCGCCCTGTGCAGGGTTGTGCCCTGCGTGGGTCTTGGTCTTTTTATCTGACAGAAGGCTCTACCCGCCCATCTCCAACCCAGGCAGCAGCATGGATGAGTCACCCAGACATCATGTTGGGTAAAAGAAATCAGACACAAATGAGAACATCCCATGAGATTCACGGACATGAAATTCTAGGACAGGCAGAGCTATCAGGGCGGGGGGTGTGCTGAGAGGAGCAGGGGAACCTGCAGGTGATGAGAATGTTCCGTGTAATCTGGGTGACAGTCAGGTGGACCACCGTCTAAGCTCATCAGTCTCAACCCTCAAGGTCTACACATTCTACTGTGTGTACATTACACCTCAATAAAAAGCAGTGCCCTTGTAGCCCTCACAAGAATTTAACGTGGGACACACGGAGTGTTCAGCACAGAGGCTAGCGCTAAGTAGCCTGGCTGGTGGCGAGAGCAGGCACTCCTGTTACACTGATAATGGAGGAGCTGACGGACGACTGGAGTGGAGGACACAGTGTCTCTCAGGTGGGAGCTGGACCAACAGGCCACGGGGAGAGACACGGGAAGGGCTCCCTTGTGTCATGGAAGTGAAGAAAGCAAGCTGCAGAACAGTGTATGCCATTTGGGTTTTCTAATACATGAATATAGGGAAAAGAGCACGCGTTCCTTGGCTCCAGTGAGAAGACGTCTCTGCAGAAGAATGTAATGTCCCTGGAGACAGAGCAGGAGGGAAGCCTTCCATGTGTGCCTGTCACACTTTCTGGATTTGGATCCATATTACCCAGCACAAAATTACATATTTTTAAAAATAACCAAAAAGAGTTTTTTAAGAGAAGGAGCTGTGGAGACAGGCAGCGCTGGGGGTCATGCTGGTACACAGTCGGCATCTATTCATTGTCCCCATGCCACCACTGCCATAGAGCGAGCCCTCAGGACCTGCCCAAGTGCCCATCCTGCCCCTGCCTTCCCAAGGGGATGGGCACTCACCTGCCCCAAGGTGCACTCCACGCCCCCCAGGAAGTTGTCACCCCGACAGCTCAGGCTGCTGGGCCCGTGGGCGTCATAGACCTCAGAGCGCAGCTTCTGCACCTCCTCAAAGCAGTAGCCGAGCGTGAAGGCCTTGGAGAACACCAGGTCCAGGCTGCTCCGGACCACCTCGGTTCTGTCCACCTGCCGGCAGCGCCGAGTGAGGCCCTCAGGGTCCCCTTCCCCTCCCATCTGCCCTCAGGTGGTCCTTGCTTCCAGACTGTGTTGTGGGAAGACCCCACTCCACAAGATGCTGCGAGGCTCCAGGCCGCCCCTCCCTCACTCCTCACTCCCCCGGCCGCCCACATCGCAGATGGGGAAACAGGCTCAGAAGGGGGAAGGGTGGGGCCCAAGGGCACCCCAAGTCAGGGACAGAGCGGATTGGAACCCTGGACAGTGAAACCAGAAGCAGGTATCTGTCTCTGGTGGTCCGGAGATGACAAGAGACCGTACAGAGTCACGGATCAGAAGGTCGCGGCGCTCCTGGCCTCCGAGCCCCTGGGCTCTTGGGCCCAGACGCGTCCCCCGCCCCCGCCCCACCCCGCGTGCCGCCACCCCGCCAGGGGGCGCCAGAGCGTGGGAGGGGCCCGCCGGCGGGGACAGCCTGGAGCCGCCGCGGGCTCGGGCCCCCGCTCCCCTGCTCACCAGCCCCTTCAGCCCCTGACCTCGGCTCGCGCCCCGATCTCCTGCTCTTTCGAGGTGAAGCCACGCGTCTCGCGTGAGATTTTGACCGAGAAAGCGCTTCGTCCGGCGCGGAGCGCCCGGAGCGCCCGGAGCGTCCGGAGCCGTCGCCGCGACCCGCCCGCGGGGAGGGCTGGGCCGGGCGGGGATGACGAGGGCAGCGGGCCCCGTGGAAGCCCCGCTCCTGCGCAGGCGCCCCGGGCACTCCCAGGACGAGAGGTTTGAAGGGGGGCCCCGCGGCGCAGAGGCCCGCCCGCCCAGAGCCGGGTCCCCAACCCTGGCCACGCGCCGAGGTCCCTGGGGACCCCGCCAGTCTTCAAGAACAGGAGAAGCGACAGGCTGGGGGGCCCTGCAGACGGGGCGTCCCAGTCTCGGAGATCAAGTCCTCGGCTCCCAGCGAGCTCCGGCCCGGGTCGGCCGTTCCCCTCCCGGCCCTCCCTGCTCCAGGTCCGGGCACCCCCGCCTTGCGAAGGAGGACCCGGCAGAAAAGCCGCGCTCCTGGTTGCCCCGCGGGCGGAGAGGGACCGGCGGCCCCAGTCCAACCCCTGCCCCTCCACTCCTTTCTGCCCCTTAGGCAGGCCTCCTGCGGCGCCTCTCTGGCCCCGGAGGCCCCCCCCAACCCTGGGTCGCACCCCCCACTCCAGCGCTCCTCTCTCTGCTTGGAGCTCCCTGTGCAGGTCCGCCTCCAGCCCACTCCGGACACCTCCACTGCCACAGCTCCTGGGCACGCACCCCTAGACCCGGTAACCCCACCCGTGATCCTGCGCTCAGCCCCAGCTCCGACGCCGCTGCCTTGGGCCCCATTAGCTTCCCACACCCACCTGGGTCTCTGCGTCCCCACTCGGCACCACCGTCCACCCCTAGGCCTCTTCCCTCTGCACCCCCGCCCTCGCCCCTACCTGCACCCATTGGCTCTGCGACTGCAGCAGCAGCACCACGCTGGGGTCGGACTGTGAGCGGGTCGCGGGTCGCGGTCCAGCAGGTGCCGGCAGCTGAGCCGCAGCTCCACCTTCGAGGCGCAGGGCGCTGGTACCACCCCGTGGGCCGCTGCCGCCACTGCGCGCTCCGACCTCGCGCTCATGCTCCCGGCGCTAGCGCTCGGGGACCAGTCTGGGCCCACCAAGGGGCCGCTGTCCACGAATCCGCGCCTTGGCCGCCTGGGGAAATGATGGCCGGGCCAGGCGTGGCCACGCTTCCCTCCCTGTGCGCCTGCGGGGCACGGGCACACGTGGCTCTGGCGGCAGCCACTGCGCGGGGACTGTAGAGGGTGGGGTGTCAGAGAGGGTGAAACAGAGGAGGGGACAGTGGAGAGGGCGAGGGGGGCGGGGAGTGGGCTCCCAGCGGTGGCCTCAGCCCGCCCTTTGTCCCTATCCCCCCTCAAGGATGTCCCGGGTTAGCTGGGCTCAAATTTCCAGGGTGGGGGGTTCTGGGGTCCGGGCCGTGTGTGCCCTTCCAGACTGTGCAGAGCCCCACAGCTCCCTGGGTCAGGATCTGTTCCCCAGCAGGAGGCTCTGCGCTGCCCTGGGCCTGGTCCAGGGTCCCACATAGGCAGCCCCTGTGGGAGCCAGGGGACAACAGAGGCCCAGTTTAACACCAGATCTGCACCTCTCCCCGCATCTCTGGGATCCATCTCCAGGCCTTGCTGCATTGGTGAGGCACCAGCTCAGTCAGAAAGCAGGTAGTGGGCACCTCCCGTGTGCTGGGCACCTTGCTGGGCTGGAGACAGGAAGAACCTGTCTGCTCTCCCAGAACCTGTAGTCCCAGAACCAGCACAGCCCCCCCCACCCCCACCCTGGTGTGGAGGGTGTCTGCGGTGAGGTCCAGAGTCTGACCAGACCGAGCCTGGGGGCTCTTCCACATCTGTCCCCTACAGGAGATTGGAAGAGGCCGGGGCTCCATTCCGCCCTGAGCTACACTCCTACCCTGGACTACCTGGTCCCAGCAGCGGAAGCAGTATGGAAGAGGGGGTGTTGGTGGAGGCAGAAACCACCTCCAAGCCCAATCTCTTTGCTAGTTTCTGCCTGAAAATAGGGCATAGACCTGGCCAAAAGCCATGGTGCAAGGGCGGCAGGAAGAGGGTTAAGGTGAAGGCGCCCAAGGACCAGGGGCGCAGAGACTAGATCCCAGGTGCAGCAAGATCTGTGAGCTCCAGAGGCTCCGGGCTGAGCCTCGGCCACCGGCACTCCGGAAGAAGATCCTGGGGTCAGAGGGCCCAGCCACTAGCAGGACAAAGACGCGGCCCGGGCAGAGGTGGGAGGCCGGAGGTTGCACTCCAGTCTCAGCAGAGGAGCTTCCACGGGTGGGAAGGTGAGCGCATCTCTAATGTGCCTGGAAGGCAAAGAACTTGTGCCCAATTTGCGGGAAAGGGAAAGGCCCAGCGGGCCAGTCTTGTGCCTGCTTCCTCCTCCTCACCAAGCCTCCCTGTCATGTCACCCCCTCTTGAAAGCTGGCCCAGATTCCAAAAGCTTCAAAAACCAGCAGTTGAAGAGTCTGCTTCTCTCTGCAGATAGTTACCAGCCTGGAGCCCCTCAGGGATCTCCAGCCCCGGCATCTGTCCCAGCCCTGCTTCCCAGAGCTGGGGGTATCCCAATCTTTAGCCCAGCAACTGTGCACATGGGCTTGTGGTAGCTTACTGGCTCGCAGGGGCCCCATGCCCGCCCAGAGACAGCTTCCTCTGGACACCAGCTCCACCGGCACCCTAGGCAAGGCCCCCCAGCCTCTCTGAGTTTTAACAGGGATGAGGATGCGAAACCCCAGGAGAGGCGAGGCTCCAGTGGGCATCCAGCCCCACACTGGCACACTCAGCAGTTCCTGGCAAGGCTCACGGTCATCACGTTGGCCCACCAGGCCTGGGCAATTACCCCCAGGACCTCTCTCCCACCAGCATGGAGGACGGCTATCTCCACTGGGCACTGTTTGTGCTCCCTGTGATGGTGCTCTCCACAAACCCTCACAACAGCCCTGTTTCATAGATGAGGAAAGGGGCCAACAAAAGCCCAGCAATTTGCTGAGGCCACCCAGCTGGCCAGTGTAAGTACCAGGCTTAAACCTGGCCTCTGTCCAGCTCTTAACCACCACACGCACAGCACCAGCGAGTAATGTGGCATTTTCACCAAAAGGGCAGAGAGGAAAGAGAATTCCGTTTGGGAATTTGAGTCTCTGAGGTCCAAAGATTTATGGACCCACTGAGGTCTCCACCATAGCTTCACGGCAACAGGCCCCCCCCCCCGCCTTGTGGGGCGACCCTGGGCTCAGCTCCAGAGCTGACTCTGCAGGAGGGGCCAGCACGGTGGCCAGTGGAGAGAAACTGCAGAGGAAACACTGGATTCCTGTAGCCCTGGTCTTCCCCAGGGCCAGCCAGGCGCAGGACCCACCGCCCGCCAGCCCACGGAGGCCCCAGGGATGGGAAGGGCCCGGAAGGGGGGGTGGAGCTCAGGCACCCACATGCAGGAAATGAGATCCCCACCCCCATACACTCTGCTGTTACTGTGGTGCAGAAGATAGTAATATATGTTCCTTGTTGAGACATTAGAAAATGTAGATAAGCAAGAAAGAAAATTCTAGCACCCAGAAACGCTTAACATTTTGATGCGTATGCCTCCAGCTCCCACGCAATCTGTTTGTATGAATTTTTGTTATTGAAGTAGTCAGTTTACAATGTTGTGTCAATTTCTGGCGTACAGTAACAGTTCAGTTCATACGTCTACACACACACATTCGTTTTCATGTTCTTTTTCATTATATACTACAAGATATTGAATATAGTTCCCTGTGCCGTACAGTAGGACTTTGTTGTTTGTATGAATTTTTAAAAGTTGTTTCCTACCCTTGGAGCCCTTTTTGCCAGCTTGGGGGACCGTCCTGTTCCTTCTCACAGCCGAGTCTGTGGGCCTAGGACTGTGCCTGGCACATAGTAGGTACCCAATAAATGTTGAAGGAGACCATGGTGCAGTTTCTGTTCTATAACTTCTTTCCTTTATTAGTAACATCATATGGCCCTCTTCCATAGACTGAGTGTTTGTGTCCCCCCCAGATCTGTCTGTTGAAACCCTAGCCCTCACTGTGACAGCACTGGGGGGGCCCCGGGAGGTGCTCGGGTCGTAAGCATGGAGCCTTAGTGCCTTTATAAACAGGGCCCTAGACAGCTGCCTGGCCCCCAGCCGCGGGGACAGAGAGAAGACGCCTTCTCTGAACCAGATGCCGTCTGTTGGTGCCTCCCTCTCTGACTTGCAGCCTCCGGGACTGTGGGATCTCCGTCTGCCGTCCACAAGCCCCATCTGCGGTGCTTCTGTTCTGGCAGTCTGAACCCAATGAGCTCCCTCAGGGAATGTAGGTGGGGGTTGGGAGCTGCAGCCCCTGGGGCCAAATCTGACAGCCCACTTTGTCAATCAAGTTTTACTGGGATTCAGCCATGCCTGGGGCCTGGGCGACCACTTGCTGTCTGAGGCTGATTTCGCTCTGCAAGAGCAGAGTTGAGAAGGGGAGGGTGTAGCTCAGTGGTGGAATGCACACAATCCCCAGTGCCACCACTAGGGAAGTAAAATAACCCTGATGAACCACCCCCAGAAAACCCCAAAAAACTCTTGAGTCTCTGGGACAGACTGTATGGCCCAGAAAGCCTGAAGTACGTACTCTCTGGAGAATGCAGGTCTGCAGCACGAAGGTCCCTGCGGGACCACCTAACACTCAGTCCTTTCTTGTGTACTTAACCCCATGGCTGTCTCTTTAAGTGCTTCTAGTCACCAATTTTTGGCCCAACAGTGAAGCATCCTTGCTTTCAAGGCACAGTGCTGTGTGCACCAGCTCCCCATCACCAGCCAACTCCTACTTACTCTTCAAAGCCCAACTGAACTGCTACATCGCCCAATTCAATAAGCGGCCCTGAGCTCCTGGGAATCCACCCTTGGGTCCACGTGTGGCCTCAACAAGTTCCAGGCCGCCCAGTATCCCATCTCACCTGGAAAGTGGGGCCACGTGCAAAGCCACCCCCAGGCTGTATGCAAGTGACCTTGCCTTGGCAAGGCTGGGCGTGGGACTCAGAGGTGGGAAAAGGCCACCGCCATACCCTCCTGCCTCGTCCTGTGTCCTGTCTTCAGTGCAGAGCACGCAGGCCCAGCCCAGCCAGCCCTGCAAGGCGTGTGGAAACTAGAAATTGCAATGGGGGAGTGGGGTGGCAGAGGGCTAACAGGATTTCCACATCTGGCGGAGCTTTTTATAAGCTGCCCTCTGCCTGTTTCTTTCTTCCTGAAGAAATGTTATTTTATCTCAGAACATCTGCAACCTGTCAGGTTTTCCTGCAGGGTCTGGCTTTTAACTTTAGAAATGAAACAGGTGCGCCTGGAGAGGGGACCTGGCTGACCACATGCAGGTCTGTCATCCCAGTTGGGACACGGGACACTGTCCAGGACAGGCTCTCCCTCAACCCGGGGTTTTCCTGACCCAGGAGCCCCCCAAGCCCACTTGCGGAGGCTTGCCCAGGGCACCTGTCTACACTGCTTCCCCGGGTAAGTGGACTCTCTGCACCCTTTGTCCTTCACTTCTGTTCCAGCAGAAGCCAAGTTGCTGGGTCCAGCCCACACAGGCAGGACCACAGGCCAGGGTAGGAGGGAGACCATGAAGACATAGCTGCCCAGGGTTCCCAAGGGATGCTGGCAGCGTGGGCCAGGGCGGCAGCAGTGTCCTTGAGCAGTGTCTCTAGCTGACAGTCGGCTGTTCCTACCTGACTCATCTGGTGGCTTTTGGTGATACTCTTGGTGAGAACTGCTGGGACGGGATGACACCCTCTATGCTCTTGGTCTCTTTCAACAATGACCCAATTTGCCTCCTCCGCAGGATCTCTGCAACATTGTGTGATAGGGAGTCCACCTGCAGTTGTGGACACTGGGGCTTAAAAAGGCGGGCAGCCCAGCTGAGGCACCACAGCTGAAGAGGGACCAGGTCTGACACACACGCCCACTTTCCCCACAGGAACTCCTGGATCCCCAGACCCCAGTGATCTGGAGGAAGAGCCCTAGGGTGCTGAGCCTTTCCCTGGAGGGTGGGTCCACAAGTCTCTGGAAGGCCAGCCCCTCTTCCTGGCCTGAAGGGCCTTGACCAGGCCTCGAGCCAGCAGATCATCCTCCTATACCTGGCCAATAGGTGGCCAGTCTCCACCGCAACCCAAGCCCACAAACCCTCAGTGAGGCCTAGAGGTCTTTCAGAAAATTCCACCAAGCAAAGATACAGCTTGTTTGGTTCACTACTGTCCCTGCCACTGGGTCTGGCACACAGGAGGTGCGCAGTGAATACCTGGACACCTGTTCTCACCACTTTCTTCCAGTAACTACCCCCCACATCATTGTCTACTGCCAGGACCACCCAACACCACCCCTCACCAGCTCTGCCCACCCTCCCTGGCCCAACACCTGGACTCAAGTCTCCAGATGGTCCAGGCCAGGAGACCAAGCCAGAGTCAGCACACTTGGTATCGTCTCACCTCTAAGCTGGAGCAAAAAGTACAAGGGCAAGGACGCTGGGAAGTCCTGGAGCTGGGCGTGAACCGCTCCAGACAAAGGCCTCCAGGGGCTGGAGGGAGGCCTCATTCCTACTTTTCTCTTCCAGACTTTACTTAAAAAAAACCCCAAAACCACAGAGACCAGTTTTCTTTCATAAAATGTAGAAAGCATAAGAGAAAAAAATGGCAAGTGTGATCACCTCTAAATAAAACTCATGAGAAACAAGAATTCGGCTTCAACTGAGTTAGGTAAGGAAGAGCCTAAACAATTTAAAGTGACCACAGTTTCCTGTACATTACACTTAGAAGTGACTGGAAATTAGGATTAATTCCAATTCTTTTAAAAACACCCAACTACCTACATTTTCACAAAGCAGCTACAGGATACAGATTCAAAACAAAGCTCACCCTAGAGGGCTAACACTCCTTGTGTTAAAATTCCATGATGCACACTTTCTCTCCAAAGTAGAATACTGTATAGCTTAGAAAATAAACTTTAAATTATTTCTTCCTTAAGAACAGCCTAGGAAATTGAAATTCCTCTAGTTAAAAAAAAAAAAAGAGCAAAGCAAATTGAGATGTTATTTGCAACTACTGCCAAACCAGCGCAAACCAATTAAAGAGCAGGTACACACAGGAAATGAGACAGATGTGACCAAGCCCCTGCAGGCATGGGGGCGACACCAACACTTTGGTTTTGCGTCCCTGAGGTGCACCTACAACCCACAAGCAGTTCTGACCAGGTGAACAGCAACCACTTGGGATCCTCGTCAGAGCTGGACCTCAGCCCTGCACATCCCTGGAGGCTCTGCTCCCCAAACTATGACCACGACGGCAGGTGATGCGGTAAAAGTGGAAGCAGTGCCTCCAGTCGTCCACAAGAGGCCCCTTCAAGGTTGTCACAGACTGTGAGGCTCAAATTCCCACTCCTCCACACTAGCTGCCCCCCACGAAATGAGCATGACAATCAGTCAGCACCTCACAAAGCTGTTAATTTTGGATGTGTTAATAGTTGTTTAATAGTCCTCTGTTATCTGAGGCAGCAGAATGGGAATCCACACACCCTGCAGGGCTGGAGGATCCAGACAAGAAAACCCATAAAACCCCCAGCTTCCAAAGCTGCTTCTCCCACAGGAGGTTGTGTGCACCGAGGGACAAGGACGTGCATCCAAGTCCCAGATCCTTACGTGACGGATGTCACACGGACACCACAGGCTTATCACAATCTGCCATCAGCACTTTATTTTTTCTTTTCAACATCCTGTTCTGCAGCTTCCTTGGCCCTTTTTGCCCGGATGCCAAAGAGCCGGGCGTTGGCACGGGCCATGCGGAGGCTGGCAAACGCCTTGAAGTTCTTCTCCTCCTCTGTGATGACTCTGGCCTTCTCCTTCTTGTAGACCTGAAAGGGGGCCCAGGCCCAGCTGTCAGCAGAGCAGAGGCCTTGAACGGAGTCCACCTGCCCGCCCATCCTAGAATCGCTGCAAGGAGGCCACCACCGGAAAGATGACAACCACCTCTCTGGGGTCCCAAACTCAGTAGCAACTGCCTCAGTCATGTGAAGGGGGGCTGTGCTTGGATACGACGTGGAGCCTGCACCAGGGATGCTCAGGCCAAACTCCCACTCCCAAGGGAACCTCCAGGCCCAGTCAATCACTGGTCTAGTTACAGGGTCACCAATCACATCCAGAAATACACCCGGCCATTCCAAACAGCAAGCAGGGAAAAAGGACCCAAGGCAGAAGGGTGACAAGTGAGGATCCCCGAAGCTTCCTGTTAAGACATAGGAGGTATCTTCCCAGGGTGAAAAGCCTGCTTTCCATAAACCTGTAGTAAATCTCAACACGGACCCCAGCTGCCACCCTCACTCCCTCCAAACACACCCACTTACATTCCGTATGGGCATGACTGGTCCTGTCAGCTGGGCGGCCAGCTTGAGCTCCTCAGCCTATTCAAAGAGAGAGGAGTCAGGGGGGCTGGGCTCGGCTCGTCTGGCCACGGCTCCAAGCCTACAACCCCTGGCTGGCCGCGTGTGCCTGCAGGGCCACATGGTGTGGGCCCTGGAGCCCTGTTCCACCCAGCAGGCCACCCACCTCAAAACCAGGGATACAGGCCCAGCAGTGCCCCCAGCCCAACCCTCAGGAGACAGATCGGACAGGCGTGGTCAATCTCACGTAAAGCTTGTTAGCAAGCAAGACTCTTCCAATGCAGGAAAAACTACAAGTCCCACAGCTTTCGCCCCTATCAGTGCATCCTGGCCGTTGACAATCCGCGCATGCTCGGGGCCTTCTCCCTTTCAGCTCCCCACTGCCCAAGCACAACAGCCCGATTTCGGGGCAAAATGACAGGTGCTTATTCGCAGTCCAGTTGGACAGCCTGTGAGATCTCCGCCCCCAGCCCGTGGGCGGCGGGAAAGCTGCACTCACAGAGCTGTCTCCCTTCTTGGGGGCTGAGGGCTTCCTGGGGAAGAGGATGAGCTTGGAGCGGTACTCCTTCAGCCGCTGCACGTTGGTCTGCAGGGACTCCGTGCACTTGTTCCGCCGCCGCGGGTCCACCGAGATCCCGATGGTCCGGGCCACCTTCTTGTGGATGCCGGCCACCTACCCCAGGGACACACACAGATGGAGTCCATTCATCTGCGGATGGGGACGCCCCGGTCCCCACCCCTAGCGGGAGCGCGCAGCCATCAGATGGAAAAGGGTTCAAACGCACTTTCATCACTGCCCTACAGCGATTCCGGAGAATGTCATCACTTGGCTGCGGGCCACGAGGGACAGCTCAGGGCTGCGAGGACGCGGGCCGGCGATACTCACCCTCAGCTCCTCCAGGCTGAAGCCCCGGCCGGCGCGCACCTTCGTGTGGTACCTCACCGTGGGGCATCTCACCACCGGCCGGAGCGGGCCGGACGCGGGGCGCGGGGCGATGCGGCGCGCCTTGGCCTGCCGGGCCTTGCGTCTGCGCAGACAGAAGCCGAGCGGTGGTCACCCTCCCGCCGCCGGGCAAGCGCGCGCCTAGGGCCGGGGAAGGACGGACCACTCACCTGCGGATCTTGCGCGCCGGCTGGTTGAACCACGTGGCCACGCGCCGCTGCCAGTCCTTGTGGAAGTGGGGCTTCAAGATCATGCCATTCCGGCTGGGCGCCATGGCTGCGGCTGACCGGCCTGGGGCGCGGGGTAGGCGGGGAGAGAGTCAGGGCCCGGCGCCGGCCCGACGCGGCGCGAGCACAGAGCCCAGGCCACGGCCTAACGCCGGCGGCAGCGGGTGGGCCCCGGAGGCGGCGGATTGGGCCGGATGGGGTCGGATAGCAGCGATGGCGCCGAGCGGCGCGCACTCACCTCCTTCGAGGGCGTACAGCCGGGGAAAGGAAGAAGCGTCCCAGAGCACCCTGGGATGGTAGTGGGTCCGGCCAATCAGAAGCGTTGGAGCGTTCCGACCTATCAGAGCTGAGGCTGCCGAGTGACGTACCAGCTCTCCCGGGAGCTCTCGCGGTGCCCTTGGGCATGGCGCCGTAACTCTTTTTCCTTATTCTCCGCGCTCCCCGAGCCCCAGTCCCTCCCAGTCCCGCAGACAGCGTCGGCTTGGGTCCGGCTCTGCTTGTTCACGCCGCGAGGCGAGGTCGGTATCGCCACCACCTGAAGCCTCTCCCCCGCGGGCCGGTCCGCAGCCCCTGCCGCCGCTGGGAGCCGTGCCTTTGGGCAGAACGCACTCCAGATGGGGCTACAGCCGGGCCTCCAGAGCGCCCCGCGCTTGTCGCAGAGAGGTCTTGAGTGTGGAACTAAGAACCCGCGTGGCCGTCCGCGCACACTGCCTCCCACGCAGGCGAGCTTCTTTAAAACATCTGTGACCTGGGCCCTGTGCGCCTCTTGTTCCCAAGACTGCCTTGTTAAGTCGCCAGCACCCTCCTGCCATCTGTAAGCCTTTGCACCCAGTAACCCCTTCTTCCCCGCTCTCACCCCAATAACTAAGCTTCCTCCTCGTGAAACCTAATGAGTATTTTAAGAATTTCATGATACAAAATGAGAAATTTGGAGGCCCGTGTCGTACCCCCTGAGTAACCAGGTTGCAGAGTTTTCTGCCCTATTGAGTCACCCTTGGGTATTAGAAAAATCAGGCTGGGGCTCCCTGAGGAGGTACACGGTCATGGTCAGGGAGACGGACAAGTGCAGAGGCTAGGTGTGTGCTCATCTCTGAAGCAAGGGTGGTCCCCCTCCTGCTTTGCTGAGAGATGTTAGCTACTGCATGGAAGCACTTCTCAGCAAAAATGGTACTTATCTGTGACGTCATTGTGTAAAATCTGTAGCCTGCCACTTTCACAAACAGATGACCAAACAGGAAGGTCAGTGACCCACAGGAGAGTGGCTGTGGAGTTGGTTAGTCTTTGTACTAGTCTTGAGGCTGTGGGCAAGTTATTTTAACTGTTTCTTTCTGTGAAATGGGAGGAGCTGCTGGGAGGCCAGTTAGGCCAGGGCCAGCACATGGTTAAGTCAGGGATGCTGGTTGTTGCTAATGACACCAGCTCAGCTTCCAGGGGATGTGGTAGGAGCCAGAGCAGTGAAGGAAGTGCAGAAGAGAAGGGAGGAGAGCAAGAATGCGTATCGGCCCCACACATCACCACCCAGGCCTGAACCCACACTCACCACTGTGGCAGCAGAGGGACTCTGGAGAGAATGTCTGCCGAGTAGACCCTGGCCTTGACGTGGGTTTGAATCAGTCTAGCGTTAGCCCGTGTTTCCCACGTCTTTCCCAGATGCCCTTTGGTGATCCCACCATTAACTTGCTCTTTCTATTCCCAAACACATCCCTGTCCCCATCCCCAGTTTCTCTTTCCAGACAGACCCACAGACTCACGCAGCTCCGTCTGCTCAGCCAGGATGCTGCCCAGGTCACTGGGTGAGGGCCTGAAGTCTGCAGCAGTCAGGAAGTGAAACTAATTCCGGGACCTTGGGCCGCGGCACACGACACAGCCCGCCATAATGTCCCATGCACGGATACTCCATACTTCCTTCCTTCGAAAAGTATGCAGGACAGCAAGGCAAGGAAGGTTCTCATACGAAATTCTGCTGAAAACATGCTCACCTTTTCAGTTGGTACAGATGGAAGAAGTGAACTGTCATGAACTTGTAACGCAGGAGTCCTTCTGCTACAAAGACTTGCTGGCTCAAGGGTTTTAAAAGTCTTTAGCTATAGGGACTGTCTCTGTCCTCCTTGGCGCAGAACTCCACAGCCATAGCTCTGCTGAGAGGCTTCTGTCCGAGGCTTGGGCCTGCAAGGGTCACTGAAGGGACTCATTAATGTCCCCTGGACACAGTGTCCACCTAGGGGCAGGGTTCCCGGATGCACTCCCCTGGAGCTGTGGGGTCTTCAACAGCCTCCCAGGATTTCCTTGCAAGACCGGGCCCCAGAGACCGCGGGGCTCACTCCACTCCTGCACCTGACTGGCCTCCAGCTGGAGCTTTCAAGGTTGGCATCAGAGATGCTCGGCAGCAGCTCCTGGAGCCCTGTGACACACATCCTTGATTTTTAAAATTAATCTCCTAACAGCAAAGTGGTTTTTGTAATGTTTTAAGAAAAAAAAAAGTCATGTCACTATAGCACTTTGTAAATTAGCCTGCTAACCATGTCATAAATATGGAAAAGCAGTAGCCTAATAACTTAGTAGGGACAGGACGACTTCAGAGCTTAATCACAGAGCTTGGAGCCAGCCAGCTAGCCACACAGCTGTCCAGAGCCATAGGCTACATGGAACCCAGATGGAGGCTGAAGGAAAGATGCCGGAAACAGCAGAACCACTGTCGGTGAGCACCTGGAAGTGCGTTATTGTCAAAATGGTCTTATTTGAAAGTTGCCTAGAGAATGGATCTTAAAAGTTCTCATCACAAGAAAAACTTCTGTAACTGTGTGGTGACAGATGTTAACCAACTGTGGCGATCCTCTCAATACCAGTCGTGTTGTACACCTGAAACTAATACACTGCATCTCAACAAAAAATTAAAAAATAGAATTTAAAAAAGCATAACAAAGAAATCACGTTTATTTGAGCATAGATCAGAGTGGAGAACAATCTGTATTATGATTTAAGAACTGTAAGTCGGGGAGGGTATAGCTACACATGCACAAGGTCCTGGGCTCAATCCTCAGCACTGCCTCTAAAAACCAAGTCACCTGCCTCCCCTCCCCCAAAACCCAAGAACTGTAAATTACGCTTTCAGTATTCTCTAATATTCCCCTGAGGCTCTGATTATGTTAAATATACATTTACTTAAAGAACTCATGTCTGTCTGAAGGAGGAGCCCTCACACCTCAGATGCAGAGTTCCAGAAGCTACGGTCAGGCCACGCTATATCCACTCTGCCAGGCAAGGAGCCCAGCGTGAAGCAGCGGACTGCATCTGTCTGTTCCTCCCCTCCTGACTGGTCACCAGAGAGCTGACATTACGCACTGCAAACACAGGACAAACCCAACAGCCTCTGGAGCAGAGCTGACCACGCAGGACATACAGGCCCTCTGCTCACAGAGTTTCCAACGCAGTCACAATCCTCAGGTGCGCCCATCCTCACGGAAGCAGGTGGCGGTGCTTTAGTCCTCCAGATCCAATGTCGGTCCGACTGTGACCCTTCTGACACATGAGCCCAGGACAGGGCCCAGCAGAGGACGGGCAACCATCAGTTCAGAGGGTCCTTTCAGGCATGCCCTGCTAGCATTCTGACTGAGTCACGGGCTGGGAGGTGCCCGGCACCCACGAGACCAGTGTCACAAGCCTGGGAGCTAGGGGACCACTCCATGCACACCCATACCAAGCCCAGAAGACCCTCCCACGGGCGAGGACCACCCACACACACAGATGAAACCATCTCTGCACTACGGTCTGTTTACTCCTCACAGGCAGGGAAGTCAGTAAATAGATCTCAGGCCCGTCCACCGCCCCTCCCAGGTCCCCAGGCCACAGGCAAGCAGGCCTGCTATCCGGGCCAGGACGGCTCCTCCCCGCAAGGGGGCTACTGCTGGGGCACCTCCTCGCCCGCGTCCCGCCGCTCCCTCTCAGAGTCGCTCCACCTCAGAGGTGCGATCATCTTCTTGGGCCCGTGGGGCGGCGGGCCGATGAGGGCCTCGATGTCCTCGTAGCTGATCACCTCCTTCTCCAGCAGGGCGCTCGCCAGCTGGGGAGAACAGACGGGTGGCGTGAGCAGGACAGGGGCAGAGGAGGGGCCCGCCACTGCCCCGGGAAGCACGGAGAGTCACTCCCCACCCCCACCTTAAAGAGTGTGAAGTCCCACCTGCCGGCCTCCTCCATCTTCCCACTCCCCGTCCAAATCTGTTTATTTTGGGCAACTTTGATTTCCTCTGCCAGGTGAGCGTCACATGTGGGGGAATGGAGGGCTGCCATGCAGGACTCCTTGCTGGGGCTTGCGGGGCAGGACGGTGAGAGCTGGGAGACCTCACAGCTGGGGAGAAGCTGCTCTGTCCCTGTCCCCCCAACACTGGCTGCTCTGACACAGCTGGCCCTCGGACAGCACGGTTTGAACTGCACAGGTCCACTTATGTGCAGATTTTCAACAAACATGGATGGCGGCACCACACAGTCTACAGCTGGTAGGATCCGCAGACAAAGCATCGCCAGCCGACTGTCAAGTTACACACGGATTTTCAAAGGTGAAGGGATCAGCACCCCACCCTCCACAGTGCTGGAAGGTCAACTCTATGTTGCCAGCCCATGGGACGCCGGACAGTGTGAGCAAACCTCACTCCTGACAGAGGCAGAACACGCGGCCCACCGCACCATCCCGAGTCCTGTGAGGGGGAGCGCAGGGACCGCACTGGTGACAGGCCCGGGTCACTGCAGGTTCGGGCTCCGCAGGGCCCAGTGGGCCCAACATTCTGCGCTGCTCATGGCTCCGGGGGACTGGTGCTGCTGCTGAGGACCCAAACCCCCACCCCCACCATCTCACATTAAAGCAACAGCCCACCCACAAAGAGCTGCCCACTCCTGCTGCGTCCACAGTAACCTCACCCCCGAGGCCACCTCCTCCAACCCAGCACCCAGCGTTACCGCAGGAGCATCAAACAGACCCTGCCTGGGGGATGCTCTCCTCACATCAGCCCGCCCCTCAGACGGCCCAGGCTGTTACAACAGGAGGGAGAAGCAGCTGCTGAGAAAGACCTGACGGCCCGTGGGCTCGGCAGAGTACGGGACCCAAGAGCAGAAACGAACGGGAGGTAAGAACCAGGCAACGTGCATGGAGTGCGGACCTGAGCTGTGACACGTCCACACCGGTTCACGGGGTTGTGAAAACTGTCCCGTCAGTGAAAGATGTTAACAGAGAACTGGGCGTGGGGCGTGAGGGGCTCTGCTACGCCTACAACGTTCCTGAAAGCCTAACTGCTCTAAGCTTTACAATTTATTTAAAAAATTCTAGAAGTTTAAGAGTGGAAACGGATTCAACAAAACTGACCAAACCTTCTACTTGCTGAAGCTGGGTGAAGAGTACAGGGTGCTTTACGAGGTCCTGCCTGCTCTAAAGGAACTGGCCTGATGTGTTCGTAATAAAAAGCCAAAACAAGCGGGAAGGGTGTTGGATTTCCGTTGAGCTGGGTGAAACTCCTGTTGGCTATACTTTTCTACTGTGCTGCGCACATACAAACACCGCACAGGACAGCCACCGAGTCGGCAGTGTATTCGGGCGGCACCCTGGCCGGGCCTCGTGGTGGGACAGGCAGTGCTCGGAGGTCAGAAAGCAGCGGGCCCTCACCGCCTGCAGCTTGTCCAGGTTGTCCAGCAGCACCTTCTCAGTGTGCCTGTAGGCCTCGGCCACCAGCAGTCTTGCCTCCTGCCAATGGAAGGGAGCAGGCCTGTGACGTGCCAGTGGCTAACCACCTGCACCGGCCCCACTCTGAAGTCCATGGTGAAATGCAGGCTCAGAAAACGGCCTCTCGTCCCTGGCCCAAGTGTCTCCAGCCCCGACCTCGCCCCGAGAGTGCCCTGCCAAGAGGCCGGCCCAGCAGCCATCACACCCACAGGTGCCCCACCAGCTCTGGAAGCCATAGGCCCAGCACCCACATCATCCACGCCCAAGGCTGCCCCAAGTGCCAGCGCACCAAGCGACCGGAGCTCCCCGAGGGTGCTGACACAGCCTGGTGTGGTCTCCCATGGGCAGCGCAGTGTGGCCTGTGGGCCAAGGGGGTCACTGGCTCTATCATTCAAGGCGTTTCTTTGATAGTCCCCCCAGCAAGGACACCCACGGAGCCGAGACCCGCGGGCAGAGGCCAGGCGCCGGCATGAGACGACCTCCCAGCCCCGCGGCTCAGGCCGCAGACTCACATGGTCCATCATCTGCTGGAGGCCCTGGCTGAAGGGGCGCCGTCCAACACCTGTGAGGCCCTCCTGGGCGTCAGGGAAGGAAACAGGCCCAATGCGGGGTGCCATCCCAAACTGCTTCACCATGGAATAGGCAATGCGGGTGACCTTCCTCAGGTCGTCCTGCGCCCCTGGAGTGGTGGGGAGCGGGGTCAGCAGAGACGCTTCTGCCCTGGGCACCCCACGGCACGCGCCTGGGCCTGACAGCAGAGGCGGGGGCCCAGGGGACAACTGTATCCCATCTTTAAAACTTAGAAACAATGCTCTTTTGTTTAAAACCAGCTACAAAGGAAGCACATCTGGGCTCACTGTGCCGGCAGCTACCGGGCACCAGCCCAGGTCTCAGGGCACACAGCCAACAGGGACCCCGCATCTCGGGAACCTTGCCCACTCCTGATGGCTCAGGGAAGGCTCTTGAACTGTGTGGAGCCCCAGCCAACACTAACCACCCAAGTGCACTCAGTCCATAAGTAGGGAAAAGCTTTTGTAACAACCTATTTAAAAAGTCGTGCCTGCTTCCAAATCTCCTTGGACCACAGCTCATCTTTAATAAAACACTTAACGACACTGAAAATTACGTTTGCATCCCACAACAAGTCCATCAGGTCCACCCCCCGCCCTGCAGGAGGGGTACCAGATCTGGAGGCCCCCCAGGAAACCCGGCTCCCCACCAGAAGTGACTCTGTTGAAGGAGATGGACTCGGAGGCGCGGCCACCCAGGGCCATGCACATCCGCTCAAACAGCTGCTCCTTGGTGAAGAGGTGCTGGTCTCTCGGGAGAATCTGAGCGAAGCCCAGGGCTGCGTTCGTCCTCGGCGCGATGGACACCTACAGGACAGCGGGGGCCCGGGTGAGTGGGCAGGACACAGGCTTCAGCAGTGCCGGTGGGGACAGTGTCAGAACGGTAAAGTGCCTCTGACCATCCCCAACACCACAGCAGCAGCTAGCGCCCCGACTGCTGGATGTGAGTCCTTTGTGCACGTGACCACCCACCCAAGGGCCCAGAGCACCCCTGCCAGCGGCCCTGGGCAGCTGAGATTCGTGCAGCAGTGCCGTCCTGAGGGCTACAGCAGCAGGGGGACGCTGCGACTCTGAAGGGGAAACGTCACGATCGGTCCCTGGCAGACTACCGAACTTGGGGGAGTGGGAGTTCTTGTGTGACTAGCTCATCTGGCATTTAGGCAAATGAATCGAAAATTCTGAGAACAGGAAATTGCATGTTAGGGTATTTACTTCATCACGGGTTTTTCTATGTTGATTTTCCTGAGATGCTGCATTACAACATTTATCTCAATTACTGGGTTTTTCTGGCAGGTGACGGTGCAGCCCACTTCTGGGGGTGCCTCTTGTGCACAGCGGCTTTGTCATGGCCTCAGACGAGGACACAAAAGGAACCAGCCTGGTCAGCAGGATGCATCCAAGGAAACCAGACCAACAACCTGCCCTGCTGTAACTCACATCCCCGGAAATGCCAGGACGGGACACTGAAGCCCCAGAACGTGGCTGCTGCGGCCCACTTCTGGACGTCAGGAAGCCAACCGCAGGGCGGCTCCCCAGGAGAGGTGGGACCAGGCCCCCGTTCCCGCCTGTGGAGGGCAAGGTTACAGTCCTCAAGACAGGGCACCCATACCCCATACATGGAAAGTGTCCTCCATGATCACTCAGGGACCTCCTGGTCACGAGTGCACGTGCCCGGGGAGGTGCCCGTGACGTCACCACCTGACCAGCGTTTTCATCTAGCTTGCAAACGTCTGCAAGAATAGCTTTTAAACTGTGTGCTAACCTCAGTTCCTTCCAAGCTTAGAGATCATGAAAGGAACACGTTTCAGAGTGACAGTAAACCTGGCAATTCTTAACTCCATGACGGATAGCGCAGACGGGAGGGAGACCCCACGTCGTCAAGTGGCTTTCCGACGGGCAAGCCCACCGGTGAGGCTGAGGCCTCCTCCCCTTGCACACCCTGCCCTGAGCCTGGACCCTCACAACCACAGGCCCTCCACAGGGAGCTCTGCTCCAGGGCTGGCTGGGTTCTGTGGCCGAGACCCCTGCCCTCCAGTCCCGCCCGGCCATGCCCACCTTCATCACAGCCTCGGTGTGCTCCAGCAGCCAGCCGACCAGAGCGTGGCCCGACTCGTGGAACGCGACCACCTTCTGCTCCTCCTTGGAGAGGACCTTGCTCTTCTTGGCTGACCCTGAGAGGACACCCAGGAACGTAAGCTCAGGACACAGACGACCCTGGATCAGCGACCAGCGTCTCCAGACCTTCCATGACCCTGCCGCCTGCTGACCCCATCCCATCCTTCATGATTCCTCGGGAAACTCTGGAGGGGCCTGGCTCGTCCCCACTCCTGCAAACGTGGGCGTAACTCGAGTGGCTCCAGTGAGGTCCTTGGTGGGGCTGCTGGGCTGGCCCCCCAGACCAAGCAGGGTAGCTGCCGCCTCGACTCTCCAGCCCTCTCACCCCAGCCTTTACGTCCCATTGCCCAGTCCACGTCACTGCTGAGGGGTCACCCCTGCCCCCAACTTCCCAGACACCCCAGAGCCTGCACCCAGTGCGACCTCGAGGCTCAGGGCACGTGGGACTCACACTCCCAGGTGCGACCACCACCCCTGGCAGTAAGCTGGCCCGTCCTGAGACGCGCTGGCCACACGATGCAGTGCGTCACCCGGAGCCAGTCACGCGGCAGACACTCCAGCTCAGGATGGGGAGCACCCATGCTTGAGGCACCGCACACCCCGGGGACCCCGTCCTCACCTCCTGCTCCCACACTCCTGAGGCAGTTCATCCACATCCCCGTAAAATCAACAGCTTGTACAGAACCGAGTGTGCAGTGAGAAGCAGTGCTGTGCCCATGCCAACTCCATCCCTCCCTGAGCGGCAGAGGCCCCTGCCCAGACCTTAACTCAGAACGAGGGCGACGGCCCTGCAGACGCGCCTGTGGGGGGCCTGCTGCCCTGCAGTTCAGTTTCAGTGACTGGTCTGAACCCTGCTGAGGACAAGAGGCTTGTGTGGGTGGTGCCAAAGGGGCTGTGGAAGCTTCTAGACGCCTCCCCGGCTTCCATCCTGCTCCCTCACACGGATTCCACCTTCAGCAGCCCAGGCCCCCGCCTGCACCCCCTGCGCCAGGCCAGCCCCACCGACAGGCACGCGTTGCAGGCTGATGATGGCTGAGGGCCAAGGACGTGCACTTGTGAGACCCGTCTATGCACCCACTTGAAAAGCATGTCCGCTCTCAACCAGCAGGCAGCAAACTAGGAACAGCTCGGCACGCAGAAAGGCCTGCAGTGAAGGCAGACACACCAACGCAGCCTCTGTCGCAGGTGGTAATGCCAGCACGTGGCATCTCAGCCTGACCCATGCCCTCCGCCCACCGTCTGTCCGGTGTTTCGGGCTGAGCCCGCCGGGTGCATACCTACCGGCCACCACGCGCTCCACGGCATAGTCCAGGTTGGACGTGTGCACGGACTGGTGCCCCTCGCGCGCCGCATGCAGCGCAGCCTCATTACAGATGTTGGCGATGTCAGCGCCTGCCGGCACAGGGGGGTCTCCAGCAGACAAAGGGGGGCAGCTGGGAGGGGCGGGAAGGGCAGGGGCAGGGCCGCATGGCACAACCAATCCCCCCCATTCCCGTGATGCCACGTGCTGGACCACTTCCCACGCACACTGACAGACAAAAAAGGATCCTTAACAGTCACCAGCTTCCAGTTAAGAACACAAGAAGTCAAGAAGGAAGAAACAATATAATAAAAGGGGTTTTTATTTACGTTACCCCGTAAAACAAGAGCCACAAAGAAAAAAATCTCTATTTGTGGTAAAAGTGAGACTGTGGGGTGGGGACATGGCCTCACAGGGCAGCGCCCAAGGGAGCAGCGAGGAGACAGGGCAGCATGCGGACAGAGCGCCAGGACCTCAGGGAGGGCCGTTCCTCTGACTGCCCGCTGTGCACACAGCCCACTCCCACCCAGGCAGTGCCAGCCACGGGCCCTGGAGCAGGGCAAGGGTCCCCGGGGTGACCAGCCCCTACCACTGAAGCCAGGTGTCAGCTCCGCCAGACGCTGAGAGTAGAAGCTGCTGGCCCGCATCAGCTTCAGGCCCTTCAAGTGCTGCTCAAAGATCTCCCGCCTTTCCTGCAGAGACAGGACAAAGGACATGGTGCGAGGGCCAGACTGGGGGTGCTGAGCAGGATGGATGAGCCCAGAGGGCAGCCCGGTCACGCCCACCTGCAGAGTGGGGAGGTCGATGAAGACGTGTCGGTCCAGTCGGCCAGGCCGCAGCAGCGCGTTGTCCAAGATGTCAGCGCGGTTGGTGGACGCCAGGACAATGACATGGTCAGTGGTACCCATTCCTGGAGGGATAGACGGCTGCCATGAGGCTGGGGTCCCCGACCCGACGGCTTCCCCACAGATGCCCATAGGACACAGGGCAGGAGAGACGGGGCCCTGCAGTCGTTCTGAATGAGGAACTGCTCCACCCAGGCCACCAGCCCAGGGGCAGAGCCACAGACCGGAACCCAGGTCTGTGCACCAAGGCCGTCCTCCAGTCCAGATGGCACCTGCAGGAGAGCGTGGGGGGTGCGAGGGGCACCTCCTCACACTGCACTGCCCGGGGCAACAGGGACTGGGGGGGGACACTGGGGACATTTCCTTTCCAACACTGGGTCTTAGAGCCTGGGTTTTTGGTCCCAGGTTTCTCTCACTAGAACTTAAAAGCAAGTCCAGAGACCATAAGAAATGGCCCAGATCTATGTGTGAACCTGGGCTGGACCCAAATTTGAATAAAGCAACTGCAGAAACACATCCATGAAGCAGCCGAGGAGACCTGAACCTGCATGGACATGAGGTGCTGGCAGGGACACGGATGATGAGGACACTGGTAATTCTTCTAATGTAAAGAGGTGCACCTGGAGCCCTGAAGAGCCAGAACTCCGGGTTTGCTTTAATATAACCCACAGCGGATGGGGAGGAGCACAGAGGGGTGTGGGAGAAAAAACTGGCCGCTACAGACAGGCACTGAGGCTGGGCTGGGACATGGGGCTCACCGCACACTCCCCTCCGCTCTGGTGGCTGTTTGACAAGTTCCGTAACACCAAGTTTGAAAAAATAAAGACCGTCAGGCGTGGCGTCTCACAGCAGATGGTCTTTCCCTCCACGATTCCAGGACACAGCCAGGGCCCAGCCAAGCCCGCCACCCAGGGAGGGCACCCACCTCACTGAGGGGCCGACACCAAAGCACTGAGCAGCAGCCCCCACCCCCCAGGGAACCACCCCAGAACGTCAAAGAAACATGTCCTGGAAACAAGGCACCCCGTCCTCGGTCCTGCACTCAGGAGCGTGGAGCCGGGACGCCACGGGGAGCCCCGTCCCACTCACTGTCTCGAGTGGACACTGCAAAGACTGCTTCCCGCTGCAAAGGTGACGTCTTAAAGTAACCCTGACTTCTGTAGCAGACTCAGACAAGAGTAAGCAGTGCCCCAGCACATGTGAGGCACCAGCCCTGCCTGGCCGTCCGCGCTCGGTTTCAGGGAAAAGTGAAAGTGACATGGGAAACCAGAGGCTCGCGGAGGGAGGGGCCCCTTGGAGACGGAGGAGCCCCCCAGCTCGTCCAGAACCCTGGCTGGGAAGACCTGCTAGGGCTCGTGCCTCAGGTTCCCGAAATGCCTGCCTTCCAAGGCCAAGGCCATGGGTACAGACCCTGAGACTACGTTAACAGTGAGAAATGCTGGACACTAGCAGGGAACGCCAGGTGAGGAGGAGAAGCAGCAGCTGGGCCAGGGTGAGCAAGCGTCAGGGGCTCCAGGCCAAGGCGCTGGGCTGGCACGGCCCACCAGACCACCCCAGGGCCACAACGGCCTATGTGCTGCCACACACGGGCCACGGGGTTGCCGTGAAACAGGTGCACAGAGAGCTGCAAAAACTGCACAGGGCAGTCCCCATGGCCCAGGCTCCGTGGCTGCGTGCCGAAGCTGACTCCACATACCCAGGCTGACGGGCACCCCTTTCTCCGCATCTGGATCCACCCCTGCCTTGATGAGGAGAGTCTACCAACACAAAGACCTCCTGCCCCCCCCCCCGCCACCATCCTGACCCTTCGCGACCTCTCGTACCTCCTGCCCCCCCACCATCCTGACCCTTCGCGACCTCTCGTACCTCCTGCCCCCCCACCATCCTGACCCTTCGCGACCTCTCATACCTCCTGCCCCCCCACCATCCTGACCCTTCGCGACCTCTCGTACCTCCTGCCCCCCCACCATCCTGACCCTTCGCGACCTCTCGTACCTCCTGCCCCCTCCACCATCCTGGCCCTTCGCGACCTTTCGTACCTCCTGCCCCCCCCACCATCCTGACCCTTCGCGACCTCTCGTACCTCCTGCCCCCCCGCCACCATCCTGACCCTTCACGATCTCTCATCTACGCTCCAGCTCTAGATTTGGCCACTTTGACAACCGCACAGACGCTCAGTCACTCCTACGTGGACTCCTGAGGATAGCCTGTTTCACTCAGCATAATTCCTCTGAAACCCACCCAAGCGGGTGCCTGTTAGGACAGCTGGCTGCTTCTTCCTGCGGCGGTGTCCCAGGACAACACCCTCCGGAGCTTCACCACCACCCACCCGAGAAGTTTTCAGCTGTCACAAACGGAACATGCAGTGGTGCACATGCGTTTTGGGTGGACATTTCGCCGGGACCAGCACCTAGGAGTGTGACACTGGGTCCATGGGTCAGGGCATACTCGGTTTGTTCAGAACAGCCAGGCTGTTTCCCTGTTACGTGCCCACCGAGGTGCATCAGGTTTCACTCAGGATCCATTTCTGCAGTTGCTTTATTCAAAGTGGGATCCAGGGTCACACACAGATCTGGGGTCCAATCTCTTCACATCTTCACGTTTGGTGTTGCCACTATTTTTGATTCTAGCTAACTTGGCAGGTGTGTGGTCCTATCAGAATCTCAGTAAGAGTTTTTGTTAGACACGGACAAGCTTACCCTAAAATTACATGAAAAGGCAAAAAAGCAGGACAGCAATTTTGGTCAAAAACACAGTGGGAGGAGTTCCTTCGCTCTCTTTCAAGACAACACGCAGCCAGACGACGAGGGTGCAGAGTGCGGAGGACAGGCTGGTGGACAACGGAGCAGAGAGACAGGCTCCAGAGGTGCTCGCTGAGCTCCAGGCAAGAGCAGGCTCAGTGGAGGGAGGACAGCCCTTCCAACGAGGGTGCAGAGCACCTGCACGTCCGCAGACAGACTAAGCTGCGACCAACACCTCGCAGACATCAACTTGAAGTGGGTCACAGACTAAAATGGAAAAGGTGGCTGGGGCTTTCTAAGGCCTCTGCACAGAATCAGGTCCATATCGCCCCCAGCTCCTCCACCAGGAAGCGTGCAGAAGAGCCCCCTGCAGGGGCACATGGCCCAAGTCCCCTCCATGCTGATCCCATCAGGTGGCTCAGCTGAATCCAGCGCCCTGCCACGTGGTCTGGGTCCCTGGCCCCTGCTGACCTGAGAGGCCAGCCACCCCTCCTCCCAGGCTCTCCCACAGCCGGAACGGTGTCTGCGTCGTGCAGGCTCCTCAGAGCCACCCAAAAGCTGCAACACTCAGCTGTGTTGGCACAAAGAGCCGCTCGCAGGGCCCTCGCAGGAGCGGCCTCAGTGGTAGCAAACCTGGTGGAAGCTATTCCTCCCGCAGCACAGAGGGGCCCAGTCAGGGAAGATGCCACCTGGTACACGCTTCCTGGTGGGCACAAGTCTGCCCAAAAGGGGGCTGTCTTCACGTGTGAAAAACAGGAGCAGGAAGAGGCATGCGGCCCCATAGCCCAAGCACTTGGCCACACACACAGCGGGGCTGTGGGGCCTCCGATCACTCACACAAGGTCACAGCCCTGCAGGTGAGGCCATGCACTTGAACCTCACTTTACACAGCAGAAGACGCCGGCGCAGAGAAGGGGGCCTCTCGCAGCCCAGGAGCCCAGCCGGGGGACAGGCGTCTGCAGCACTGCCATGAGGTGGCCGCCCCACCAGGGCCCTGGAAGTCAACACTCTCCCCTCTGTCCCAGTGTCACGAAGGTCACCATTCTTTCACAAGGAACCAGAGGCTCCCGCTGCAATGTGGCACTGCTGGGATTTTCAGAAAGCCAAAGACTCCGGGCAACGACCTTGTGAACTGGAAGACAGGGCGCTGATCAAAACGCAGGCCTCGCCGTCACAGCCAGGCACTGGGTGGGAGGCGCAGTCGGAGCAGGAGAGGGGCCTGGGAGGGGCTCTCAGAAGCCCCCACATCCATGGTGAGTCTCACAATCTGAGTCCCAAGATTCATACAACTACAGACACTGAGTTCCAGGAACTCCCTGCCCAGACCCTGAATTTGTGGCACCGAGTCCCTGAGCAGATTCTGCTGGATGAATGGCCAAGAGCTGGACGCAGGGGTCTCCAGGGGCAGCTCCAGGCGCAAACCGTTCTCAGGACGGAGCAAGGCACGTTCCTTGGCTTTGTGAGAAAGCACACTTGATTTTCAACCTGCAGATCTTTCAGACGATACACCTCATCCACTGCACAGCAGCACAGGAGGGGTCCTGTGGGCCACGTCCCCACGCAGGGACCAGCGTCCACACCGTGCACAGCGAGGGGTACCGAGGCTGCTGCTGCTTCTGCCACACGTGAGGGCACAACCTCACTCCCAGGACGCAGCCTCGGGGGGACATCCTTTCATGGGACTGGCCTGGAAAAAGTGTCACGTCACAAGGACAACGATGCAGAAACAGTCCCAGGCTGGAGGAGATCAGTGAGACAGGATGGTAGCTGATGTGTGAGGCTGGGCTGATCCCCGAAGGCCAGTGTGGATGAGACCAGAACGTGGGTGTCTCCAGGCCCCTTCCGACCCCACGGATGCATCCTCTGTGGTCTGGGGATCAGCCCAGCCTCACAAACAAATGGTTCCCTTAGAACCAAAAATACTTTGAGAAAAAAACTCTCTATCTACAGCATTTAACACAGAAGAACCAGAGTTCTGATTAAAAAGAAGTTAAAAATGAACCCAACACAGCTGGGACTCGGTGCGTTCACAGCGGTGTGACTCACAGTAGCCAGAAGTGTCATCGACGCAGAAACGGATAAACCAACTGTGGTCCCTCCACGCAAGGGAACATTATTCAGTCTTAAAAGGGAAGGGCCTGGAGGACACCAAGGTCGGAGAGACAAGCCTGACACGAGGGACGGTCGGGAGCCGGATGCAGGGAGCCAGGCGGGGCCGGGGCGGCACGCGGGGCCAGGGCGGCATGCGGGGCCAGGGTGGGACGCGGGGCCGGGGTGGGATGCGGACAGTTTCTGCTTGGGAAGCTGAGACTGAGAGGCAGCTGGTGACGGTGGGCAAGCAACAGTGGGCGTAGTCGTGTGCGTTGTGCCACTGCGCTCTCCATGGGGGAGACGTACATACGTCTGTCCACAATGAAAGCAGGAGCTACACACGCAGACCCGAGAGTTCCGAACAAAGGTAGCGCCAAAGGGAACAACCCATACTATCTTTTCTGGGTCGTGTCCATTAAAAAGGAAAAGAATTGTGTGGAAGTCAATCCAGGGCTCATGTCCAAGGACAGCAGACATAGCACTGCCCCCGGTGGCCCCCTGTCCACACATGTCCACTCCACACTCCATCTGGTCACTCTTCAGCAGGGCAGGGAGACCCACACAATGGCACCATCACCCAGACTCCCTGGAGCCGAAAAACACCATCGTGACCTGACCTGACACTTCCGTCCCTGGCGTTCTGCACCTTAACTTTGTAAAAGTGAAAGCAGTGTCTCTGGGTGAGACGGCAGCCTCCTAAGCGGCCTGGCTTGAGTCCCGGGGCACCGCCCGCGGGAGCCGACACTCACCGTCCATCTCCACCAGCAGCTGGTTGAGCGTCTGCTCCTCCTCCGTGTTGGAGAAGCCAGACATGGTGCTGGCGCGCTTCTTGCCCACCGCGTCGATCTCATCGATGTACACGATGCAGGGGGCGCGGGCGCGGGCTTCCTTGAAGAGGCTCCGCACGCGGGCTGCGCCCAGGCCTGAGGACACAGATGACCAGGAAGCCAGCGGGTCACGGACACCAACCTCCTCTCGGGCTGGGACCAGCACCGCCCAAGGTCTCCACAAGCGTCCTCCCCTGTGAACAGGGCTGCTCCATCCTGGACCCCCCGCACCATGGGGGGACGGCTGCAAAGAGCATCATCACCCAGCCCCTCCATCCACTCCCCACCCTCACGCCTACCTCCGATGACCTCCACGAACTCTGGGCCGGCCATCGCCAGGAAAGGCACCTGGGCCTCAGTGGCCACCGCCTTGGCCAGCAGCGTCTTCCCGCAGCCGGGGGGGCCGAGCAGCAGTGCGCCCTTCGGGACCTTGGCGCCAAGCTGAAGGAAGCGCTCTGGGCTCTGGAAAAGCAGAGGGTGATGGGGCGCTGGCCTAGCATTTCGGAGTCCTCAGGAGATGGCTCTGGGATCGGACGCCGGCCACACCCATGTGGTCTGGGAAAGCAGGGCAACAGGCGCCCCCACTGTGGTTCCACAGGCCCACTGAGCACATGGCGTGTGGCCCCGAGGTGCCCCGCACCTGCGCCCACGCGCTCACCTTCAGGTAATCCACAAACTCCTTCACCTCCAGCTTGGCTTCGTGCATACCCGCCACATCTTTGAAGCTGACCCCTTTCCCCATCTTGCCGTCCACAATTGTGAAGCGAGCCATTTTCAGCTGATTCTGGGCAGAAAGACAAATGGTAGTATTATGTAAACACAATGGTAAACAGCCCAAAATACACAAGCGTGGTGCAGCTAGCTGAGTACAGAACACCATGCTGTGTTCACAGTGAGGGCGAGTCTCCAGCTGCAGATGGAGACACGGCACCCTGCGTCCCCACCACCCCGGTTTCCAGGAAGGGACAGGAGGCACCCCACGGCCCCGCTCCTGTGGCCCCTCAGCCGATGAGGCTTGTCAGCCAGAGATAGCTTGACACAGGGAAAGTGCACGTTGTAATGAATGCCATGACAGGAGAATATTTTTAAAGCATATTAAGGTTGTCCTGGAATTTTCTCAGCCGATGGGGAAACTCCAGGAAAGTCACATCCAGCTGACATGGAAAACCTTAGAATAAACAGTCTCAGATCCCTTGGCGCAGACACCCCACAAGTGGAGGGGGCCTCAGTCACAGTCAGAGCTGGTGCTGTGCCCCCCACCCTCCGTCAGCTGAGCAGAAGGCAAGATGCAGTGTCAGACAACAGCCCCACTGGCCTCCGTGACGGGTTACCTCTCACTGTGTACCAGCCCTGCACAAGGCAGATGGCCCCAAGAGCACTTACGAAAGCACTGAAGCCGCCTTCCCTTCCAGTCATCCCAGCCAGACGGAAAATGTACCACAGGATGGCCAGACCCACGGCCGTCATCCCCAGCGCGTAGAGGGCGCTAGCGGGAGAGAGAGGCAGGTGTGGGCTCGGGGCGCCGCAGGGCAGCCAACACTCTCACTGCACCACGTTACAGCCCACAGATGCTTCAAAGATGAGAGGAAACCCCCATTCTGAGACAAATGTGTAGAAGCCGCGGCTGAAGATGGTCCTCCTTGTCCAATTCCCACCCGCCCCTGCCTTCACACAGTGTCCCCATAGGTAGGCCAGGAGTGCAGCAACACAGGACATGCAGCATCTGCCTTGTGTGAAGCCAGAGCCGAGACGGTCTGGCCCACCCGAAGCAGGTGCCCGTGTCCCACACACTCTGGTGTCAAAAGGAGGCCACCAGTTTGGGTTAGCAGAGCAAAGTACACCAGAGCAGCAAACAGAGCAGACCCTAGGGAGCCCTGCCACGTGGAAAGGAACCAGCTGTGCCCCACCAGGCCCCACAGCAGCCAGGGCAGCAGCCTCAGGGCCTGCGCCTTCAGGACCGTGACCGTCACTCCTCAGGAGCTGCTGGTCACTGTGCTCTCAACCACGAGCAGACACAGACCTCTGCATGAGGCCTCAGGGCCGCGGTCCCAGCGTCACTCACACACCCCGTGCCCTGCGCATCTGTCTGTCCCCGAGGCCCTGCACGGGTCTCTATGTCTCTCTGCGATGTGGGACCAAGAGCATCTGCGGGACACCCTACCTCTCCCTTCCCTGCTCCCTCTTCCTGTCTGTGGAAACAGCAAACCCACAGTGTGCTGCATTAAGAACAGACAACTGAGGAAGCGATGAGAACTGCGAAGGCCCGAGGAGCGCCAGGTCCCCGCGCCACCTCCCCACGGGGCTGGGGCTCGCTGCGGGCAGGGCCGGTCTGAGATTTCTGTCTGTGTTTTTTCTCACGCTACAAAGCCAGTTTAGTTCAGGACCCCACAGAAATGACTGACATACTTTCCAAAGAATCCTGTGCGCTTATAGGACACCGGGATCCTGTCCCTGCCTTCAATGTTCAGCTCGTCCTCAGCTGCTCGCAGCTTCTCTTCAAATTTGTCGATATTCGCCACCTGCATGCGGTACATCAAGGCCAGCCGCTGGGGACAGAGAGCAGAGGGACTATGAGGGTGATGACAGGACAGAATGGCGGCCCACGCGACAGAGTGGAGCCTCAGCTGTGCTGTGCAGACAACCTCAGGGTTTCACCTGCCATCGGAAACCACCTCCATGTCTAGAAAGCTTCAGTTTTCTCAAACACAATTACAACCAAGTTGTCACTGATACAACAGGGCACACAAACGAAGGGTGGCACGTGCATCATAACCTCGGCACCTGCCTCGCATTTGGTCAGAGTTGAGGAGCCTGCGGTGCTGGACCTGGGACCACAGTCAACCTGCCAAAGTCTGCTGCTCACGCGTCAGGTGAACCTGACATCCCACCAAGCGGGTGTCCACTCCCAGGACAGAGGACAGGCTCAGGCGGAAGGCGCAGGCGGTGTTCCTGGAGCGCTGGTGAGAAGGTGTGACTGCCCACGGGCCCTACGTCATCTTTCTAACAGCCCAGTCCCGAGTCAGCCCAACTTTAATTGTTCCAAGCTCTCTCTATATATGTATTTCTACTGAAGTACAGTCAGTTACTATGTGTCAACTTCCGACTGAAGCCTGGGCATCTCTGTACAGGAGAGTGCACTCGCTCGGGGGGAGCAGAGCATAAAGGCCGGTGGTCTCCCACCACAGAGAGGGGGCCCAGTTTTACCCAGCCTGGTTTTCCCATTGTGCAAACTTCTAACAAAAAGTGGGGAAGAGGCTAAAGAAACTTGACAGTTAAATATAACTCACGATCCCTAACTGGAACCTGGATTAAAAGCACTAACAAGAAAGGCCCCTAAGGCAGGAGAGAGGCCCCTGGGAAGCAGAGGCAGGAGCGTCCTTCTTGGCCTGACGCTGGCCGGTGCTCGGGGGAACGGGTGTCAGAGATGGGCAGGGACGCCAGGCAAGGGGCTTGTTCTCACACACTGTCACAGGGGCATCTCTCCCATCCATAGGGCCTGGCCCCACCTCGCACGACATCTGCACCCCCACCTCCGCTCCCCTCTCCTCCTGCTCCTCCCGAGGGCTGACTGGCCTGAGTCCGGTCTCAGTCACTGTGGGTTAACCTGCCCGGCCCCGTTACCTGACTGACCCCCACCGGCCCAGACACCCCGGGTGCCCCCAGCCCCCACCCCAGCGCCGCCTCTCCCCGCCTCCCAAGCCTGCCAGAACGCCCTGCACCACGACCCGCACGCCCGACTCACAGGCCGCCCGAACACCACGGCCCCGGGGTGCAGGTACACCTCCACCACGTCGCTCTCGGGCACCACCTGCACCCGCTGCACCTCGCCCTTGGCCAGCATCTCGTGCACAAAGTCGTTCCAGGAGATGCTGCCGCCGCTGGAGCCGAGGGCGTTGAGCAGGCTCATGACGACGGCGATGACGAACAGGGTGCGCAGCCGCTCGCGGTACATCTGGTCCTCGCGCTCCCGGCGCCGCCGCTCCTCTGGGGGCAGCACAGCGCGAGGGCGTCAGGCCGGGCCTGGCCCCTCCCCGCACCCGCCCAGTAAGACCCTGCATCCTGGCCAGCTCTCCAGCAAGGTGGCGAAGCACGAGCCGCTTGAGGTCACCACCGTCCCCCTCGCTGAGGCCTCACGAAATGGCTTTTAAAGCAAAACCTCCTGGACCGGCCTAGTGCAGGCGGCTGCTGGCGCTGATGGCGCAGGGCCCACGGGCCGGGCGCACACACACAAGTTACTGATGACAGTCACCCCCCCGCCTGCCCTCCCCCACCCACGAGTGACGTGGAGTGAGTCCACCAGCACTCGGCACAGACGTGGGAAGTCGCGCGCGGAGGAGTCTGCAGGCCCGTTCTTGACCAGAACCGTCAGGTAAGCCCCCGTCACACCCCTCAGGTACCAGCGCTAACTGAGGAGCTCAGGGGTCACTGACCTCGGGCCCAGAGCACAGATGGGCAGCAGGCCCACCGGGGGCCAGGCCTGGGCCTCCTGCACACACAGTCAGAGCGCGGGCTGGAGCCGCATTGCACAGACACGCCGCTGCTGGCCCAGGACTTCACAAGGTCTCACCAACCCAGTCCCAGGAGCCTGCTACCCAGGCCCTGCGCCCACTGGCACCTTGTCCACATAGCAGGAGGCCCTAGACCACGGGGGTCCAGTGTGCAGTGCAGGCCCCACCTTCCCAACACCCCACGTGGGCTTTACAGACCTGCACTAACCGCCTTCACCAGGCCTGCTCAGCACAGACCCAGCTCACAGCCACAGCTTCCTCCCCACCGTCCGTGCCACACGCCAGCAGAGCCGGCGTGGTTGCCTCTCCAAGGACAGAGTGCGGCGCGACTCGGCCCGCTGCTCTCTGCACAGCCTGCCAGTGCGGTCCCCACGGTCCTGTGAGTGTGTTGCATGTGCACCTTCCCCTGCGTTCCCCTTGGCCTCTCAGACTGGCCCGCGTGACTTCATACCTGGTTGATACTACAGACACGTGTTTTGCCGGGCATGGTGTCCTCAGGGTAAAATTTCAGAGGTGGACTTACTTCAGGAAACTAAATGTTTCCCACAGGCTTGGCCGAGATGCTTTCAGGAAGCACCTCCTGGTCTGCTCCCCTCTCTAACAGTCCGGCTGGAGGAACTCAAGAGCACTTCCAATCCAGCTTAAAAACACTGGGTGCGGGCATAGCTCAGGGGGCAGAGCCCGTGCTTAGCATGCAAGAGGTGCTGGGTTCAATCCCTAGTCCCTCTGCTGCAATTAAATAAATAAACCTACCTACCACCCCCCAAAACTCCCACAAAATGAAGCCTGAGAAGGCTACCCCAGCAACTGCCTCGAACACATGAATGTGCATTGCAGACACTGTCCTAGCTCATGATAGGTGACCGTGCAGCTGACATTTCAAACTCACGTCCCTAGAAGGCCACTGAAGAAGGTGAGCACTTACTGTGGAGAACAGATTCATGTTCTCAGGTGAGCGGCTGAGCACTTATTTAGAAGCCATCTCTTTGAGACACTTAGCTTTCAATCTGTTTTCCTCATGAACCAGTGGTGAGCCATCAAGGCTGGCAGCTGCACTTTCCGACAGCTACTCTGGGCCATCCTGGGTGAGGCTCACTGAGTAACAGGGTCCCTTCCAGAAGCCTCCGTGGTCACACCTACACAACCCAGGGTGGTGACTGCTCTGATGCCCTGAGAGAGCACACTGAACCCTTAACACAGTTTCAGTTTTCCAATAAACCCTCCTCCAGCTTCTGAGTCAAAACCGCCGAGCCCCCTGCCCAGGCACTGAGGAACCTGACAGAGCCCCTGCAGGACGGCAAGGGGTCCGTCCCAGCCCTGGACACTCAGTCACACATGTGAGCTGACGGCTTCAGACGCGTGCACAGCATGGTGGGCACTGGGGTGAGAGCCAGGTTCAGAATGACCTGGAAACCCAGGGCTCCGAAGTACCAGGAACTGGCCCCCGTTCTCGGGCGGAGGAAACCAGGAGGTGCTTCCTGAAAGCATCTCGGCCAAGCCTGTGGGAAACATTTAGTTTCCTGAAGTAAGTCCACCTCTGAAATTTTACCCTGAGGACGCCATGCCCGGCAAAACACGTGTCTGTAGTATCAACCAGGTATGAAGTCATGCGGGCCAGTCTGAGAGGCCAAGGGGAATGCAGGGGAAGGTGCACATGCAACACACTCACAGGCTTGGCTAAATAAACACAGGATTTCCGGGGTGTAACAGGTGAACAAAACCTGACTCTGAGAGTAAAAAAAAGCAGCATTTAAACATTTTAGACATCAGGGACATTTCCTCCGCCTGGAAGCCCCTCTTCCTCCCACCTCGCTGTCCTGAGGTGCCCAGGAAATGCTGCTGCCCCCTAAGCCACTGGACTGCCCATCCACTGGATCCCCCCACCCATGAGACCGCTGGGAAATCCCACCACCAGAACTGCTGGGCTGGGGCCGTCAGCACCGCAGGGCTCCTGAGTCAGCAACGCAAGCCCAGGACCACGCGGCCGACGCTGCTGCGTCTCTGGGGTAGCAGCGACCTCACTGACCCCACGGGAGCCGCTGGGATGAGAGCCCGTCTGGACGCAGGGGCCAAGCTCCTGCCGATGGCACCACGAGCTGACCCTGGCCAGTGGCCCAGGAGTCACCCTGAGGACGGACAGCACACCCCTTGCAGCAGCCATGGTCAAAGTCAAACGGTGACATGCGTAAGAATGCAACGGAAGCCCTGAAACCGGCTTGGACAGCGAGGACTCAGATTCAGGAGCCTTCTAAAGAGGAGCCGAGGCCTGCGGGGCTCTTGGTGACACTGGAGGAGGGGCTGCAGCTCCCCCCACACCATGTGAAGGACAAGGAGGGCGATGCCAAGACTGAAACCAGAAATGCCTAAATTTAAACCCAAACAGCAGCACAAGTCCCTTCTGGGAGCAAAACCTGTCCCCACGGAGCTTTAAAACGGAAAGTTGCAGCTCATCTCAAGGCAAGGCAAAGGGGCCACAAGGGCAGCACATGCCATAGGAACACATAACCTTCCTGCACCAGGGGCTGCACCCCACATCCTGGGGCTCTGGGTGCCCCACCCCCTGAAGAGTCCCTGGACCGCATCTGGGGAAGGTCTTCCTGTGTCCCACCAACCTGGTCAGGAGCTTGCCCTGTGGGGCAGTGGCACCTGGGGACAGGAGTGGTTGGGGGCAGTCCTGTGACGGCTGGGCAGTCCCTCCAGCGAGGCTGCCCTCCGCCCTCAAGCCCCTGGGGCTCACCTCTGGGTGAAGAGCAGGCGCCCAGGGTCCCCGCCCACAGGTAACCCAAGGAGAGCACACACTTGCTACAGCGCTGGGCGTGCTCCAAGCATCCATTAGGGTAGGCGGTTTCCCTGTGTGTCAGCTCCAAGCAGCCGACTTTTATCTCAGGGGTCAATTCAAAGTCACCTTTTTCGTTCCCCACCTTCATACATGCTGAGTCCTAATTCCAGAGTGAAGGTGAGACTTCAGAGATCTCCTTCCTCAAGGGCAGGCTGGCACTGCCCTCTCCATGGGGCTGTTCTTCAGGCCCAAAGGCAGGGGCGACACTGACTAGGGGTGTCGAGGAGGGCAGGGTCCAGCCAAGGGGTCCCAGAGCCTTCCTCCCCACCCCAGATTCCGGGTTCAGAGTCACCCTTTCCGAGCAGAGGACAGAAACTCCACCTGCCTTCGGACTCTCTGAACAGGTGCTGGTGAAGGCATCTCTGAAAGGACCGGCAGGGAGCACCAGCAACTGCGTTGGAGACTGGGGGCAAGTGTGCTCAGGGCGGCCTCCAGGGTGGGTCTCCCAGTCCTCACACTCGAGCACCCATGTGTAGACACCCCAGGCGTCATCAGGGGAGAACGGGAGACAGATCTACCTTCCTCGTCTTCAGGGCTCCTCCCCTTGGGTTTCTCATCGTTCTTCATCTTCCGCCTCCTCCTCGAGACATCAAAGTAGAATGTGCCTCCTACAGGGAAGAGGGAAAGCACTCAACAGTCAAGACCTGTAACTGCAGGGAAACACTTAGGAGAAAAGTATCTTCTCAAATAACCAAACTCAGACAGAAACCATCTGAAGTCTACGTGCGCAAGATTAAGAACTACTTCGATTTACAAAGTTGAATCTCTTCGTAATTGAAATTAGGCGAAGAAATAAAATCTAGGAACGTAAATTTGAGAAAGTGTCATGAGTTTCTTGGAGAACAAGCCTCTCAACACACACAGTCACTTTAAACGGATTTACACAAACAACACAAGGGCTCCAGCACAGGCGGCAGCGACCAGGCTGCCACCTTCACCAGGACAAGCCCCACGTCACACTCCTCACACAAAAGGCTCTGTCCTGTCCAAGCTCTGAACAGACCAGTGCTTAAAATGGGGTGTGGGGGAGTCGCTCACAACGTGAGCTGCCCCTTTGTTCACAGACATTAACAGAAGCACAAGTCAAACTGCCTCCACATCCACCTGACACAGGGCTGTCTGGGTGCACTGGGTGCATGTGGGCTCACGCGACCACAAGTGGGTGCCAGGCTGCTGAGTGTACCTGGAAGAGTCTACTTTTTCCCTGTTCCAGCTGGATAAAGAAGGGAGTTAAAAGTACAGGTGTCAACCCTCAAGGCCCTTTGACTTAAGGAGAGAGAGACAGCAGGACCTCACAGTGTCTCATCAAACAGGGCAACTGCAGGGGAGAAGCACCTTACTTGCAGGCTGTGTTTAGTTACCTCTGGGACACAGAACACAAACAGCCAGAGAGAGGACATGGAAACCTATTCAAGCAGCCCAATTATTGCCAGAATTAAAAAAATAAAAAGACAACTCAAAAAAGCGAAAAGCAAAACTGGCCTGTTCAGACCTGAGACAAATCTCCTTTCCGTAAACTCCACTTCGCAGCGCCTGGGGGCTCACACTGAGCAGCAGCTAGAGGTCCTCTTCCGGAATTAGTTTTCCTGACAATGTCAAACAAGCAACGTGACCTGAATGTATCCACAAATGTCTTTCAACAGACAGATACACACCTAAAAGTCTCCAGAGTCTGACTGGATTCTGGATGAGATGCTGTTTCACCAACAACCTGCTGATCCCTTCAAAGGTGGGGGTTAGCAGTTGCAACTGGAAGCTCTGAGGAAAAAAAGAATGATATGGAGCTCAGCCACTCCAACACCACAGCACACACAGGCAACACAGCTTAATTCCCCGCTGCACCATCATCTTAAAAGCACAAAATTTATCTACATGTAACATTAATACTGCCCTGAACTATGAAGTGATCGTCTGAGCATTATTTCAAAGTTTTAACATAACATCAAAAGAAAAAAGGTAACATCAAAAAGTCAAAAGGAAGCCAGCAAGTCAAAGAAACACTGAACTGGAGGTGTGGAACCCTGGCTGCCATTCTGTGCCTCAAGGCTCACAACCCTTCTGCAGGACATGAAGAGCTAGGGCGGCAGTGACTGCCCAGACCCGTTGCTCCGAGGTCTCCAGGCAACACTCCTCCTAGAACGTTTCCAGGGACTCTACCAGTACCCACTGGAAAGTGTTTTATGTTAAGGTCAACAGTCCAGCTGAATTTTTTCTGTCTCTGAGTTGGCAATTTCTTCATTTGTTTTATTTATTTTTTTTCCCCTTAGTTCATCCCTGGTCTACAGCTATTATGGAGGAAAGTAATCCCCTGCTAAGCGCTCTTTGGCAAGGAGCACATTACATGTAAGTTCCTGTTAGCAACAAGGCGAGAATTCCTCGTCCAGGCAATTACTGTCCACTTAGTTAACACACTATTCTTGGCTCAGTGATGACCAGAAGGCACATAAAGGAGGGCCACAGAGTGGACCGCGTGATAAACGGGTAACGGCAGGGTGCTGGACATAGAGAAAAAAGTCATTCTTCAAAGTCAGGCCCAAACACTGTCCGAACCTCATTACTTCACTTCATTACTGCTTTACAATCACTGGTGAGATAATATGCTTAGAGCCCACAGGTACGAGGGAACTGCCTGTTTCAGCCCTATTTCCATTGAATAAGCACAGACTCAGACTAAGACTATAAATTATGATTTTCCTTCTCCGCCCGCCCCGCCCCGGGCACCCTCGTAGCACCATCCCGAACGAACGCTGCCGCCGAAGGGCCTCACGTTACCTGCAGGACTCGGCCTCCAGGCCCGACGAGACCTACGTGAGGCCTGGGGACGACGAACGGCCATCTCCTCCCGGCCCCGGCGGAGCAGCCTGGGCTCCAGACCGAGCAGACGCTGGAGCAGGGGCCCCACAACCGCCCGGACCCCGGCCCCGGCCCCGGCCCCGGCCCCGGCCGGGGGCGGAGGGCGCGCAGCAGCAGCCACGCGGCCGCCATGTTGACCCGGAAGCGGCGCCTGCGCGGTCGGGGCCGCCTCGGGGCGCCTGCGTGGTCGGGGCCGCCTCGGGGCGCCTGCGCGGTGCGGCGTAGGGGGCCTCGGCCCCGCGCCCGGGTATCGGGGGCGCGCGGCCGGCTGGCTTCTTGCATCCAGGTGGGCCCCTCTGGCGGTTTGAGGTGCCACCCGGTGCGGAGCGCCGCGAGTTAACATGCAGCCTGGCGGGCCCGGGAGGGAGGACCTCGGGACCCTGCTCCGGGCCGCCGCTGCCGGGAGGACTTGGCGCAGGGGGACCGGGGACTGCGGAGGCGAGGAGGGAGGTCCTGGGGCGCGGAGCGTGCTCAGATGGCGGGGCGCGACCGCGGCCCTGACCCGGAATCCTACCTGGACCCGGACCCGGACCCTGACCCCGACTCAAGGACCTGTACTCCTGTTCTCCGACCTCGGACTCGGACCCTGACCCTGGCCCCGTCTTGGCTCGAGGAGGGTGCTGCCAACGGGCGGTCTCCGCCTGGCAGGCCTCGGGCCGCAGCGTCCGCCCGGGGGGTGCCTGGAGAGTCCTGTGCTCGGAGAGGATGAGGAGGGACTCAGGGTCAGAACGAGAGCGTCGGGAGGAGGGTCTGAGCGCCCCTGCTCAGGCGGCTGGCGTTTTCTGTCCTCAGATGCTTAACTCTGGAGAGCCAACCGTCTCCTGGACTGTTGTTTTCTTCTGGAGACAGGATGACTCACTCTGGAAGTGCGCAGCCCTGGTGACCACGGTCAAGGCCCAGGAGGCCTCGTCCACTGGCTGTCCCTGGGAGAAGGGGAGAGTCTGTTGTTTTATTCCTGGGCCCAGGCCGTCCCCGACTCTGTCCCAGCCCACCTGGGGTCTGGTACTTGAATGCTTAGGTCTCAGGCTGCTGATTGTCTCACAGAAGTAGGGTTATGGTGACAAGTTTTTTTCTGTGCTTTTCTGTCTTCCCCAAACTCCTAAAGAGGAATCATTAAACAGTAACCAGCCTTGCTGAGTGCTGCCTAGTGCCTGGCTCTGTACCCTAGACACTCTTGGAATCTTCACAAGTCTGCAAAGTAAATGCTTTTGCATCTATTTTATGGATAAGGAAACAGACTGGAAACAGCTTGATCTCACAGCCCCAAGATCACAGCTAAAAAGTGACGGCACAGTTTCAGAGCTGGCCTGACTGACTTCGGGGCCTGTGCTCTCCACGTGATGGCCTTGTATGTTATAGGAGGCACATGTATGACAGATAAATCACACGTCCTTCCCGTCACTCCTGAAGCTAGAAAGGTTTGGGGACTGTTTTTTAAGTGGTGTCCTGATTATTATTCCTCAGCCCTGGCCACCAGGTTCTCGTGTGCAGTTGGTTATGAAGGGGCCCGCCCTGACCGGCACGGTGGGGCTGCCTGCCTTTTCTCACGCTCTGTCCACAGTCCATCCTCCCCAGTCTCCTCCTTCACTGTTTTTCCCCCTGGTTAAACTGTCCCACCCACATTCCGCCGTCCACTGTCCCCAGACCAGTCCCGTGACCGTGACCAGGCTTCCGAGAGTGGTTTCTTGCACCCTTGCACCCGATCAAAGCTGGTGCAATGCCGACCTGACAGGAAGTGACCGAGCCCCACCCCCACCCCTGCCCCTTCATCACCCTGCCAGCAGGCTTTGTGACTCAGCCTCTCACAAGTTTGAATGTGTTTGGGAAGAGGGTAAGATCTATCCTGTTAACACAGTTTGAACTAGAAGTGTTATCGGCGACTGCCCTGGAAGCAGTGCAGGGTGGCGGCGGGGCAGGCTCTGGAGGAAGAACGCAGCCTCCAGTCCTTCTGAGTCTCTGACCTTGGGCAAGTGTTTACCTTCTCCAGGCCTCAGTTTTCTCCTCAGGAAAATGGGGATAAAGCTGTCAGCAAAATGAGGCTGATAGCAGCCCCGGGTACCCCATGGAGTTGTAAAATGCAATGAAAGTCTGAAAGCAGCTTGTCAGTGGGGAAGCCTTTCACATGCAGGATGTCCTGGGAAGTAAGGTTCTGGGGATGCAATCTTTTTTCTTTTCTTTTCTTTCCTTTCCTTTTTTTTTTTTTCTGGTGGGGGAAAGTAATTGGGTTTATTTGTTTTTTCTTGGAGGAGGTACTGGGGATTGAACCCCTTGAGCTATACCCTCCCTCCCCGGAAGGTCAATTGTTTGTCCAAACCCATTTATTTAACAACTGCGCTCTGAAGTCTGGCTGTGTCCCAGGCCTCAGGTGAGAGGTGGGCCTGACTCAGAGCCTCACCTCTGCTGCAGCCTCCGGTTTGGTTAGAGGATTCAAGCCTCCCGGAGAGAAGGGCCTGGGGGCGGCACACCAGACCTGCCTCCTCTGGGCCCCATGTAAGAAGCAGGAGCTCCATGGTCCTTGCAGCCACTCCCGTCCCCTGCCCTCAGTTCCTGCTGTACTGTGATTTCTGTTTATATCTTCCTCTGCTCTGAACTCTGTACACCAGGACGGTTCGACATGGCCTCCCATGACTCAGAGGCACTCATGGTGACCGCCTAGGTCAGTGGACTGCCACCCTGACACCAGGGTGCCGAGCATGACCAGGGAGGCTGGGAGGGCTGTCCTTTGCACCACTGGTGGGCGGGGGGAGGGGCAGAGTGTGAGTCCTCGTGGGTCCCCGCAGCTCTTGTTCCCGCGTGGTCAGCTGAGGGCTCCAGGCCAGCTGCTCTCCCATCAGTCACCTCAGCTGTAAAGTAGGAATCATACTTCTGCAGTCTAGGGAAAGAAGTTGATCTTTCGGGTTTAAGATCTAGGCTTTCCTACTAAAAATTAAATAATTATTTGCTTCTTCCTAAATTCCTTCATGTAACCACTGGCTCTGTGGACTTTATCAGCTGTCGATTGCTATGGAACAAACTAGCCTAAAACTTAGCAGGTTAGAACAGCCAGTGTTAATTCCCTCACGGTTTCTGAGGGTCAGGAGGTTGGCTGGCGAGTTCTGGCTCAGCCTCTCACCCACCTGGGTGCATGGAGGTGGGGTTGTAGTCTTTTGAAACCTCCAGGCTTCTGAGGTGCTGCTGGCGGGAGACAGCAGGCAGCTCCTCATCACGTGCCGCTCCATAGGCCACTCACATGACGTGGTACCGTTTGGCAGGAACAGCCCACAGGTGCTAATTCCAGGGGGTAGGGGTCATGGACAGCCAGCCTGGAGGCTGCTGACCACAGTGATGTTCAGAGAAATCTGATGTTCAGACCTGCTCAGCAAAGCTGGTCCCCTCGGTTCCTCGGTGCCCCGTCACGTGGTCCTAGCCCTTCATGGAGTCACCGATCACCACACTGGCTGGTTCGGGAACAGGAGCGTCAACCCCACAGTCGTTCCTTAGGACTTGTGTTTGAAGGCAGGGAGGGGACCTTGCCTTTGGGGTCATGGAGCAGAAGCATGAATCAGCAGTTCTGCAACACCCTTCCCGCTGTGGTTGGAGAGGGTGGGGCCACACAGCCAAGAGACAGAGGCTGCAGGTGAGCCTCTGCGCAGTCTGGTTTGCGTCCCTAGATCCAGTTACCGGAAGCGGGACCCGCCTTCACACCCTTATCCTGGGTCGACCTCGTTCTCACAGTGCATGTTTACAGTCTTTCAGACCATCCAAGCTGGGGTGTGCCTCTCCAGGTCCATTAGCCGCTGGGGAGCCACAGCCAGACACCCAAGGTTCCTCCTCCATGCCCCAGTACTGGTCCAGAAGCCTTGTCTAGGTTCAGCTACCAGGAAACAGGGGCCGTGTCTGGATGTCCAGTTTACAACCTGTACCTCTCTGGTTCCTCAGGTCACTTGTTAGGTGAATGATAAGGGAAGAAGAAAGGATTCATTTGTCTGTGTCTGACCTTCTGGGAGCTTCCCGTGAATGTGCCCTGGAGTCAACAGGTTGCTCTGTTCACTAGTCTCCAGGATGTAGCCAGAGACCAGAGGATGCATCCCGTAATACGCCGCTAGCCATTGTCAGCAACGGGGCTCCATTTCTGGTTGGACAGAGCACACATGGTCTCCCTGAAGGAGGGCAGTCCCCAGCCTTTGTGCCTTTCCTGTTAAGACACAGAGCACTCACTGACTGGCTGGTTCTGGATCCATAATGTGGCTGTTTCACCAGCAAGTCCGTGGTGGGCCTGCCTCTAGACGCTCCCAGGAGCCCCGTGGAATGTGGACAGCGGCAGCAGCCCAGGGGAAAGACACGATGATGGGCCAGTGTCCGCAGATGCCTCTGCCTTCCTGCTAGCCCGCTGAGGAAAAGTTGCCTCCCTCCAGCTCCTATCCTGTGCCCTCAGACTCAGGGTTGCTAGCCCATTCTCCATGTTTCGTAGTGCAGAACAAAAGGAGAAAGACGGGGACAGGGTGGGTATAGCCCAGTGGTAGAGCGTGTGCTTTGCATCTGGAAGGTCCTGGGTTCCATCCAGTGCCTCTGTGAGGGAACGCGACAGGGGAAGGGAAGGGGAGAGGAGAGGGTAAAAACAGGTCACAAGAAATAATGAAAAATGCAGAGGATGGGGAAAGACACACCAGAGCTGGGACTGGTGAGATGCCCCCAAAGCACCTGCAGAGAATGAAGGAACTGGAGTGAAAAGGAGATTTCTGTGGGATGAACTGGAATTGTCTTTACATAGACACTTATTGCATGTCTGCATCCTTGGTGCTGAGGACGCAGCAGTGAACAAAATGACGCTCTGGTGACTGGAGAGAAACAACAGTAAACCAAGCACACAAGTCACCTGGCAAGTGTCCTCGGAGGCAGACAGAGCCTGTGATGAGGTGGCTGGGGAGGCTTTGCAGAGAAGGGCACGTTTAAAAAGTTGTGGTAAAACAGACATAATATAAAGTTTGCTATTTTGGAAGGGAGTTTTAGGGCAGGAGTGAAGGGAGGGTGAAGGCCAGAGTGTGCGGGTCTGAAGATGGTTGGGGCTGGGTTGGAGGAGGGAAGAGGCAGGGCTGGGGTCAGGCCGGGGCTGCAGAGCCCAGAGGTGCCTGCCGCTATGCTGGAGGATGTGGGGGATTTTGAGACTGGAACCAACTGGTCTGGTTTAAAAGCATCGTTCTGACTACTTCATGGGGAATGGACTCCAGGGCGAATGGAGGAGGGAAATGGGAGAGCCTGCCTGGGTGGAGGCGGGGGATGAGAGGGGCTGGGCTCCAAGAGGCACTGGTTAGCCTGGGTAGCTTTCAGTTTATCTCAGTGGCTGGAGGCCCAGACCCAGCCCAGGGTATGAGGGCTGAGCACGGGGACAGGCAGGCCAGGGGGCAGTGGCCACCAGGCTCAGATCTAAGGGGAATGAACGAGGCTTTCAGGCACTGCCTCCTTTTCATGTAATGGACAGGGTCAATTTGACAGAGGAAGAGGTGGCCACTTCTATGTAGAATTTGAGCTGCGGCTCACTTAAGCCCCCCTCCTGCCATGGATCCTTGGAAAAAGACACATTCCAGCAGGTGTGGCTGGGTGCCAGGGTCTCCCTGCAGCGCGATCCGCACCTTCCCTCAGAGGGTCCTGTGTTGCTGGAGTTCGTGGGCTGCCCTGGTTGGAGGAGGCACGAGAGCTGGTCAGGTCAAGTTAGAGACTATTTGGAGACAGAAGGATACTTCGATTCATTCAGGCCTCAAATCAAAGCACGCAGTCTGAGTTTCACCTTCCCCGTTTCTGCTGCTTTATGTTTTATTTCACTTGACAGTTTATTTGTTACTTGAGCCGTAAGGCAGTCCTATACGAGGTTACCTTTTCTTAAACAGAATAAACAAAATAAGACAAATCTCATGGACTATATTTACAATCCATCTCCACTGGCAGAAGGGAGGAACTGGAGCACCTGTAGGGGTGGATAGGGACAGGCTGGCCTGGCTGGACAGCTCAGGTGGGAGATGGTTCAGAGCTTTCAATGCTGGAATCCGGGTGCAGCCCAGGACCCTCCATTAACTCATGTGAATTCTTTCCTTTCATTTTCTGAATACTTTTTGAGGTTGCAAAGTAAAGCTGGGATCCCAGGATGCTGTCTCCAGGATCCTGCGCCATACAAGTTATGTGCATGCCTGGAGCACTGTCTCTGGACCAGGACCCCAGGAAGCAGGAAGGGGGCAGTTCTCGGGAAGAGCTGGGTGTCCAGTGTCCCGGCTCCTGCAGCCCCGGCCTGGCCAGGGCATGCCTGCCACAGCAGACCCATCGCCAGGTGCACAAGTGACGTGCGGGACAGCCCCAGGGCCACCTTCCGGCTCATGAGCCCCTTCCTCACATGCTGCCTTTCATTGTCCCCTAGACTCCCTCCGCTTCTGTGGGGCCCAACCTCTCCCCATCCCTCCCTGTTGTCCTGCACCCGTCTCCCCGTCTGGTGACACAGGACTCAGTCTTCCAGACCACAGGGCTCCCGGAGCCCCACCCTTGCCGGCAGCCCCAGCCCCACCCTCATCTGTCCCCACCTCCATCAGGCTCACCTACACCGCCACCCTCTGCGTGCTTTGCTGGGGGCTCGCTCCCACTAGGTAGTCAATAACTGAAGCTTGATGACAGGTAACTACTGAAAAGAACTATGAAAAGACATTGCAGCACTAATGCAGTGTTTCCTTCTGTTCGCAGTTACGGTTAACACGGGTCTACTACCATGCAGATGCCATTCTGACCATCTTGGCTGTTATTCTTCCAAAGAATCCTGCCAGGTACGTGCTCATTCCCCACTGTAGATGGGGAAACCGAGGTCCTGAGTGGTGAACACCTTGCCCCAGCGGCAGAGTTGGGGTGTGAACTCAGACAGTCTGGTCTTGAGTCTGTCCTCTCAGTGACCGTGTATTGTGGGGGTTTGTCTGCAGGAGGCTGAGTGCAGACCCCCCCAGGTCTACAGTCCTGATCTTACTGCTTCTGTGTTCAACACACGTCATGCATTATCTTAAAATGTTTTTATATTCTCTGGGGCTTGACCTCCATGCCAATGGAGCTTGGTCAAGTCAGCTGTGGTATGTTCACAGCTGCACTGCTCTTGGCACTGGCTAAGCCTTAAAATATGTAGGTTCTCTGTAGGATCCCACAGAGATTTTGCATCTGTGAGTTGTGTCCACTGATATTTACCGTGTTCATACTGAAATGGAGAAATGTCTGAATCACAAGAACGCACACTCAGCTGTCAGAGGGACGACGTCATCCTACATCACGCACGTGCTCTTGGGAGGAGACAGTGCGAAACAGAGAGAAACCTCCTAGCAGGGACAGGGAGATAGTGTGACTTTTCTGGACTCCATGAGAGGTCTTGGGGACCCCCCCAGTGCTCCTTGGACCTCACTTTGAGAACTGGTGGTCCAAGTCAAGCATGGCAATTTCTGATGTAATTAGGATTATTTTTTACCAAAGATGCCTATGAGTGCCATACATTTACCAAGGGAACTTAGATTTGAGATTATTTCTCATGGGCACTTCTCTAGCTGAGACATCTTCGAGTACCAAGGAACAATTTGGGGAATTTGTTTTTAATATGAAGTCTTTACTGAATTCAGCATTAGTAGCAAGTTCTGAATTTACCATCCTGGAAAATAAGCATTGTAGTTACCTGCAGAACTGGCACCAGCCAGAGGGCTGCATATCCCTAAGGGCTGCTTTCCAGGGATGGTGAGGAGCACAGACTACCTGAAGGTAAGGCTGTGGCTCCTTCACAAACCCAAGGAGAAGGGCTGCAGGTGGATGTCATGTCATTTGCTGAATGTGGCCACTCATCAAATCTTCTGGCATTTTATACACCAGTTTATATCACCACAGGCTGGTGCTTCAAGTCCTGTCTGGACTGTGAAAGTGTTAAGAGATTTTTGTGTTTTGCCTGGGCTGTAAGGCTCTCCAGCACACAGCAGGCTTCCAATCATTTGCTGAATGAGTACCAGTTCACCTCCCAACTGAGCTGGCCCCCTGCTCTCTGCAGGCTGAAATTTGTTACATAAAACACACTGTGCAAGAGTGGGACAGCCTTACTACAAAAAAAGTCTTAAGAAGACTTACTTTTACTCTCAATCCTCCTGGTTGGATTTGTGATAAATCGATTAAAGAAAAGAATACATTATTTATTTTGATTTTAAGATGATACCAAAACTGGTAGGGCTACAGGAAAAGTACTGAGTATAGAGTTTTAAAAACTGAAGGGGTTGTTTTTGGTGGTCTCAAGGTCGGGGCCCCAGGAATATCTAAATCCTGCTTTGTGCAACAGTTGCTCCTCCCCTCAAGGCTTGGGGGACAACATACCACAGAAGACGGTAACTGGAAAGCAAAGCTCATGATAATTTGTTGTGAGACAAGCTTGGGTTCCAAATTCTAATGCTGAGAACGCTGGTGAGCTGGGGTTGAGCAAAGGGCTGAGGCTGGGCTGGCCCAGCCCAAACCCAGATGTCAGTGCTTATCACAGGGCCCCCAGGGAGGAGGATGGAGGGAGGGGCCAGACTGTGGGCTTGCTCAGGCCACTTCTGCTGCTTGTGTACAAGAGGGAGTAGGAGGAAGCAAGGTGGCTGGGCTGCCTCCCTCTCTGCAGCGACCTCTGGCCATTCTGCAAGGGAGAGAGGAGCCCCAGCAGGCACAGCAGCCCTGGCCGGGCAGCAGTCCTGCAGAGGCCTCCAGTGCCTTTGTTGCCCAGAGGCAGGACGAGATACGATGCTTCATTTCTTCTCTGAGAGGGCGTCCAGCACCACCAGGTCACCAGTGGCTTACGTGTAGTTGGCAATTAGCTTCTGTTGGTTCCAGGGACACAGACATGCTGGAGCATGAGTGCCTTTGGCAGGAACTTGGTTGTGTTCGTGGCTAAGTGCACAGCTCCCAAGTCAGTGCTGGGCAGATAGTAGGCCCTGAACAAATGTTTCCGAGGTGAATCCAGGAGCTTTGGGTGGGCTGTTATGAACTCGGTCACTGAGCAGTACTGGAGAGAATGTCTGAACACAGGCAGTTGTCAGGGCCAGGCCTTCCTGACTGGGCTGGGGATGCCCTGGAGATGGAATGTGGCCCATGGACCATCTGTGTGCCTGCTCTGGGTCTCACTCCACAGCTCCTGAATCAGAATCTAGGGGTGGACCCAGGTAACTGCAGGAAGGAAAACAGGCTTCCTTTTTATTATTTGACATTTATTTAATGTAATTTTCTAAAATAATACCATTTCCACATGCAGTAAGTACAAAACATTTACTTGTGAGACATTTTACATTCTTTTCTTCTTCATACTAAGTCTTCGAACTCCAGTATTTTATATTCACAGCATACATCAACCTGGACTTGCCGTATTTCTGGTACTTGTCATATGTGGCGAGGGGCTACCCCTTGGGACAGCAGACCAGGACGTTCTCACGTCTTACTCAGTGGCTCTTCCTCAACCTTCTGGCAGGACCTTATGTGTCAATGTTGCAGGGAAACGTGCAAGCCACCTCCCCCAAACTAGATCTGATTTTCACTCAGGATTCTTTCATGACTCCCAATACTTCTCTTTCAAAGCACTTGTCACAGCTTGTAATTACCGTACTGGTGTGGCTACTTGGTGGACATGTGTTCTCCCTGCCCGATGAGAAGTCACGTGCTGGACTGGACCTGCTGTTCCTGTTCAGTCCCAGTGCCTGACTGTGTGCCTGGCCTATGGCAGAGGCTCAGTAAACATTCTTTAATTAATGTATTAAATGACTCAGTCCCTTCCTTTACTTCTTTTCTCTACTGTACATTTTTACCTGTAGGTTCTGATTTTGTGAAACTTCACTTTGCTTTTGCCGTAGTATGTTTTCAGATTATTTCAAGGCAAATTGCTTCTTTATTCATATTTCCTATTTTAAATTCCCTATTTGGCTAAGGTCAGTGTTTTTAAAAAGTTCCCAAGGATGAGTATTGTCAGGGACCAAAATAAAAAATGCTAATTCCTAGTTCTCTCCCAGCTAGATTGATACAGTCAGTCAGTGTGGAGTCTGTGGTCTGAAATTTTAACATCACCGGGTAATTCTTACGGTGGCAAATAGGGGAACCCTTGGGTCATCTCTTCTGCGACGCTCGTCAGCCACGGGTTGGCTGTAATGTCAGGTGTCTCCTCATCCAGGGGCGTTGCGCGTCGTGGCGGGGGGGGGGCGGAGAGCAAAATCTGGCTGCCTAGAGGTGTGAGAGCCCCCTTCCAGTTCCCGGCGAGACACGACCGGTTAAGCTCCCTGGCCGCCCCGTGAGTGGGGCGTCTTAGGCTCCCGTTTCCCTTAAAGAAGCAGGTCTGAGAGGTGACCTGGTGGCGGACGGCGGTCGAGCGCCCCTGGACCAGCGGCAGGTGCACCCAGCACAGGACGAACTCGGTGTGAGTGGACAGAGCACCTACCGCCCAAGCCCAGCTAACGACCCGCGCTTTGCGGAGCAGCGGGTAGGGCGGTGGCCGGTCCTCGCCGGGTGCGCCTCTGGGAAGAGCGGGCGCCGCGGCCACCCCGCGACACCGAGCTTTCCAGCGCCTTCCGCACCAGACCCGCTTCCGGCACATGGGACGGCCAATCGTCACGTCCGAGAACGAAAGACCCGCCCCCTCCGGGACGCAAGTAGCCAAACAAGTTGCCCGCTTCCCCAGCGTCCCTTGCGCCTGAACGCACGACCTTGTCCAATCCATCCCGGGACGTCCTTCTGGTCCCGCCCCGGCCTGTCCCATAAGCTGTCAATCTCGCTGTCTCCCTTGGCCTCACGCGCACTTCCTCCCCGACGCCGTGACGTGCGCAGCCTTGTGCCCGACCGCGGCGGGCCAATGGCGGTGCCGGATACAGCGGGCCAATGGGCGGCAGTGTCTCATGCGGCCCGCGCCGCCGCAGCCGCCGCCGGGTCCCGGAGCCAGAGGCCGCCCGAGCCGGAGCGCGATGGAGCGAGGGCCCCAGGCGGGGAGGCGCCGCCGAGCGCGCGGCCCGACGCCCCCTCAGTGAGCGCCCGACCGCCGCGGCGCCGCCCGAGGGCGGGCTCGCCTCTGCCCGCCTCGCCGCCGCGCCGGCGCTTGGAGCCCGCGCCGCCTTCCCGCTCGGGCCGCGGGCCGGGGACGGGCCGGGGCTGCATGGCCTCGCCCGCACGCCGCCGCTGAGCCGCGGGCCGGAGCCGGAGCTGGTGAGAGCCGCGGCCGCGCGGGGTCGGGGCGGGCCTGGTCGTGGGTCGGCTTGCGGCCTGCAGGTCTCCCGCACCGGGCAGAGCAGCGCGGCGCGCTCCCGCGGGCCTGGGGGTCGGGGTCCCGGGCAGCCGTGAGGGGCCGGCGGGGCCGTCCGCGTGGGCTCGAGGGCCTGGGGGGGGCGGGAGGGCCGACCGAGGGCTCCGGGCGAGCCTGAGGGGGTGAAGGGGGTTTCGGGGTGGGCTTTCGGTGAGCCTGGGGGGCCCGAAGGGCCGACGGGGCGCTCGGGGTGGGCCTGGGAACCTGGGGGTACCGGGGCATCTGTGAGGGGCAGGGGGTGGGTTCCGGGCTGAGCTGCGGAGCCGGAGGTGGGCAGGGGCAGCCTGAGGGGGCCCGGGCAGCCTTGAGAGGCCGACGAGGGCTGCGGGGGGCTCGGGTGCCGACCTCTGACCCGCGGGAGGGGCGCTTTCGCGGTGTGGGCTGTAGTTGTTATTCCAGCGTCCCTATTATTATCGCTGTTTTGAAATGGGAGCAGGCGGCTTCGGGCTCCGAGCCGGAGGGGGCGGGCGAGCCGGGGCCTGGAGGGAGAGGGGGCGCCGGGGCCGCAGGAGGCGCGTGGGCCCGCGGAGGGGCAGGAATGCGGGGCAGCGGCGCGGGGGTGTTTCGGGGGGGAGGGTAGGCGGGACTGGGGGGCGGGTGGGAGGGAAGCGGCGGCGGCGGCGGCTGCAGCAGCAGCCCTTGGCCTCAAGGAACAATGTGAGACGTTGCCTGAAATGTTAATTTCCGTTCCTCATTTCATCATCCCCTGGCAGGGCGGTAGCTGTGAGAGAGAGAGTGTGAGTGAGTGAGTGAGTGTGTGTGTGTGTGTGTGTGTGTGTGTGTGTGTGTGGTTGGCCCTGCCACATGAATTCAGTCCCCTCTCAAAGAGGGATTGTGTTATTAAATCTTCTATCTCTGCCGTTTTGGGGGAGTCTTAATTTTTCCTGGTGCCCATCAAGGTTTTCTGCTTCTGTTGTGTTTTCGAAAGCTAGTCTTGTATTCCAGCTTCCAAAGAGTTTTGAGAGAGGCTTTGGAAGATTAAGCTGGCCTAACAGGGCACTGTGCTTTCAAAACCATTTTCTTTCTAACAGTTCAGATGCAGCATGCTTAGGTTTCATGGTTTCTGCAGGTCATTGAGAAGTTTTGTATTCGTTTGCAAGAGAAGTCACATTTCAGACTTTCTTATATGGTGGGAGAGTTTTCTGAAGTGATTTGAGCATATCCTTAACATTCCTTTAGGACTGAGGAGTCAAAGTGTGGGCAGTTGTTGGACTGCAGAACTTAGAATATTTTGATCCTTTTGGTGGGGGTGGGGTGGGTGAGGTGCACTCAGGCAAAAGATGTAAGATGACACTGCTTGTGGAAAAAATGCCATTGAAACAGTTACTATTTTTGGTTTGTACAAACCCAGTCAATGGAATAACTTGGATTGTTGTAAATCAGAGACCCTGAGACCGTGTGCCTCAGGGCTTTGGGACCTTGATTTCTGTTAGTGAATGTTGCTGTCCTGGAAGACCTGGAGTCCCGTTTGTGTCTTTTGGGAGTGACTGCACAAATATGATAGTGTTACTCTGAAACCGTAGTTAGGAAGGAAAAGGGGGACACATCTTGCTCAGCTGAGATTGTGACCCTTAGCCCCCCGCCCTCCATCAGCTGTTGTTGGCCTTCTGTAGTGTCACCCTCAAAGCAGGCTCCCCTTTGATAGGCTGGCTCTCCGATGGACGGAGGAAACAAAGGCCAAGTTGCTGTGACATTTTCCTGTGTTCTTTGTGCATGCCTCTTGAGATGGTTAAAAAGCTAACCAAAGACACTGCCAAACTGATTCAGGTTTGAGACTTTGAAAATGTCTTATAAATATTGTTTAATTGTGGTAAAATACGCTAAAGAAAATGTATCTGAAGTTTGTTTTTAAAGGTGCCATGTAGTGTTGAATTCCTCACCTGCAGTTCTGCCTCCGAGTGGCCGCTGTTGGACGTGTTCTCTGGACCCTCTGTGGACCGGTCATGTTCGTCACGCTGCTGCAGACCAGATGGGCTGCTTGTGACTAGTGGCTTCACTTTAGCTCTAATTACAGCGTCGATGTGTTGACAAGTAGAACTTCCTACAGATAGAGAGACCATGCTATTTTTATTTGAGAATATTTTTCAATAAGCTTTGTGTACCTTGGGTTTTAAGTATATTTGACATAGTAAGTTTGTTTCATCAAATAGGAGAGTTATTTTGTGTAGGATAGCAGGGAGCCCATCATCAGTTAAGTAACATAATTAAAGAGTGTTGGTAAACGCTGGTTCAGGCATAATGTGCATTTGTTGCCAGAAAGTGTTTTGTTCTGTCCACTGCCCTGTGAGTCCCTTCCTCTCTCACCTGGTGAGCATGATGGACGAGCTTCCTTTACTAGCATCACCTTCGCTAGTTAGCAGGTGAGACTGACGCAGCAATTGTTGGCCGCAAGTGGAGTCAGTGCTCTGAGGAGGTTGAGCTTGGCCCGTCTGATAAACTTTACACAAAAATAGAATGAACTCAAATAACTGAAAGTGATTGTCTTGAGACGTTTTCAGCGCATGCTCTCTTAATTTGAATTTCAAATGGAATTTCTGTGCAATTCAGCTTTTCCGACTTCATCATAAAGCTATATGAAAAAGATGGTGTCAGTGCCCAGCGCCTGGAACTCAGGCAGTTAGAGATACTATGGAAAGTCTTTTTTAAAAGGCTTAGGAAAGAATCCACTGTAACAACTACTTTGTTAGTTCTGATGGAAATGTTTCTCTTCCTGTGTGGCTCTTCTTTTGTTTGATGGATCTTAACTCTTTTAGGCCAGAGTCAAACTCAGGTGTGTACTTTAAATGTCTGTTTTATTCTGTGCTTTTCTTAACTCCCATTCCTCCCTCTCTGTATTTAAAGTTCTCTTTAAATTCACTTTAGGACCAAATAGTGTTTTATGTTTATGGCAGAACTACGAATAGTATTTTTATGAAAATGTCCCAAATGCTTATTAACTGGCTTGATCCTGATTGTGTGGCCTCTCCCCCAGTCCGTCTCTGCATCCTCTTTAACTCCAATGCTCTGGCTTTGCTGGCCTCTCATTTCCTAGATTGGGCATGTGCCTTATTCTCCAGGACTTCGACCATGCTGACCCTCTGCCTGGACCAGGGTCTTGCTGAGTGTCCATCACTGCCTCCCTTGAAAATCCTCTCCCTTCCCAACCAAAAAAAAATCTCTAAGGGAACTACCCAATCTTTGGGTCTTTGTTCAATGTTGCTTCCTCGTAGAGGGTCTCAGTCATCACATGGAAGGAAAGTAGCTGCTCCCCCTTGTTACAGGCACATGGAACTGAACGACGCTGACCAGGTGTGGTTGGTCTTTGCTCCCGCGGTAGTAGGGCTGTAAGCTCACTGAAGACAGGGATGGTCAGCCAGGGGCCAGCCTAGGGCATAACACTAGAGGTAGAGTGGCTCAAGAAATATTTTTAGAATTTTTAAAGACTGTGTATGGGAGTGTTTGAGTAATTTTGAGAGGACAAACTTAGGATCATGAACTTAACATTTATTTGATTGACCGGGGATTAGGCTATGTGCATATTAGCCATTTTTCCATTTGTTACTACAAGTTGCCTTTACAGAGAAAGGTATGGGGCAGAGCTTTTAAAACTGGCACAGAGCAAGAGATAAAGGAAAATAATTAAGGGGAAGATTGTCTTTGTGCGAAGAAAGTAATGTTTTCTGTGGATTCGGTTGAGGAGGGCTTCTGTTCTGGGGCCACGGTCAGAGGCTCGCCAGGAGGCAGCTGCTGCTCATGGCGCTAGAGGTTTCGTCTAGAGCTCTGAGCGCCTTCTGGCCGTGTGTGACGTGGATAGTGGCTTAGTGTCACGGGGAGTCCTTTGAAAGGGTTAGCGTTTTTTAACTCATTTGTTTCTGTTACTTCCTAAGTGGCTGTAATAAAAAAGCTCCTGGGCATTCAAGCCAAAGCCTCAGTTCATATATAAATTCCCCAGGATGTAGATGCCCCCTTAACGTTGCCCCCTTCCCCCAACCCAGTTTTGGCATTTTAATGAAGGAAAAAAAGTCTCTTTGGACAGAAATACACCATAATGGAGTTGTGTTATTTTTTCACATTTGTGTTTGTTTTCTGATTAAAAAAGGAAAAAACCTTTTATGTAATTGGCAAAAGGTTGTTATTGGAAAGACTAATTCTCTTTTTTTTCTTTTTCTTTTTCTTTGGGGGAAGGAGGAGGTATTTAGGTTTATTTATTTATTTGTTTGTTTTTAGAGAAGGTACTGGTGATTGAACCCAGGACCTTGTGCATGCTAGGCATGCTCTCTACCACTTGAGCTATATCTTCTCCCCCTCAGAAGACAAATTCTGAGTATAATCTGGGTGATAGAGACCTGAGTTGGTGGTTTGGATAAAGTAGATTTGTGCAGTTTTAGCTTTTTAGGTGGTAAGAGGAATGAATTGCGTGTTGTTGAAAACCTTTAAAGTCACCATTCTAGAACTTAAGAAATCCCACAGTTGTAACTCTGGTCTGTTAATAAAGAGTTGAGTGGGTTTTTAGTGTGAAAATAGAAGTCCGATTAATAGTGGCTGAAAGGACTGAAAATTCTTTTGCAGGGCTAAGGCTCTTGTGATGCCCACCCTAGCCAGGATTGAGGGGGCGGTGCTGTCTGAGCTACAGCATCCTTGCTGGCTGGCTGAGGGCAAGACCTATGTTCCCAGTCCTGCCCTTGGCATCTGTGCAGTGAATTACTTATTATCCTGAAAATTTGTGGGCACTCTTTTTCCACTTGTAATGAAACCCATGTGCATCTCTTTACAATATCAGAATGTTGGTCTTTTCTCAATTTAAAACATTTTTGATCACTTATATAAAAAAATTCATAAACTCTCCCCTTCAGTTACTTATTTAACTCTAGAAAGTGTCACCTTTAAGAATGGCTGGGATTGAAATTTAACTTAAGAATGCTTAACTTTTTGATATCAGAGAATATTTTTCATCTAAAACACGGCAAATAGACTTCTTTTCTCAGTTTGTCAGTAGTAAGTGTCCCTTCCTCTCCCCTCCAGTTGCAGTCTTCAGAGCCAGCGTGTGAATGTCCTGGAATAATGAACGTTACTAATTAATGAGAAGATTGTGGGAAGGTGCTGGGTTCATAAGGTTTTGGCTAAAGTTATGAATAGTTTTTTGTTTTGTATTTTTTTTTTTGTAGGGGGAGGTAATTAAGTTTATTTACCTGTTTATTTACGGGAGGTGCTGGAGATTGAATCCAAGACTTCATGCATACCAGACATGCGCTTTACCACTGAGCTATACCCTCCTCCCAGGAATATATATTTTTTAAACTGCATTCATATCCAGCAAAATAAAAAAGACTCATTTAATTCTGCGTGATAATGTAGACTTGAAAGCATTATGGCCATACTGTGTAAACTTATCTAAAGTCTAGAGAACATGAAGAAGCAGTGAAGAACCTTATTTCCCTTAAGAAATTAAGCCTTGCTAGCATGTAGCATGTTTCTAAATGTGGTTTTACATCCTGTAAAACAGGAAGTTAAAATAAAAAACCAAAAAAACCCCCAAAGCAACGCTCTTGAAGGAATTAACTTTTTTTTTTTAATTACTACAATGCTTGACTAACTAAAGGATAACTTAAAAAAGATCTTGCCTTTTGGATGCTTACAGAGAAGAAAAGCCAGTCTTCAGGGGTCTGGCACTATAGCCCTCAGGTGATTCTGGTTTCAAGAAATTTTTAGGCTTTGTGAATTTTCTTTGCTAGAGGTATGTGATTTGCTCCTAATTTAGCTTTAGTTGACCTACATAGGTATTTCTGTTACTTTGAGAGTAGTTCACCTGAAATTTGAAATTTTTAAGTTTAGAGGTTAATATATTAAATATACTAAAACTCAGAATCTTTTATTGGAAAAAGTTTCCCTGATGTTTGAGAAAGGTGAGCTTTTAATTGTCTTATCTTTTAGTATGAAGCTTAGAAAAGTGATATGTGCTTTCACTCACAGCCTAAGTAGTTTTCAGCAAATGTAACCTTAACGAGATTTACATGCGAACTTTTTCTTTGGTGAAGTGATTAGATCTGATTCTGCTAAACTTGGGTTCTTCTCAGATGACTGACTTTTTAAGGAAGACAGTGTTGAAGCTTTGAAGCAATAGCTTTAACCTTAAAAAAAAGTATTTAAGCAAAGACTCATGGCACAATGAAATTTTAGAAAGCTGGTGAGAAAAATCTCTGTCCCAGAATTTAACGTGTAGCCTCTCCTTCATTTTCCTTGATAATTTTCTTCCAAGCCCCCAGTATGCTGGGTCAAGGGAGGTGGGGACTGGGTCGATAGAGGATATGAGGAGGCAACACAGGAGATGGGGGGCTCTTAGAATTTGGAGAGACACTTGTGGGTTACATTTCAGTTCTGTGAATGTTTTCTATGCCTGCTGTGACAAATGACCACGAATGTAGGGCTAGAACAGTATAGATTTATCATCTTACAGTTCTATAGATTGTAAGCCTGGCATGGGTCTCCCTGGACTAAAGTCAAGATCTCAGCGGGGCTGTTTCCTTCTCAAGGCTTGAGGAGACTCCGTTTCCGGGTCTCCTTCCTTCTTTGTGGCCTCTCCTCCGTCTTTTTTTTTTTTTTTTTAAGGGTTTCAAATCAAGGACAACTCAGGGCCTTTGTTCTTTCATCAGTAACTAGAGATTCCTGAAGTGTAAACTAAGCCCCTTCCTCCATCTTTGACGCCTGCAGCCTGCGTCTTGTCTCTCTGACTCTCTTGCAAAGTTGCCTCCTCTTCCGACTCTTCTGCCTCCCTCTTGTCCTTTTACAGACCCTTGCGGTTACGCTGGGTCCACCTGGGTAATCCAGGATAAGGCCCCTCTCTGCTGATTAGTAACCTTAATTCCCCTTTGCCGTGTAACCTGAGATACCCATGGATCCAGGGATTAGGATGAGGACTTGGGGTGGGGGGGCATTGATCTTCTGACCACTCTAGGGCGCTATGGGTGCTGCCACAGCACGTGAGGTCAGGTCAGCCCTCAGTGCTGCAGGCTCTGGAGCTTGGCCTCGGTTCTCCGGAACTGTCTTGGCTCTTGGAGAGACTCCATGCCATCGGACTGCCAGCGAAGTTTGGCATTGATAGGGGTTAGTGGGTGTGGTGGAAATGTACTTCCTGAGCAGGGTTTTGTTTGGGTTTAAATCAATTTTTATTTTGGAATAACTTCAGATACACAGAAAGTTTGCAAAAGTAGTACAAGTACAGAGAGTTTCATTATATTCTTTTTTTGGGGGAGGAGGGAGGTAATTCGGTTTATTAATTATTATTATTGTTTTTATAGCAGTAACAGGGATTGAACCCAGGGCCTTGTGCATGCTAAGCACTGCACTCTGCCACTGAGTCATCCCCCCACCCTCGGAGAGTTTCATTGTATTCTTTATCCAGGTTCGCTAATAATAACATTTTCCTTAGCGATGGTAAGTTGTCAAAGCTAAAAAATTAACACTATTAATTAAACCCCAGATCCATTTGATTTCGCTCATTCCCCACCAATGTCCTCTTCCTGCTCCAGAACCCTACAGGACACTGTTTCCCTGCTCTCCTTCTGTCTGTGACAGTTTCTCAGTCTTGCCTTGCTTTTCATGACCTTGGCAGTTTTGAAGAGTACTGTCTTTGTGTTTTTCTTTCTTTGTAACCATTCTCCCACTTGGCACAGTTGTAAAGCAACTGTGTATGTCAGTTGTAGAGCTGATTTCTGGTTTACCTGGCCACTTTTCCAAATGTGGACTCCTGGAAATAACAGCTTCTCTTGACTCTCTGTCTTAGGTTCTCAGGCTGGCCGTTGCCCAGCCTCTCTCAGATGATCGCTGCAAATCCTCTTCAGTGCTGTCTAGGGGAGGACGGTTTTGTGTCTCTCTGCAATTGCAACTGCCATGAGTTATATGCTTTGGGGAGGGACTTCTGCAGGTGCTCTGGTTTAGTAAGGTGTTGACCAGTGGCTCCTTGTGCACAGGGCTGTGTGTGGAAGCACAGAAGGGCAGACACAGGCTCTACAGCCTGGGAGGGGGCGGGTGGAGGAAGCGGATGTCGGGAGCAGGGTCAGGGCGGTCGCAGATGTAGGTGGGCTCTGGACAAAGGCTGGGGAGGGTGGTTGCAACGTGAGAATGTCAGGCTGGCTTGTTTGAGCGTGGAGCCCAGGAAAGAAAATGGTACAGATAAAGCCAGGACAGCGGGCTGCAGTCAGCTTGTAAGGGCTTGGAACAAGAAAGCATGGACTCAGCCTGCTGAGAGGAGGGCAGAAACAGTGTGTCCAGTCTGCATTGCTGCACAGGCTGGAGGAAAGTCAGGGTGACTGGTGAGAGGGAGTGCCTGAATTCGGGAGGCTGGGAGGAGGGGAGTGGGCGCAGCCAGAAACAGCCTGGTTGACCACTGCTCACGAGAGGTCACTGCCTCGTCTCCTCGTGTGTACCTCCACCCCCACTGCCCTCTGCTTTTGGAAGAATATCCGGTTTAAGAAGTTCTCGGTAGATTGTTATTGAGGACTGTTAGAGAAAACAGAAACACCATTTTCTAGGAAAAATGTAAACGGCCAGTTAGAAATGGCTGATGGGATTGAACATTTATGGGAGGAATCAAACCTGCGTTCACACGAGTTGCAGAAATGCCCGCCCCGGGAAAGTGGCTGAGGGGCGAAGGTTGCTGGGACCTGGATGGAGGCTGGTCAGGGAAGTGGGGGGAGGAGGGCCTGTCCTCCTGAGGCTTTCCTGGCAGGATCTAGGGAACCTTGAAGTGGGAGGGGCTCTTAAAGTGGGCTGCTTGGGCTGGATGTGAAGGCTTAATGGTGTTTGCTAGCAAGTGTTTATGTAAATACTCGAAAGTGAGAGGGTGAGTTGACCGAGAGGGGTGCCCAGTGACTTTGACACACGGGCTCTGCCCTGTGGGGCTGTGCGGTGCTGGCATTCTGGAGCGAGGAGGAGAAACTGCGTGGGAAGCCTGACAGCAGAGGCCAGGAGCTGCGATTGGCTCCAACCTCTTATGTCCCAGACAGTGTCAGCTGCAGGCCACGGAGAGTTGCAGGAGGGGCTGGAGGAGTGGTCCGTCTGCGGTGGCTATTTGGCAGACAGTTCGTTAGGCTTAGCAGGGGCTCTTGTTTTGTATCTCCCATGGTTCTATGCACGTGTGGTTAGATACCTAATCAGTATTTGCTTGAAAGATCAATCTTAAAAGTTACGGTTTTAAGATAGGGCTTTTAGCCTGAGAAAGGAGTGACATCTGGCAGGAGCTACGTTGGTCATGTGCTGTGACACAGGAAGTTGGTCCTGTGTCTGTGGCGGGGCAGCAGGGACACTCACAGCCTCTGCCTTAGGGAGCTGCTGGTAGTGACTGTCGCTGTGGCCATCCTGGTTCTTTCAGGCCTGCATTGCACGTGGTGGGTGGCAGGTGCGGCAGTGAACAGCAGCGGTGGGTGTTTGGGCTGCTTGACTGCGCAGGGAGCCAGGGTCAGGACTGCCCATGTGGTGCGGTGCTGTGTGTTTACTGTTCCTTAAACTCTCCTCAGCTCTGCTGGACCCCTTGGTTCCCACCCTCCATAACCCTGCAGCCTCTCACCTTACCAGTACTCGGCACCTGCTGTCATCTGAGGGAGCAGACTTGTTTTCCCAGTGCTGACGGGTGACCCTCGCTGCAGTGTTGGTCGGCTGCCCGTCACCGTGGGGGCGGGGGATGGCCTTTCCTCGCCCTGTCTGGGGCTGGCTTGTTACTGTTGTTCTGCTTGTCCGGGGGGCTTTTGAGGGCTGTGCTCTCAGTGAAACAGGCTATGTAGAAATCACTCAGGATCATTGGCTGAGGCTGTTTGGTTTTGAGGTGTTTGCTGACGGGCTGCATTTGATGGTCCTGGCTGGCAGGTTAGGGAGAAGGGAAGTGGTCTGTGCCCCCTCACCCTGACTCTGCTCTTTCTGACTTGTTTGCAGGCGGAAGTAATAAGAGTGTTCAATAGCAGACGACAGAGGTGGCAGCCTTCACGGAGTTTGGAAATTACAGCTTTAGACCTCTTAGTGGTGCTGGAGCGGGGGTGTGGGCCTGAGAAGGCAGGTGGAGAGACTGTAGCACCTGCTCATGGAGCCGCATGTCTTCTCTGCGTTGCCCTCATGCGGGTGGGGCCCGCATGCATGTAGGCTCCAGCGTAGGGTTCCCTCCAGCCCGCACTTCCCTTTACAAGGCAGCCACCCGAGAGCTGGAACTAGGGCCTGTGTCTTCACCAAAACTAGGGTACCTTTTAAACTTCCCATGTAAGTATTTGTCATTGGTGGCTAAATTTCCTAGACTGTAGCTTTTACTGTGGAAAATGTAATTAATTAGTCACCTAATAAGATTTAGAGCTGATAGACAGCCACACAAATGACACTCAGTACACGTGATTTGTTTTCCTGAGTTAAATAAATTCACAATATGACTTGGAAGCCTAGCATGTAATTCAGAGAAGTAGACCCTCATTATTAGTAGCAGATCCTGTCTGGTGAATAGATCTTTCTGGTATCACTCAGTACACCCCTCAGCCAGTGGCACTCCTGGCCCCATCATAGGGGAGAACATACCAGTTTTGCCCAGAGTTCCCTGTGCCCCTGGTGGGCTCAGGCAGGTAGGGCATGGTGTGAGTGAGCGGTGGTGTGACGTTTCATCCCTGAATGGGCCCATTTCTCAAATGTTACATACTGATTAAGTGGTGAAAATTACTCTGGGATGTAAAATGTAACAGTCAAGTTCATTTTAGATGTTACTGAATTTATATTAATAATTTATTATTTGCAAAAGGAACCATTAGCAAAGTGAAAAAATCCTATGAAATTGGGAGAAAATATTTTTGTAAACTGTGTATCTGATAAGGGGTTAATATCCAAAATATATCGAGCTCATACAACTCAATAGCTAAAGACCAAACAACCCACTTAAAAAGAGTAAAGGACCTGAATAGACATTTTTCCAAAAAAGACGTACGAAAGGCCAGCAGGTACTTGAAAAGTTGCTGAGCATCACTCGTCATCAGGGAAATGCACATTGAAACCACGATGAGATGTCACCTCACACCTGTCAGAGTAGCTGTCAACAAAAAGACAACAAATGTTGGTGACAACACTAACCTCATAGAAAGAGGTCAGACTCATGGTCGTCAGAGGCGGAGGGTGGGGAATTGGAGGAAGGTGGTCACAAGGTACATACCTCCAGTTACATGATAAATTAGTCCTGGGGGTGTAACGCACAACGTGGTGACCGTGGCTTACCCTGCTGTGGACGGACAGAAAGGTGTTAGGAGAGTCCATGCTGAGAGTTCTCGTTGGGAGACAGTTGTTTTCCTTTTTTCTCCTTTTTATTGTGTCTATGTGAGAAGATGGGCATCCCCCTTTCACAGTGTATGTAAACCAGACCACTGTGCTCTGTGCCTTGAGATCACACAGTGATGGTGGTTAGTTCTTTCTCAACAAAACTAGAAAAAACTTGCAGAAGTTCCCTCCAAGGCCCAGTGGTAGGAGTGTCATCTGAAACTTTGAACAGGGTGAGGCCAGTGGGTTCTCTGGGCACTGGCCATGCTCTGGAGCCTCCTGCTGCAGTCTGCAGGCTCCCCACGGCCACTGCTGCCCCCACTCTGTCTTTGTTGCTGGAGTGTTAGTGTATCTGTATGTGCGTCTTTTTAAAGAGATAAAAGATAAACACATTTTTAAAAAAAATTTTGGGGGGTGGTAATTAGGTTTTGTTTATTTATTTTATTTACTTGGAGGTACTGGGGATTGAACTCAGAACCTCTGGCATCCTAAGTGTGCGCTGTGCCATTGGGCTATACCCTGCCCCCAACACAGATTGTTTATAAACTGAATTTACACAAAAGCAAATACCAAGTGCTGATTAATCTAGGGAAGTAGTTTTTTGAGACTACTGTAAGTAGCCTTCAGTTTTATTAAAAGTCACTTCTGAAGAGGGGAGGCTATAGCTCAGTGGTAGGGTACGTGCTTAGCATGCATGAGGTCCTGGGTTCGATCCCCAACATCTCCATTAAATAAGTAAGTAAATAAATAAAAATAAACCTAATTGACTGCCCCACCCGAAAAAAAAAAACAACTAAGCTTTAAAAAAAGTCATTTCTGACTAACAGATTTTTTACATTAAGTCACACTTGTTTCGTGCAGGAGCAAACCTGCCTTGTAATGAGTGTTCTTCTAGTGACTGGACTTTCCTGAGGTCAGTTATCTGACACCAAAACTGTCAAGGACTGGGTCTCCAGGGACTGAGTGTTGGGTTGGGGATGCCCTGGGGTCGGGGGACACATCCATGTAGTTACCGCGGTGGGATGTTTACCTGGTGTGGGGTCTTTTAATGTGAGGGCCCAAGTGTGTCATGGTGGGAGGGCTCAGGTCAGGCACGTTTAGTTTCCAGACTGTCTCATCCTGGAAAACTTTGGGGTAACCGTGGTTTCATTCTGTTGAAGTGTGGTTCTTTGAGGTTGGAGTTACGGGAAGTGTTAACGACAGATGTTGTAGGAGGCAGCTGCCATTGTAGCCCCACGGTGTGAGGAGTGGACGTGCCTAAGCCGCTCCCCCCAGCCGCAGTGGGAGGCTGGGGTGTGGGCTGGATGGAGGCAGCACCCACCACACACGTGACTGTCCCTTGCTCAGGGTGGAAGGGACACGAGTGGATGCTGCTTGGCTGCTGGGGTGGGTGGGACGTCACTGAGGGCAGCCCGGTCATGAGGCCTGAGACCTGATCTCTGTGGGGCGTTGTGTGTGAACCTGGTGAGGATGTCCCTGTGTGGGGTGGTTAGCGTATAGGAGTCTCTCTTTTCTGCTGAGATCCTTGAAATGGGATGTCTTATATTTATACCGATTTGAGGGATTTCAATAAAAAATCAGCTTGAACACTTTGGCTTTACCTGTCTTCCAGTTTCTGTCCCTCTTTTTCATCTTTGCAACCAGAGTGTCTGTTAGGTGATTGCTCATATGTGCTCTCCTGGTTGTCAGACCCTGGCCATGAAAGTGGGGTCCTCAAGTCGTGGGACCTACCAGCCCGGGGGCCCTGGTGTGTGCAGGTCTCCAGAGTCCTGGACAGGCCACAGAGCAGGTCACGCTCTTAGTGTCCTCACACAGACTGCAGCTGGGGTTGGGACCGTTCCCGAGGTGGGGGGAGCACAGAAGCAGCTTCCTAAGCACGCCTCAGATTAAGCCACCCCTTTTCTGTGCGTTTCTTTTGAAGCCATGATGGAAGGGAAGCAGAATCCATACCAGAGACAGACGTGAGGCCTCGTTGTTAACATTCAGAATCTATCAGTCGTTTTTAATGTTTCCTGTGACCTGTTTTTCCATGAAGCACAGTTAATCATATCGAAAGGTGTACAATCACCAGTGCTCTGAAAACTTGGTGAAGAAAGAAAAGAAATGCAAGTTAGGGAGAAAGGAAGAAATTCTGGCTGTGCGCCCGCCCCCAGCTTCTCTTACATCCAGAGAGGTCGGGATACAGGGTGGGCAGGAAGAAGATAATGACCTTGAGGCAGTCATTCCTGGTCCTCATTATCAAGATGATTTTCATGTTTCTTACTCACAGGTAAGCACCGGGTTCAGTGAAGAGGTGTCTTCAGGTGTGGTAGAAACAAGTGAGTCAGGAACAGGGGGCCCTTGTCCTTAGCCCCGTTTCCTGGAAATGCCTCTGCACGTTCTTGCGTTGTTTCCTGTGGGCTTCGTCTTTTGCATGTTCACTTTTAGCCTGACTTCTCTCCAGGTACTCTTTGGTATAGTTAGGGGTTGTTACCTTGATCTGTGTGTTGATAAACTTTTCTCAGCCCTTTGTGTTTTTTGAGCGTGATAAAATGTGAGTGTAAATGACACTTTCAGGTGTCCACTTCAGTAGCAGTAAGTACATTCACACTGCTGTGTAAGCACCACCCGTCTCTGTTTCGGAGCACTTTCATCCTCCCTCCATGGGACTCTGTCCCCGGGACACACTGACTCCCCGTCCTGTGCTGGGTATACAGGTGGAATCATGCCGTATTTATCCTTTTACACCTAGCTGCTTTCACTTAGCATAATGTTTCAAGGTCCGTCCGTGTTGTGGCAGAATTTCCTTCCTTTTTCAGGCTGAGTTACTTGCCGTTGTGTGGATGTACTGAATTTGTGTCTCCGTTTTCCAGTGATGGATACTGAAGTTTCCAGGTTTTGCTGCTGTGAGCACGAGTGTGCAAGTATCTGCTCAGGTCTCTGCTGTCAGTGTTTGGGTGTGCACTGGATAGTGGGACTGGTGGGTTAGGTGGCAATTCTGTGTGTGGTTTTTTCAGGGGCTGCTGGAGTGTTCTCCATCGCAGCCACCCACTGACACAGTTTGTCCTTTAAAGGAGTGCTTGTTCACTTTCTGTTATAAAATGCAGAAAAGTAGGCAAAAGGTAAAAAGAGTCCCATGTGTATCATTTACATATAACAGCATTTTGCTGTATTTGCTTCATTATTATTTTTGTTGAAATATTTTAACACAAACTTCAGATTCACAAAAACCTCATTTTGGCCAGTTTCTTACATAATCACATTGTCTTTTTTCCTTTTACTTATTAATTTATTTATTTTAAATTGCAGTATGGTTGATGTACAATATTGTGTTTCTGGTGTATGGCAAAGTGATGCAGTTACATATCTACACATATTCTTTTCCATATTCTTTTCCCTTACAGTTTATTACAGGATATTGAATGTTTGTCTAGCTGATATGTGATGATCTGTGTCTGCTGACCCCAGACTGCCAGTCGAGCCCTCCACCCCCTTTCCCTGCAGTCACCTTACCTTTGTCAAACTTAACAGAATAAACAAGGATTTCCTATCTTACGCTTCGTTTAAAGAGTACTTTTAATTGATTGTATAAGCACCTATTAGTCTGGCAAACTTGAGCAAAAAAAAAATCAGTGTTCTGTTATTTTCTCTACTTTTAAGTATGGAAAGTTCCAGAGATACGGAGAGGCAGGGTTAGGGCTAGCCCCTGGGCTGCCGCCTGGGTTCAGCCCTTGTTTGCACTCGGCCGTGTTGACTCTCTGCAGGGTGTGCGCTGCCTGACAGCTTGGAGGTGAAATGCAGACCTCAGGACACCTTCCTCAGGCAACGACGGTCTCGTGCTGCAGCCCCACGTCCTGTAGGTCAGCCTGTGGCCCCCGCAGTCACACTTCCCTTTGGTGTCTCTAGGGTCAGCCTCCCCCTTGTTTCTCCATGACTCCAGACCAGTCACCTGAGGATGGAAATGCATTCTTGGGTTGTCTGGGTTTTTTCTGGTTCTGGGGTGTAACTTGTTCCTCTGTCCTGTGTTCCCTGCTAACTGGAAGTTAGGTTGGAAGGCTTGGTGAAACTTAGATTAAACATTTTTATCTTCGTGGATAAAATTTTTGGGTCAAAGTATTCGTGTACTGACGAAGGGTCACCCCTAAGATGACTTCTTGGTTGCAGGGGGACACGTGTGTCTTTATAGTCCCACTTTGGCCGGATGATGGGCTCAGCCTCGGGAGTGCTGTCTCCGAGGTACTCTAACTGACGTCTCACTGGCTTCCGTGTTAACGCCTGTAGGCCGTGAGGGAGCCTTGCTTGGATCCTGGCTTGGAGGGAGGGAACAAAAGCGCTCTTAAGAAGTTTTTCGTTTTTTGAGTTGTATGTCAATTAAATCTCAATTAAAAATGTTCTGGGGACACTTGGACATTAAAATATGAACCAGATGGCAGATGGTATTAGTGAGTTTATTTAGATGTGAGAATGATTTTGTGGTTTGTAGGAGATTATTCTTTGCTCCCACAGTCTGTAGGCCAGGAGAAGGTGAAGTGTGAGGCCTCGGGTCTGGTGATGGGTGTGTGCGCTGGGCTAGTCCCTCATGTTGGAAAGGTACTTTGTAGGTGGTGTGCGGTCTTCATCTTGTGCCCATCCCGAGACGTAGATGCTGAAATGCTTCCTCCTTTGCAGTGGACGAGACTGGGGAAGGCTGGGGCGGAACCTTTCCTTTGCTGTCCCTGAAGCTGCTTGTTTTCATTAGCAGCTTCTCCTGGGATGGACTCCCACCTGTGTCGTCCTTCACCCTGGCAGCTCCACACGTCACAAGCTGCAGCCTGGGCACACGTGTCAGTGTGTGTTGCGTGTGGTCCGACACAGGGACGGGTCTCCCCAGAGAGGCTCGGAATTGCACACACCCCAGCCTTTCTGCTGCCTCTCCAAGCCTGGGTCACCCTGGGTCACCCTGGGTCACGGGGAGGCTGGGAGAGGAAGGCAGTGTTCTTGAGGTCTGCTCTGCAGTGTGTGTGGTGCCCTCTGGTCAGAAACACTTCTGAGGGGGAGTGTTAGAGGCGTGTCGGGTACCTGTGCCGCAGCGGAGGTAGAAGTGACTTGAGCAGTGCGACGCAGTTGGCTGTAAGTTTCAGTCTAACAGAAGCAAGCAGAAGTCTCCCACCAGGGCTGCTGGGATGCGTGGGCACGTCATGGAGGGGCTATGTGCTGACTCAGCCTGTGCACTTATCCCTCCCCACAGGTTTGCTTCACTTTGTCTTTGGCCCGCTTTTCCACCAAAGGTGGTGGTTTTCTTTGGGCTGGTGTGGAGGTCTTGGCTCCTGGACCCTGGCCCCCGTGCTGGGCTCAGGCGGCTTCCTTCCCATCCTTCGGGTGTCCTTGCAGCGAGGCCCTGCCTGCCAGTGTGTGTGTTTGTGAAGTAGTTTACACAGTGGCAGGCACAGGCTCTCTGTGCTTTGTGTCTTCACTTACCCTTGGATTTTGCATCGGTGCATGTTTCCCACCGCCGGCACACACATGCTCACCTGTCTGTCAGCGTGGTGTGTCCTCATTTCCTGCCTCTCCCCAGGACACAGTGGCGCCCTAATGGTCCTTCTGCGTGAGTGTGTTACCTGTTGGCGCCGTTCCTTGGGTTGCTAGGCCAGGGGTTCTGAGCCTCTGACGTTTGCTTGCTGTCTGCTGAGACTGTGCTGGCTCACGCTGTCCAAGGAGCTGGGAGTGCTTTCGGTTTGTTTCACAGCAGCACACTGACCTCGGGGAGAGAGGGCACAGTGGCCAGCCTTACTGAATAGGCTGACCGCTTTTACACCTGGAGGGGCTGGTGTTTGGTGGGTGTTTGTATTTTATAGTTTCCCTTCCTGTCTAGAAAAGGCTGAAAAAGCTGCTGGTTAGACGGCTATTTTTACTAAAATTTGCCATGGTTTAGTTTGTAATTACAGATGACAGGATTGCATGTCAGTCAGATCGGGAAAGCCCTTTTGCAGACAACACGTGGCCATGGTGAGGGCTGTGCGTTTTTTCCCTCCCAGCTTCTGTCACCTTCAAACCAGAGCGCAGGTCTGGAGGAGGGGAAGGCAGGGAGTTTCCAGAGACACAAGTGGATTTGGGGATGGAACATCAAATCAAGAGAGAGGGGGAGGGCCTTGCATTTCATAAGTGAGGGGCATCTCTGGCCTCTTCTCCCGCCTGTGTGAGGACTGGCGGTGGTCACAGTGCTGTTGGCAGGCGAGAGGCTAGAACCTCTTTCCGGAAGAATCGTCACCCGCAGTCAGGCATGAGGTCAGGGAGAAGAGTCTTGCTGGACGTCCCAGTCCCTGCAGCTGCAGGTCTTGGCGTCTGCAGCCGCTGAGTCAGGACCTACCTACTACCTACCTGCCCGGTCTGGCCAGATGCAGGCATGGCCCAGCACGATCCAGACACCCTCTCCTGTGTGTGCGCCACAGTTTGGTTCGTGTTTCTTCCTCATGTTGACATGTACATAATAATTTTGTCATTGCAAATCACTTTCCTTTTCTGTGAGCAACCTCAGACAGAGGATAATATCAGATGTTAGGGTTCTTCCAAGGAAGAGTTCTGATTTCTCTCTCTCAAGGGCAGCATGACTGTCCTCGCAGTAACGAGTTAGAATTAGCTTTAGTGATGTTGAAGACAAGGTCTTTCTAATTTAATTCCATTTTTTGGAGAATGGGTTGATGTTCCTGAGTTGGGTTTGTAACTTGGTCTTTTGGGTGTGAGGAGGCATTGGCTAAAGTAGTTTTGTTCTCAGAATTTTTATGTTTCTGTTTTCCTCTCTGTCTTGCTCAGCTGTTTTTGTGTTCCTGATCTTTCTTCAGACGTCTGAGGGCACGTCTTCCTTGACTCAGATACTGGAGCAAAGACCAGAACGTTGGTTTGGTTGCAGTTTTTGTACTCCTTGACTTGCTCTTGTGATGTCTTTTGCTACTGTTTCCTAATTTAAAAATGGAATACTGAGCATACCTTATTGATTGTAATATTTAGTGCTCATAAAATAGCTTTCAGACTTCTAGGGTGAAAGATACAAAATTATTTTAAAATTTAAGGAACAATTGTATGGATGGTGAGTACATAATCAGCATTAATGGTATTGGTGTCTACCTGCTTTTTTATCAGAATGCTTTTCCTGGCTGCAGTATTTCTTTGCAGTGGAGAATAATTTTCACTTAAAGCTGCTTGCTCTATGTTTTCTTCTTGGTTTCTATAGAAACAGCCCAGTTTGGTAGTGATACTAGTCAAGTGCGGGGTGACCAGCTTTCATAAAGGAGCTCTCAGCAGCCACTGCCCGGCTCTGAGGGGCAGGCACACAGAGGCGTAAGGGTCTGGATCAGAACGCTGTGACTTCTTTCTCTCCAGCTTAAGTGCCAGAGGCTTTTGTTCTTCACCCATTTCCTCCCCACCTTGAGTCTGTGCAACCCTACTCGCCTTCAGAGACCTCTCCGGCCTCTGCGTGTCCTGTAGGATTGTCTCCTTGGAACATTCAGCAGGGTCTATTGAAAAATTCCTGCTTAAACAAGAAATGTTAAAAATTGTCCCGCATTGTGGGAGTCCCCACTGCTAGGCCTTTAGCTGAAGCCCTCACCTCACTGCAGCAGCAGAGCAGAGGAGAGGGCGTGGCTGGCCCTGTGCGACACTGCCCAGGGGATCTGGGAGACTGCCTGGCGCAGCACCAGAGTGGTCACAGATGAAGAGCGCCAGGAGATGTTAGGTCTTTGGTGAATATAGAGCAGTACATTTTAGTCTCTCATGCATTGTTCTGGGCTTGGAGTTGGTGGCAGATTTCAACCTGGAGAGCAGCATTCTGTTAAATTATAAAAAAAACAAACAAACTTGCAGTGTGATAGTTAGTGGAAGCTACAAGGTGAGTTGAAAGACCATGGTCTCATCTTGGTTGGCACAGTCTGTCTGAGTGACAGGCTGCCCAGGACACTTAGGGCTCTGCTCTTCCCTTGAACTGTGTGTCTGGAGGCTTGGGCCCCTTTGGCGGCAGTACCTGGTCATTACCTGCGTGTGTAGGAGGTGGCGCAGCAGAGGGCACACGAGATGCTTGCACGGCTGCTTCACAAGTGACCGTAAACTCATCAGCTGAAAGCAGCCCACGCTGACGGCCTTGCAATGTCTGGGTCCCTGCTCGGGGCCTCACCTGCTTGCACGGGCAGGACTGTGGTCTCAGCACAGGCTGTGGTGGGCAGCGGTCCACCCCCTGCTCTCAGGTTGTCGGTAGGGTTTCTCTCCTTGCAAAGTCCTGTTTTCATGCTGCATGTCTCCTGAGGACGGTTGGCTCTTGGAACCCTCCCAGGCCGTCAGGGAGAGAGCCTCATACCAGCTTTGCCCGTGAGATGCAGCACAGTCAGGGGGGAGACTCCACCCCTTTGCTGTATTCTGTTGGTTCAAAGCCACGTCCTGGCTGCCGCACCCCAGGAGGAGCCTCCACTGAGGCCTGGACACTGGACGCCGGGGCCTGCCTGCCACCTGTCCATTGAAAAGGGGTGCCTTTTAGAATTCTGCCTCCCTGGATCTGACATGCGGTCTAGGGTGCTGTCTCTTCTCTACACCCTCCCTCCCTGGCCGTTCTGTTCTCACTGTGCTCCTGGCTTCCTTGCATGGGTCGAATTGGAAGGAGACTGATGGCCCCAGGTTGGGTGGAGGAGCACCTGGATCACATAGTGCACCTGGCCTGCTGCCCTGGGGCGTTTGCTTCGTGTCTCAGAGGTCCTGTCTCCCTCTCAGGCGTGGTGAAGGCGGTGGGGTGATGGGTGTGTCGGTGAACCTCTGGGCAGGGCTGTGAACTGGACTCTGTTCTCCACTCTCTAGGCCGCGGGCCAGTTCTTTTCAGGAGTTGGTGTAGGGTTGTCACCTGCTGTGGCCTCTCAGACCTCTGGCTCGTCCAGCCTGGGCTCAGTGAGGGCACTGGGCTGTTGGGGAGAGGGTGTTCTATGAGACCTTTCAGACGGCGCTGGCCACTCTTCAGTCTGCCTCTTACACATCCTCCTCTGTGTCCACTGATGTCTGCCCCCACCATCCGTCCCTTACTGCTAGTCCTCCTTTCCCTTCTGTAACTGCTCCCTGAACTCTCCACAGTTACCAGTGCTTTTCTGAAATGAAGATCTGACCCAGTTGCCCCCTTCCTTACAGGAGACTGCCGTCTTCTGGGTCTTAAGTGGGGTGCTTTCTGCCTGAGATTCCTTTCTCCCCACTTCCTCTGATTGGCGATGCTTGCTCATCCTTCCGGCCTCAGCGTCCCAATAAGCCTTTTGATCTCATGGGTGACTCCCTTTGGGTGTGCCTTCTGCCCCTAGTTGGCTGGATTCTCATCCCCCGTCTCCAGGGGCCCTCTGCACCCCTTTCCAGTGGTGATTTATTGTTCTGCGATGCAGCTGTCCGTTACTTGCCTATCTTCCCACCAGTTGAAACATGTATCTGCAAGTGCGGGCTTGGCACACTCACAGTGGATTCCTAATAAAACTGAGTGCTGTGGCTGCACCCATGTCACCATGACTGGTCATCTCTGCTTCTCATCAGCTTTGTGTGTCAGTAAGTCTACTTGGTGCCCTCGCTGGGCTTGTTGTGTGAACCTGAAATGTTCTCTTTCAGTAATTGTCCACCTTTCCTAAATTCTGCATCCACTGAGAGACGCTGGTGCCCTCTTCCTGCTTAGGTTTTGCCCAGATTTGGAAGATTGGAGAAGTGCTCATGTCCTTGCTCGCTTCTCCTCCTGGCTTCCTGCTTAGCTGCTGCTCCCCTGCCCTGGGAGTGCTCACACGGCAGCTTTGAGAGGTGCACCTGCAGCTGCTTCAGCCTCAGAAAAGTGATGGTAAACCTGCTCTTAGATTTAGAGCCTTGGACGAGGTGCCACTGTCTGTCTCTGTCCCGTCCCTACGTGCTTGGGCCAGAGGGGGCCTTGGACTGGGTGTTCTGCGCCTCTCGTTCCACAGACTTGTCTGCCTGTGAGTGATAATTTATGCCTGGAAAGTGGGAAACAGGGCAAATTAGACCAAGTTCACTACTCAGGTGCCCTTGGCAGACAGTGAAAATAGTTTAGAAAGTCGAGGTAGACCAAGTGCAGCGTGCTGTCCAGGCTGCTTTCACTGTGATGCGCCGGCTGCCATGTGTGGTTGGGCAGGGCCCGGGAGGGCACAGGTTGGGCCTTTAGATGGCGGCCAGAGGGGTGTGACCTTTTCCCTCTTTTGTGTGGTGCTGCGTGGGAGTGGAGGGTATGATGTGGGTCGTGAACCGTACCTTAAACACCTACACAGTGGCGTCATGGAAACCTGGAGCTTCTGCTCCGAGCAGCCTCTGACAGTGTCTCCCTGGGGGTCTCCTTCTAGACTCTCTGGCACTTGTCTTGAGTTCTCCTGGACTTACTGTCAGCGCCTGCTTCAGGTCTTTGTTTCTCGGATGTGAGGTCCTGATTGAGGAATTCAGGTTACCAGTCCTCTGAGTTTGGTGTTCAGCTGCTCATAGCTTGTGATACGGAAATTGTTAGAATTCCCAAGTAGTATCTAGTTTGGAGTTCAGTAGTGCTTTTACGTTTAGAATCTAGCAGAGAAGGGATTGGTTCTTAAGCTTTCCTGAGATTTCTCGGTGGCCAATACTCTGTTTCTCCTTTTACGTCAGTTAGATTAACCAGTTTCCCCACCTCCATTTAGTCTGGACACGTGAGGTCCATGGCTACTTGTCCTCAGCCTGGCCGCTCACCACCCTCTCCTCAGACTCCCCTGCACTGACGGTGGCTTTCCTGGAGCTGCGTACACACCGTGTGGCACGTGGCCCCTCAGCCTTCTTCTGCAGGAATTACAGACAGGGTGAAAGCCATGACCACGGGTAAGTCACTTCATTTCTCTTTTGTTTTTCTTAGAAGAATTGGGATTACTTCTGCCTCTCAGGGCTTTTGTGTGGGTACATTACTCAGTGAGCTGATGACCATTAAAGCAGCCAGCACAGTGACCAGCACTAGCCCTAAATAGTAATTCTGCTTACTTTCCCCCCATTTTGCTTGGCCGAGGGTGATGTTTGATGCCTGGTAGCTGCTGTTTCTTCCCCACCTTTATTCAGGTACTGTTGACATACAGTAAACTGTGCTTAATAAAGCACACAGCCTGACACAGTTCGGTATATGTGTGCACCACAATTAAGATAATGAGTGTGTCTACCCCCCGCCCCTGGAAACTGCCCGGGACTCCTCATCCTCCCTGCCTGGCCCTGCCCCCCTGCTCCTGATCTGCTGTGGAGAATTTGCATCTTGTAGAATTTTCTGTGAATGGAATCTCTTTTTCTCTCATTGCTTTTGTATCTTTGTGCAGAGTCAGTTGTCTGTGTGTGGGTAGGTCTGTTTCTGGACACTGCTCTGGATTTTCCCTTCTGGATTAACCCTAAGCCAGCAGACTCTTGCCAGGTTTCCTGACTGCGTGTCACAGAGTTGAAGAGCGCAGGAGCAAGGAGCTCAGTTGTGTGTGACTTGTATAAACCCATGGAGTTACCCTACGATGTCCCTGTGTGCACGGGCGTGTGTGTGCGGTGGGCTGCACACGTGCAGGCTGGTGGGGATGGGCACTGGTTACCACCTGGTGCCAGGGCGCTGTTCTCTCTGACCTCAGAGCTGCTTGGTGCTGAGTTCACTGTGGTCAGGATGTAGCTGAGGGAGCACTGAAGCTGAGTTTTTATCCCCTTTGGTGTCAGTGTGATTTTCTTCCAAAACGTGTTTCGTTTTTAGCCGATACACCGTGCGGGCGTGTGTTGAAGTACCTGGCTGTTTGCATGCTGGGCGTCACCCACCTACTCTGCCTCCCCCGGGGGTCTCGTGTGGTTGACGGGATGACCTCTGCTTTACTTGTGACTAGACTGAGGCGCAGTGAAGAGGTTCGGAAGCCATGCTTTCAGGTTTTAGATAAATAAGAGAATCATTTCTTCACAGAACTGAACTGTTAGCAGAATTGGGCTCGTTACAGAAAGGCCTGAAGGTGTCCCTTGCAGGGGAGCGAGGTGGCCCGTGGCCGGCATCCTGCTGAGCTCAGGTGCAGCCTCGTCCTCCTGGTCCCTGCTGTCGTCGGCATCCTGACGATTCTGGGAGTGTCACTGGTGACTGGAGCTGTGGCTGTGACACCTGGGAGGAACATGGTTGTTGGGGATGCTGGCCACCTGGAAAGAGGAGCTGGGGCCACCCTCCTACTGGGACAGCTGTTCCCTGTGCCCGCACGCGGACCTGGCCTACAGGTCGGCTTTCCCCACCCTGCTCTGTGTCCCATGGCATCAGACGCTGGGCCAATTCTTGGTCCTTCGTAGGTAATCTTTCAGGATTTTGTGGTAACTTGTAGGATTTTCTGTCTTTTTGTGGGAATCTGAAGTGTCACTGTTAGGGTTTGGGCTTGACTTTCATACTGTTCAGTGTTCAGTAGCTCTCTGAACATCCAGGCTGGTCGTTTTCCATTCACCTCTCAGGTTTCCTGTGAAGGTCCAGGTAGTAACCGTTGCAGACTTTGCAGACTTGATGGGCCACGGGGTCCCCACTGCGCTCCTCAGCCCTGCCGTGCAGGGGACCATGGACCTTGTGTGATGAAGGAGCCTGGCAGCGTTTCAGTAAAACTTCATTTATTGACATGAAAATCTGAATTTCATGTAGCTTTCTCTTGTCACAAAATATTTTCTTTTTCAACCAGATGCAAATATAAAACCGTTCTCAAATTATGGACTCTGTCAAAAAACAGTAGTGGGCCAGACTCGGCCCTTGGGCCCCAGTTTGCCGAGCTCTGTCATGTGAGGTGAGCTTGGAAGTGCATGAACTCACTGACTTGTCCTCGGAGCTCTTTTCTAACAGTCTTGACTTTGGTCCCTGTGCCGTCTGATTTGCAGTCGCCCTTGACGTGGGTGATCCTGTGGGTGATCTGTCCATCTCGTCTGGTCAGCTCCTGGTGTGTCACTCCGTCTTCCAGGATTGCTACAGATTGATTTTGTCTGCTTGTCACTTGGAGAAATTTTGGGTTGCAGGGACAGATTCCACTGTCGCGACCTAACAGTACTGATCTCTTTGTGAACGTAACTGTACTCTGAGCAGGAGGCGCTTTCACCGCCTGTGTTCTGACTTGTACAGAAGAAATGAAGTTCTTCCTTGAGTGAGTGGCAAGCTGTGGGAGCATTAAACCTAGTAACACTCAGAATACTTGTATGCTGGCTTAAGGAGTTAATTTTGAATTAAATGTGAACTAAACACTTTGCTGTGGAGAAACACACTGAGATGAAGCGTCTCTGATGACGAAGCTTGTGACATGTGGAAGTCGACCACAAGTTGAAGCCACACGAAGGTGGAGCTTTTGTGTGTCCCTTCTCAGGGCTCCTTCCAGAGGCTGAGTTGCTAGTTTGTTAGTAAGCATGGTTCAGACAAGAACCCTCATTTTTAAAACTTAATATTCTAATGGAAATGACCAAACAGTTAGTGTTAGAGGAACAGTTTATCCTTAGTTTTCTAGATTAGGAGAAAAAGTTTGGAGAATTGAGGGAACCAAAATAGAAAGGTGCAGTTAGTGATTCTGTGATTTCTTCCCCCTGCTTAGTAAAATGGCGTGAAAGCTGGACTGTTGCTGGGGAGGATAGAGCTCAGGGGTAGAGTGCATGCCTAGTGTGCACGAGGTCCTGGGTCCCATCCTTAGTACCATTAAGTAAGTCAGTAAGTAAATAAAGCCCTAACCCCTCAAGGCGGGATTATCGCCAGCCTCAGTTTTCTTTTTATTGTAAAATACACGTATCATGAAACATGCCACTTCAGCTGGTTCTGAGTAGGCAGTTCTGCAGCACTGCATTCACACTGCTGCGCGGCCCTCACCACCACCACCACCACCTCCTGAGCCTCTTCCTCTTCCCCACCTCAAACCCTGTCCCCATGAAGCTGGACTCTGCCAGCGCCTGCCCCTCACACTCCTGTTTTCTGTCTCCAGGGTGGACCTGCTACAAGGGGCCTCAGGGAAGTCGGGTCAGACAACACCTGTCCTATCTGTTTGGCTCGTCCGTGCTGTAGCAGGTGTCAGAACTCCCGCTTTAAGCTAGTGATGTTCTCTCGTGGATGGACCACGTTGAGTTTGCCCATCGTCCATGGACGGGTGCTGGGTCCTCCCCCCGCTAGGGTACTGGGAGGAGGGGCGCTCTCCCTGCTTCTGGACAGCACATTTGTAGCTCTCCCCTCTAGGGCTTCGTCTTATTTTGTTACATGCTATAAAGTGCATAATGTGTTATTTTTACTTGAAATGGTCAGTTTTCTTCCAAATAGATTTAAGTAATAAGTTAAACATTTTTTCTTCCCTAGACTTGAAGAATTAGGTAACCTGAATTACTTGGTACAGCTGGCAGTTCTGTAAGTTTCAGGAGTAAACTGCAGAGGAAGGATCGTTTCCATTTTTAGTGTTATTCTTTCCTCTGTGTGGTATTTCTTGTAGTGGACTCCTGGCCACGGGTTCCTCCAGCTTCTGTCGGCCTTACCACATGTTTCTCTCATCTGTGTCTTTGAAGGTGGCTTTGCTGGGCACAGAGTTGCAGGCTGGCCCATTCTCCTCGGCGCTCTAGTCCCGCTGCCCCCACTAGCTCTGACGTGCACCGTTTCCAGTGAGAAATGTGCCGTCAGTTTGCTCCTCCAGCCTCTGTATGGAGTGTCGTCCTCCCCACTCCCCAGTGCTCTGAGATTTCAGGTGACTTGATTTATGCTGGAGCGTAGTTCTCTTCGTGTCTCTGGTGCTTGGGGCTGTAGAGTTTTATAGGTCTGTGCCATGTTCATCAGATTTGGAAAGTTCTTGGCCATTATGTTTTCAGATACTTTTCTGTCCATCCCACTCTCTCTTGGAGACCACTTAGATGTCTCTGGGTTGCTTAGAATGTCACCCAGCGCAGTGGCGCCCTGTTCAGTGCTTGTCCTGTTTCCTCTGCTTGTTTTCTGTGGGTGTTTCTGTGGCTGTGTCGCAGCCACTGCTCTTCTGTGCTGTCTGCTGTACCAGACGTCTTTGCCTCAGGACACATTACAGCACATGCTGTAGTTTTAATTTCTCGAGAAGTGTGATTTGGGTCCTTTTTAGAGCATGTGTGGGTCTTTGGCTCCCTGTTGTGCAGACTGCCCACGACCTTGTCCCCAGGCCGTCCTCTGTGTGTCACTTCTGCTTGGCCAGTCTTCCTCCCTGTTGCTGATCACTTTCCTGCTCTTCTGCATGCTGGTGAGTTTTGATTGTGTGCCAGACATTGTTAATTTCACCTCGTTGCTGGATGTTTCTGTGTTGCTGTAAACATCCTTGGGCTTCGTTTTGGATGTAGTTAAGCTGCTTTGAAGCAGTTGGTTCTGTGGGTTCTTTATTTCAGGCTTTGTCAGGTGGGACCAGAGCAGTGTTTGGTCTCGGCTGACCCCCATGCAGCTCTGCCCCAGACTCCAGCTGCTTTGCTGGCCAGGGCTCCCTGCCCCACCCCCCAGTCGGGGAGAGCGCTGGCTTCCTGGAACCTCCCCAGGCAGCCGGAGCGCCTGCTTTCACCTGCCTCTCACCCCTGGGTCACTTTCCTCACAGACTGGTGTCTGGAGTCTTGACAGCCAGAGCGCCTTACTTTGGTCCAGGTTGAAGGCATGTGGATCTGCCCCTTTCATGCCATCTCGGTGACAGTGGAAGCTGGGATAGGAGTTTTCTAAAATTTTACTTTTTTTGCTTGAAAACTCAGATTTTATCATTAACAGCAGGCAGTGGCAGTTGCTGACTTGGAAAACTCTGGTTCGTCAGTCGTTTGTTCAAGTGGAATTGGGCTCTGCCGCCGTTGCAGCCCAGACAGTTGCACCAGTGCTGGGCTCAGAGCCGCTGCCCTTGCCTGCAGTGGGCCTGCTCTGTGCCCTCTTGAGTTGTTTTTTTTCTGGAGGGGGGGTGTGTGAGGTTTGTTTATTTGTTTACTTGTTCATGTTAATGGAGGTACTGGGGATTGAATCCAGGCCCTTCTGTGTGCTAAGCATGCGCTACCACTGAGCTGTACCCTCTCCCTGCCCTTTTGAGTTTTGTCACAGTATTAAAACAACACACACTCCAGTATTGAACTTCAGTAAAGCTAGTTTTTACTGGCTGGCCCAGAACAGCGAGTGTCGCTGCTGTCGGGTGACACTGCGGGTGAGGCTGGGGCTGTGTGAGGACAGCAGGGTCGGAACCCTGCCTTGGTTTGTGTGGAGGCACCAGCACTTTATGCTCCTTGCATATGCTGGCTCCGTGAGGAGGACCGGTCATTTTTCAGTCCTCTTTGACGGTGGTCTTGGGTCTGACGGGGTCCCCGCTGGGTAGAGAAAGTCTCAAGGCGGTCGTCGGTGAGCATGGGAAGGGCTGGCTCTGCAGCTGGTGTTGGGGTGGATTCGAGGTCTTTCTAGGGTGCAGAAGACACACTGTGGGCTTAGTTCCCTTTCTGGGAATTTGAGTCAAGTGTTGCTGCCTTTGGTGAGACAAGCTTGGTGTTTGTTCAGAGAGACACTGTTGAAGGCAGCAGCTTCTTTGCAGCCAGCCCTTTGGGGACTGATAGAAGATGCCTGAACACAACGGGGTGCTGGTCAGCCTTCCAGGGAGCTGACTTACATGTAAAGGAGGGCACTGCTGAGGAAGAAGGTGAATGTATGGTGTGTGCTTCCTAAGAAGTGACGTCCCCAGTCTGTCACACATAGTGTGTGCCGAAGTCGCAGGAGAGCGGGGCTCGTACTCCGGCTGCCCTGCAGCAGTGGTGTCCCTAGCCCTGAGCTGGGGGGGTCTTTCTGGGGGAGCGCCCGTCAGGGGTGGAGTCCGGGACTCCAGCTTGACCTGACTTGAACCATCTCGTATCACTCTTGTGTGGCTCTTGTCCACCTGGCTCTGTGTTGGTGTTTGTTGGGGCGGCCCTAGGACACCATGATTGTGTCGGTGATACTCACACAGTGCACTTCGGGCGGAGTAGTGCTCGTTCTGAAGTCCGTAGTTGCATGGGTTTTGACAGTTGCATTACCCTGTGTGGCTGCCAGCAGAGACTGATGCGGTGTGGAGCAGCAGTTCTCTCGCCCCCAGAAGCTCTGCGCAGCACTTAGCCCCAGCCCTAGCCGCCACCTGTCTAGTCTTTGCCATAGGTTTGTGCCTCTGTTTTAGAATCTCCCAGGAACAGAGTCACACAGGATGTAATCTTTTTGTGTCTCACATGATTCCCATGGTGTAATTTTCAAAAATTGAGATAAAATTCACATAAACCCCACTATTTTAGCCACTTTGAAGTGTGCGGTATGTGGCCTTTAGCGCAGTCACAGTGTTGTGCAGCTGTCAGCACCATCCAGTTCCATAACGTTTTTATCACCAAAAAGGAAACCCTGTTGCCATGAAGCAGTCCCTCCTCGCTCTCCCTCCCTCCCACAGCCTCACAGCCGCGGGTGTCCTTGGGTTCTGGGGGTTGCCTGCTTTAGACGCTTCAGACCAGGCAGGTCTTCTGCACCCGGCATCTCTCTCTCGCGGGTGTGTTGAGGTCACCGGTGCCGCTGCAGTGCTGGCCCTTCCTTCTTTGATGTTTGAAGAGGCTTCCGTTGTCCGGAAGTACAGTTTGTTTCCATCATCTGTTGGTGGGCGTGTGGGCTGCTTCTGCCTTCTGGCTGTAACCAGCAGTGCTGCTGTGAGCAGGTGTGTAAGGGTTTGTTTGAACACCTTTCAGGTGTGTACCTTGGAGTGGAATTGCTGAGTCATGTGAGAGTTCTTGAAGTTACTGTTTTGGGGAGTCACCAGACTCTTCTCCACAACAGTTGCCCTGTCTACAGCCCTACTGTGCAGTGCAGAGCTCAGCCACAGTCCTTTGGGAGGGTGTGCAGCGCTCCATCTGTTGTCAGCCAGCTGCACTAGGATGTGGGCTGTGCTCTTCCAGGGAGCTGGCATGGGGGCAGGTGAGCCCCCAGCTTGGGGCCCCTGTCAGCGCGCCCTCACACGGAGGCCCTGGGTTAGAGTCCATCCATGGTCATGGAGTTCTGAAGAAGTTCACTCTGACCATTTTTTCAGCCTGTCCGTTGCTTTCCTTGGAGAGGGAGTTCTGGAGCTCCCTGGCCCGCCATTTCTGGCGCTGTCTCCCCACCGTGTGTTCTGAGATGTGCTCGTGTTGGTTCTGTGACGTTTCCTTCCTGAGTCGATGCATTCGGCTCGTGTGGAGCCAGCTTGAGGCCCTGGTGACCCTGGTCCCTGCTGAAGGCTCTCCCGGAGCCTTTCTGCAGAAGCTGGGCTGCAGAAGCAGAGATCCTGTCGTTTGTGCAGGAGAGAAGCAGTCCAGGATTGAAGGAGGGTGCTCGTGGGAGAACTGGCCCCTTCCTGGGGAGAGTGTGGTTCTCAGAAGTGCTTTTTCTGAGGGTGCTCTTCCGGCTGGGTCCGGCGTCCGACTGGCACACGTAGGTACGGGTCTCCCCTGGGGCCCAGGTGGCGGCTCCCTTCCTCACCTGTGGGCAGGCAGGTCAGTGGTGAGGTCATGACCTCTGGCCCCGGAGGCAGGGGCTTCCGCTGTGAGTGGCAGAGAGCAGCTGTGAGCGTCTTGGACGCGTGGCCGCCCAGCTGCAGGCCCTCTGTGAGGCTCCCAGGGGCCTGGTCCACACTGAAGGGGTGGCCAGAGGGCATGCGCGCTGCCCAGGGCTCCACCAGTGACTCGCCTGATCTTGTGACTCCCAGGGGTGCAGGCACTGCCCCTCCTCCCTGAGGTGGGGAGGAGGGGTTTGGGCCTTGGCCCTCGGCCCCCTGCGCAGAGCCCCGCCTCTGGTCACCCGCTCCCTTGCCGCGTGCCCCACATGCCCCGCGTGCCCCTCGGGGGCAGTTACCCACGTGTGGTCAGGGTACAGCCCTGCTGTGCTGGCAGCGTGTCTCCAGCACGTGTGCGGCGCCAAGGGAAGCCTGCCTTTGCACTGCTGCCCGCGTCCCTGTTTGTGTTCTTGCTCACGGGAGGACGATTTGTGCTTTTACTTAGGTCTCATCTCTGTTGCCACCTCTGTTGGCTGCCCCGGAAGGTGCTGGGCACAGTGCTCTCAGCTGCTTGGTGACACTGACCCAGGCCAGACCTCAGTAGGCAGCCCTCCTTGCAAGAGAGGCATGTGGCTCGTGACCTGCTCTTCCGTGGAGAGCGAGAACTTTATCTGGCTGATTTGTACTTCAACTTAAATACAATTCCTTTTAGAATTTTTGAGGGAACGTTAATAGGAACCTAGGTACTGTCTCAGGGATTCCTGTTTCAGTTTTACATTGGAATTTGTTTGATATGAAAGTGGAGTCTTTACCTTGAATGATAATCATCTTATTTCCCAGAGTTGAAACATCGATGTTAGCAAACTAAAGCAAAATTTGATGACAAAGGACTATTTTTAAAGCTACCTAACATAGTAGAGAATGTTTAAAATGTGCTTGAAATGTGAGGTGCTTGTCCCCATGTGTGAGGCCGGTGGTTGTGCTGAGAAGGCAAGCACTGAAGCTGGGGGGACACGTGCAGACGACCCCAGGATAGCGAGGGTTTAAAACGTAGTCACAGTATTCTTGACCCCCCTCAGTGGTCACTAGGAGAAAGATGATATTCAGTGACACCTAGCCTCTGGGAACCGGTGTGGGTGGAGGGTGTGCCTGCCCCGCAGTTCACAGCCCAGGGCAGGGCGTGTGGGTGTCCACTTTCTGCCCCTCCTGCCTCAGTGAGGCCTAGAGTTTGGGAATTGGCAGAGAATTTTTGTGAATTGTGTCTCAGGTGACAAAAGCACAGTTATATAGATAGCTAACCTAGAATTTTTAGAAACATATTGAGGTGTAGTTTCCATAGCATAAATCGACTCATTTCAAGTCTGTAATTTAATGAGTTGTACTGAGTTTCCTGAGGTGTGAAACCAGCAGCAGAGCTCAAGTTCAGAAACTTCCTGTCCCGTCGAGAGCCTGGGCGGGTCACAGCTGGCTCGGTCTCGTCTCTGTCCGCAGCCCCAGGCGATGGCCAGTCTGCTCTCCGCCTCCATAGACTTGCCTTTGCAGATAACTGACTTCTAAAATGAAGACCCTTAGACGGGGGTTGGGGGTAGAGCTCCGTGGTGGAGTGCAAGTGGGCGTGCAGGAATCCTGCGTTCAGCCCCCAGTGCCTCCTTTAAGGGGAGAAAATAAATACATAAAAAAACCCTTATACACCCTTCAGAGTAGCAGCAGCGCCTGCTCACTTGTCTCTGTGAAGACACGTTTTATCTTTGGTTGAGTGAACTCCTGAGCGCAGATAGTCGATGTTTTAGACTCTGGGTTGTAGTGTCTGTCAGAAGCGCCCTCCTCTGGGGCACGGGAACAGCTCTGGGTGAAGGGGTAGGGGGAGCAGTGGCGGGTTTCAAGGGGGGCGGTCCTGGCCCGGCTTGCCGCTGTGCATCCCGGGAGGCGCTGGACCGTCCGGACTCCTGCACGTGCCGTGGAGCGCGCTTACGTAGCTTCCAGGAGCACGTACTCTTTGGAGTGAAATGCGGAGACAGCTGGGAAGAGAGGGCTAGAATTTCGATTATCCTGATGCTTCAGAGAAATGAGGAATTTAGGAGTGCACTTATAGTGGTGAGTTTTAGAGAGAGTTTGGGAAAGATAATTGCAAGAAAGTGTTTGCGTTTTGTAAGGTCGTAAGCAAGCACCCATCAGCAATAAATATGAAAACGAGGGGTTGTAGGCTTAAAATTTATTACTTTAAGGATCAATCAGTTACATTTAACTGGAAGCACTGCACACTTCTCGACTGTGTGGTGTGGTTTTGGTCCTGATTAAGGGTGATTGTTCCTGTGGAAGGTGTCCTCCAGCAGGCTGTGCTCAGTCTTGTTCGGGAATCTTGTCTCTGAGTCTTAAGCTTTTTTTACTTTTTTACAAAATGGAAAAATTCCCTTCTCCAGTCTATAAAAGTGCTGTGTTCTGAGCAACAGTGAGGCGTCCACATGAAGAACAGCTGTCCAGCCGTGCCTGCCCACCGCAGAGAGCGTGCTCTGTGGGTCTGTGGTGCATCTTCTCATGGAGCCTCGGTGCCCGTCCCGGGTGTGTGAACGTAGGTGTGTGTATGAGTTAAAACGTGACTTTTCATCTGTGAATGAAAGTCACAGGCCTTTGTGTGCTAGGATGTGCTGTTTTCTCTTTGATTCCTCTTCCTGTATTGGGCCCATCTTTCCACCACGTCTTTGATTGCTGGATATTCAGTATCTGTGGAAGGAATACAGAGGTTTCCCAGGACATAAGTAAGAACAGGATGATTTTTTTTTTAAGTCAGGGCATGCACCGTGCACCTGTGTGCCGCACACCTACTGTGCCACCTGCGCTCACAGGCGTCCCCCACTGCCTTCAGTGCCCAGAGGCTGATCCGCTGTGCCTGGCCTGGAGTGTGCTGGATGAATGGCATGACCCGCTGTGCAGTGACCCTGTTTACAGGGCTGGAGACTTGAGGGGGCCTCCTACCCCTCTGACGGCTCCTGGGACACATGCAGTAGGAAGTGACCACGCTTTTGTTTTCCCGGGGGGTGGGGCCTCTGCACCTGCTTCCTGCAGGAGCACTTTGTTGGCTTGTGTCCATGAACCATTTGACATGAAAGGCTGCAGCAAAGTGACATTGTAGACCGAGTTGAAGCCTAACCTCTGAGTTCATCATCCCGTCCCAACCCCCTTCATTTCAGGACATTACATTTCTGGCCTGTGGACTTTATTTTTCTTAATCTGGCATTTGGCTCGCAAGAGGACACTCAGAGTGTCCCTGACAGCGGGATCTTGTGTCGGCCTCCACTTTTGTGACTAGAACCGTGGGCTATTTTCTGCCTTATTTTGATTTATTTCTGCTATTTAAAGCAGCTCAGCCCTCCTGAGTAACACAGCGTTGGGTGGGTCTTAGGGCAGTTGGCTGCGTGCCTTAGAATTGAGACTAGCCTTGGGATTTTCTGGGACTTCTCTGAGAGCACAATTTATATTCTGGTGTAGCTCAAGTATTTTAACTTTTCCCTTCTGACAACTTCTGAGTTACAAAGGAACTCCAGGAAGATGATGTGACTAATATGATGCGTGTTTATCTTTACATGAATTTCTATAAAAACATACAAGTGGTTGTTCTGGGCAGCTCCGCTGAGTGCTTGTATCCCGGGGTAGAGCTTTGTGAGATGTGTGCTCTGCTGCCAGGCCCTTTGGCGTTGACTGGCTTCCTTTCTTGGGCCCCTGCGTGTTCTCCTGGAAGAGGGCAGCACAGCACTGCTCATCAGTGAGGTGGAGGTGAGCTGTGTGCACCCAGCATGCAGGGAGACGAGGTTGGGACGCTAGGACCTGCAGGCCGGCTTTGACAAGAACAGATCCTGAGGCCTGCTCCCGGCCCCACGACGCTTTCAGTAAGTCTTTAAGTTTGGAAAGGGATATGTAACAACGTAATTCGGGGGAGTATGTTTTAGGTGCTTGCATTTTTTTAATACTATTTTTATTGAGGTCTAGTCAGTTTACAACGTTGTGTCAGTTTCTGGCGTACAGCACAGTGCTTCAGTCATACATGAACATACATTGCTTCATTTTCATGTTCTTTTTCACGATAAGTTCCTACAAGATACTGAAATAGTTGCCTGTGCTATACAGTATAAACTAGTTGTTTATTTGTTTTATATATAGTAGTCAGTCTCTGCAAATCTCAAACTCCCAGTTTATCCCTTCCCACCTCCTTTTGTTGGATGGCATAACCAGACAGGTAATATTGGTCAGAAAGCACAAAGATGTGGCCATGTAGAGTTAGTGCTAAATCACACTAATTTACAAAGCTATGAGGTTGCAAATGTTGAAATAGCGTTTTTTCTAAGGTATCTTGATTTTTTTTCAGTTTTATTAGATAGAATTGTTACAATTTGAACATACACAATATGTTGCATGTAAATACATATACACAATATATTGTGTATATTTTTAAAAAACTTACATATATTCATTGTTTCTAAGAACGTTTAGAACTTTAGCTTTTTAAACTTACGTAGTTATCAAAGGAATAAAGCCAACCACAAAATAAGAATTAATTCAAAAAGATACATACACCCCAGTATTAGCAGCAACATTGTTTATAATTGCCAAGATATGGAAGCATTGTAAGTGCACATCAGTAGATGAGTGGATACAGAAGATGCAGCATATATATGTAGTGAAATACAACTCACTCATAACAAAAGAAAGGTTTTTTGACATTTGCAGCCCTTCATTCACTTTTTTTCTCACTTCAAAACCCAGAATTTTATAACTGACATAAACATTTCCATTGCATCACCAACAACAAAATACCTAGAAATAAACTTAACCAAGGAGGTTACCTGTACCCTGGAAACTGTGCAACACTGATAAAGGAAATTGAAGATGATACGAAGAAATGGAAAGATGTCTTGTGCTCTTGGATTGGAAGAATCAACATTATCAAAATGGCCGCACTACCCAAAGCAATCTACAGAAGGTGCTTGAATTTTAAATGACTAAAAATAATTTATGCTGTATCCCGTAGGTAGAAGCTGGCTTGTGGGCTTTTTGGGATAGCTGGGTAGCTGAGGTGCTTCGGGCTGGGTCACAGTGAGGAATGTGAGGTGGTCGTGGTGCCAGATGTGGGTAACAGGAGGGGTACAGTCAGAGTTGCCCCACTGTTCTGTCAGCTGCTTGCTTTCCCTGTGACCTGGTGGTGGGCTCGCCTAACAGATGCATGAATGTTTGCTGACTCCCCAGATGGGTGCTCCCGCGGGGACAGTCTGGCCTCCTGAAGGGGTCCGGGGACAGGAGTGCCCTTTGCTGCACACACCCCCCACCCCACCCCCGCGCCGCAGTTTCCTCTTACCACTGACCCTGTGCAGGAGACGTGCTGTGCCTTGAAAGACACAACGCTCCCTTTCCAAGATGGAAGAATGCAAGGAGTGTGTCACAGTCGAGGGTGGGTGTGCATGTAACACGTGTGTGAGTGCTTGTGCAACACTAACACACATGGGAGCGTGCACATAACCTGTATGTACATGCATCACACATGCGTGGACACGGATGACACGTGAACACATCACACGTGTGAGTGTGTATATGTAACACGTGTGTACATAAGCCGGTTTATGGTGGGTGGTGGCTGCTCACAAGCACGCAGAGAAGCATGCCGTGGTGGGGGCCCACCCTGGCCGGGGATGGGGGTGGGGCCGGGGCGCGCACTCCCAGGGCGGGCGGGCCCTGGGCCTTGCGCTGCTGCTGTCCTGGGGCCCTGCGCCAGCACCGCCTGGGCTTGGCTTTGCTGGCAGGTGTTAAAGTCGTGGAATTTGTGCAGTTAATTCCTGCTTTTAATAAGGCATACTTGAATATTTCTTGGAAGGCATTTCTGTACTTGTGTCATCTTTAAGGCTTTTATTTTTAACTTCAGTTTTTGGTTTGAGTTTTGGTAATATGACAGTAGGGCTAACTTTGTTATTTTTTTCAAAGATAATGAAGACATGTTCATATGCTACAGGAGGTTTGCTTGGGCCGGGCTTGGAAGCTTCGGCCAGATTTGGAGCCCACAGTGTGAATTCTGACAGATTGTTGAAAGCTTTTCCTTGAACACAGCATTTGTATTAATTTGACTTGTCCTTTTAGTTCAAGTTTTAAAGGAAGTATTTGATTTTATTGTCGGACAGTGTATGTTGGTTTTGTGGTTGAGAACTTCTTACAGAGACTCTTTCTTTTTGTATTCTTTGGCAATACATGCGTGTATTTGCTCCTGAAGTGAAAATGTAACCTGCTCAGCCTGATGAGTTCCTGTCCCTTGACGCCTGTGGGGCTGAGAGTGACAAGCAGCATCCAGCTCACCATGGAGTGTTTGGAAAAGTATTACCATTTTTTAGTGGAGATACAGGGGATGGAACCCAGGACCTTATGCGTGCTAAGCATGCACTCTACCCCTGAGCCACATCCCTCCCACCCCCACATATTTGGAAAAGTGTGAGAGCTCCTGACCCGAATGACCTTGAAGGGACTTTCCAGCTCTTGAGATTCTGGTTTGCTTTATTTTTTCATCGTGTTGATTGAGTGCCTGCTAGATGTTAGGCCCTGGGCTGGGGCGCTGGGTACAGAAGTAGGTGCTCAGGATCTGCCCTTAAGTCGCTCTGCTTCCTATGAGGAAGCAGCTTTATAAACCCACCATTGCTGTCCTGTTGCACTGATTCCCAGATGCATGGTTTTTACAGCTTGGAAAGGGAGTCTTGGACGTGGGCAGTGCTTGTAACTAGCTGTAATCCCTTGCACTTGAGTGGACTTGTCTTTGCTGTTTAAACTGTTTACGTTGAGTTGTTCTGTACATTTTGTTACGAAACGTCTTTGTACAGTTGATGTTCAAATGTCTTCTGAAAGATTACACTGAGATTTAGCCTTGAAATGGGACATTCCTGTGGGTGCAGGAGGATGGCGTAGCCTCCCAGCTCCTGACTCCTGCCAGCGAGGCACGCAGTCAGTGCTGCCTAATGATGGCCGCTCTGTATTTCTTGCAAAGCAACGACTTAGCGCTTTATGGAACCCATTAATGACTGAAGCTTTGCTGTGCTTTTACAACTGAAGAGTGCCCACGGCAGCTAAGCACTGCTGCTGCCGACAAGGGGCAGCCACTTGCCTTGGAGTAGCTGAGAGGGGCCGAGGCTCACACACGGCACAGGACGTCACGGGGGCCTTGCCGCACATCCTGGATAGGGTCTTCAGAAAGGAAGCGTGGTGGTGGCATTAGAGATACCCTCCAAGTGGCCATAAGGCAGAGTACTGGCCCAAGGAATGTGTGGCCATCTCAGCTTAGGGGCTGTCCTTGTGTCCTGAGGAAGGGGCTCCTGATCTGGTTTTGTGGGCTGAGTGAGGAGGTGACCAGATGGACAGAAGGGCAGCAGGGCCTGAGATGCCGAGGAGCCCGGCTGACAGTGTTGAGCGTGGCTTGGGGAGAGCCGGGTCGGCCACAGAGGAGTGTGTGTGGTGCGGGTGTGTGCTGGCACGTTTCACATGTCAATCTAGGTGTGGAAAGTAAAGCTTGGTGGGGGTGACTCTGGAGGCTCCCGCTGAGCCCAGAACAGCTGGGCTCCTGAGGAGATGACCATGGGCTGGCAGAATCCCGGTGCTTCCGGGAGGAGCATGGGGTGAGCAGTCAAGGAAGCAGGGGAAGAGGCAGTGCCTGGGCCAGGTGAGGTGGTACCATGGAGAGTGGTATAGAGTCCAGAGGGAGCCGCTGATGGGAAGGGGTGGTGAGGCTGGCCTGAGGCCCCTGTGCTTGGGGTGCCCCTGCTCTGTGGGGCCACAGCTGCATCTTGATGTAATGTTTCTGCTGCAGTTTCTCAGTCCCCTACCCCCTCCGTTGTTCAGGCTGGTTCAGTGCCGTGCCGGGAAGACCTTGTGGGAAGCCCCTGGTATTGGCTTGTTTGCGGCTGAGGGGTCCCCAGGGTGAAGTGCCATGAGGAGGGTGGTGCGGGGGAGGGTGGGAGCTGTGGATTGGAGGCAGGCAGGTCCCTGGGGTTGAGCTTGGAGCATTATGATTGGTCCACTGGACATGCCCTTCCTGTGGGGACAGCACAGGCCATGCTGGGGGCAAGGAGGCAGAGTCAGGCGTTGTACTTGTTGGCGGCAGCTGGACTGCAGGCCGGCCTTGTCTTGGTTCTTCCCAAGCTCTGCTGCACTGGTGCCTTAACTGAGACCCAGCCCTGGAGGGAGCTCTGCCCTGCACATGGGTGCAGGGAGTGCCCTGCTGATGGGGTGGGGCTGCACCTGCAAAGGGTTTCAGGGGACCTGCCAGAGGATTGCAGGGTTTCCCCTCAAAGCCCTTAATGGCCTGGTGGTCAGAACTGACTTTGTCTCAAACTCCTTTTAGATTCGAATGCCGTGGAAATGTTAGGGAAACCTCACCACTTTTTCACATAAGCCTTTTCATTATTCTCAACACTCATGATCTTGGCTCAGGTTTTAGAAGCCTGTTGAGAGCTTTTGTGTTAGACCTTGGCCCACTGGTGCACCTGGGGCCCCACCATCATGGAAACCTCAAGCCAGTCTTCCAGTGGATGCCCCTTGCCCTGGTCAGGGCAGCGTGGGATCCCCTGCCCACTTCCCATATCTCCTCATGTTCTACGAAGGAGGCTGTGCCAGGTCTGAGATGCGTCTGGGAGGTGGGTCCCGAGCTCACAGGCTGTCTGCAGCGGGAGCAGCCACCTAGGGCTGTGTTGCAGACACCTGCAGGTCTGACTGCACTTCCTGTTGTGAGAGGTGAACCTGGCACCCCCAGGCGTGGTGTTGCAGCATGAGCTGTGCCTCGGTCTCCTTAATCTGCCAAGGGTGATGGCATGGAATGATGGCGGTGCCTTGAGGACCAGGCATTGGAATTGGTGAGGGCCTCGACCAGTGCCTAGCCCAGAGCTGGGGTGTGTTCAGGGAAAACGGGTGTGCCCCTCTGCAGCACACGATTCGTGCTGGTCCAGGCAGCCACTTTTCGTTCTTGCTCACTGCTTTTTGATGTGGAAGCTTGTGGTATAGTGTGTTGTTCATTTAGCTTGCACATCCGTGTTTATCTGTCATAAGTCTGGTTACCGTTTCAGGCAGGAGCATAGAACTTCTTTACTCTCCTTGGTAAAACATCTAAGTGAGTAATTACTGATTTTAGATTTAAATTGTCCAGCAGTTTTGACTCAGCGTTAGTGCATCTGAATGTTCTGCTAAAACCGGACACCCAGCCTGCAGAGTTCACCGCCCTGCCCAGTGCGACAGGTGCTGTGTCCCTGCTCCCTTCCCACACAGTAGTCCCATGTGAGCACAGGCGTGGCTCATACTATCTCACAGTGGGGTTGCTCTGCACCCATTTTTGCTTGTGGTCCATCCCTCACCACATGTGCAAACCTGCTTCTTAGCAGCCTGCCTCGGAAACAGGTCGGTGCTCTGTACCCCCATTTAACTCATACCGTTTGTGTGTCTTTACGTGTGAAAAAGGCTGTTCCTCATTCCTTTGCACAGTGTCCTTAATTCATTTCTCTTGTTTGCAAAACCCGTTGAAAGGGTGTCACGGGTCTGGCAGCCCCGATGAGGGGGTATTGCTTAAAGAGTCTCCGGGTGCGGGGGCAGGTGAGGGTGTGTGGCCAGCATCCTCACAGAGGCCACGTGCTGGGGAAGCGGGTGCGGTGGGGTCTGCCCCTCCACGTGTGTCTCCCTCACGCTGGAGGGCACCTCATGCCCTGGGGGGCAGGAACCTGTTTGTTCTGCTCACTGAGACTACGTCTGGTACCACATACTTCACATTTGACAAATTCCCTTGCTGGAGTGAAAAGGCGTTTGCATCTTTCTAGTGAAAGTGGGGGAGTGTGGGTCTCGTGGTGAAGCGCTCCATGACGGTGGCCAGGGGCCAGCTGGGAGAGGCGCTGGTTCTGGCTGGAGGTGGGCCGGGGGCACAGGGGGCAGTGCTGCTGGTGGGCAGCCACACATCCCTGCACAGCGGAGCAGGGGCTTCTGTGAGAATCTGGAATCCACATCACTCCTGGTGGGTGGTCGGGGAAGAGGGCTGAACCAACCTCTGTAAGACTCAGGCCTCCTTGAGCCGCTTACAAATGTCTTTTGGAAATGAGTTTTAGATGTGTAAAACCACTCACCCGAGCTAGGTTAAAAAAATTGATTTGTTTTGGCCTAAAACCAAGAGGAATTGAGAAACCGGGAGACAGACAGACAGAACTGTGTTTCTGGATAAGTTGCTTCTGGAGAGAACTTTATAGAACTGTCTTCACTCAGCATCAGTTTAGAGCAAAATTCTAGGGAAAGGAAGAGTCTTAGACGTCTCAATCTTTTGTTAACAGGTGGCTTGCTGAGATCGCATTTCCAAAGTGTTACCTAGGTAAGGCTCACCATATCCAAACCAGTTTTGTTATGTTTCAAAGAGTCAGAAGGGAATGTAGAATGTTGATAGTAAGCCCCCAGTGAGGAGGACGAGGACAGTCCTGGCGTCTTCCCCAAGGCACTGCCGTCTGGGTGTCACACAGGCCCCTCGACGATCCCCACACTCCTTGCCCCGTGTTGTGTGCGCGTGACTCATAGCTCTCAGGCCCTCCACAGACTGGTGGGTTAATGCTTATTACTGTTTAAAAAAAGGTATTTTAGGATCTTGGTCACAACTGATCTTGATGTTGCTTCCATTGCAAGAATTTTTAACTGACAGACTTTGAATTTGGAGTTATTTAAACTAGAATAAATTGTTTTGAAATCTGCCAACAAATGCAGTCAGGCTGAGATCTTGGATGACTTTAGGAAAGCTTTCCGTAGAGAGGACATGGGGAAGGCACCTTTCCGAGAGTGGCTGTGATTGGCCGGTGCCAAGGGGTCACTGTGGCAACTCTGGGTTACGTAGGTTGCTGCCTGCCTGCCCTGTGGCCCCTGTTTAATTATGCAGGGTAGGGTTAATTTTTTTAGAATCAGATTTGCACATCTTTGAAATAATTCTTCTTTTGAAGAATGGATTTTTTTTTTTGTGGCTGCACTTGTTAGTGGGTGTCAGAATATATTCTGATACTGGATTTGCAAGATCTTTGAAACAAATCTGTATAGAAAATTTCTTTAGTTCTCTGTTCTGAGAATTCTCTTTGAGAATGAAAATCCATGTCACCGTTCAGGGCTTCCTCCCAGGGACTACAGCACACGCACAGGGCCCTGGCTAGACTGAAGGCTGTGCCCCTCTGCCCAGCTCCTGCGTCCCCCAGCCCTGGGCTCTGCCCTCAGGGCTCTTTGGGTTGTTCTTCTCTGGTCTCTTAGTTCGTCTTGGTGCCGTCTGGTGGCTGTCGTGTCTTAGTGCTCCTGTTATGCTCGGCCTCCCCCGGGGAGCATCGACATTTTATATGGCTGTGCTGGACGGCTGTCCGCAGTTTAACAGCAGCACAGCGTATTCTTGGGGGCAAGTCTGTGGCAGGAGGCAGTCTGCTGTCGCTTTGAGACCAGAGCGTGAAAAGAGGAAGGAGGAACTCAGGGTGGGCGGTGAGCTCGGGCACCTTTATGTTGGAGCCCCACTGGTGGACCCGGCTCCGCTCCCAGACTGCGGGCGAGTGTTGTGCCACAGGCCATGCTGGTGCCCCCGGGAGGCCGCGTGCGGGGCAGGCGGGACTCCCTTTTGGCGCCAGCCTTCGTCCAGACCCGACTGACCTCTGCTTGCTTCACCAGGAGGACACCTGCCAGCTAGCTGGGTGTCCGGAGGCTGACAGGAAGGGCTGTCCCCCATGGGAGCTGGTCACCAAGGGTCCCTCCTGTGGGTGTCACCGTCTTCCTGAGTCTCGCTGTGTGCTGTAGACAGCTTTTGTCGCTCACATGCCTTAGTCACGGTTTTACATGGAGAGCTTTGTCCCTTGTTTCTTCCTTCCGTGTGGTTTTCAGCGCTGACAGAGTGTGTGAATTTGATTTTATCTCCCTAGAAGTGAAGCCATTAAGTTAGTGTTACGTAGTCAGAGATCACATATATTTGTGCTCATGACTTAAAGCAGCTTATACCAAATATTGTCCATTTTTCAAAAAAACTTTTCTGTTTACCAAAAACGATGGGCCTTACCTGAGAGCTGAGCAGGGAAGACAGGAGCTACCGTCACGCGTATACTTGCCCTTTGAACAGTGTGTGTTCTGTGGGGATGTTTACCCCTGAGAGGAGCAGAAGAGGGAGTGCAGGTCCGTTTGGTGACTGGAGGTTGAATCCTTTTATTAAGAAAGGTCTCTGCCGGGTTCTGTGGGCCAGTGTCTTCCAGACTGTGGCTCATGACCTGTCATTCCTGGGTGTGAAGTTTTTCCCTGTCTCAAGGCCGCAGCAACAGCTGCACATGCCTTCTGAGAATGTTGCACTTTTGCCACTTACATTTAAGCCTGTACTCTGTCCCAAGCTGATCCTGTGTGCAGTGAGAGTTACGCAGCGGCTTGGTGGTGGGTTTCCATGTTCCAGCGGACTGCTCTTTGCTTGCTGTCCTGCGGGGCTCCCTGCTGTGAACCAGGTCTCCCCGGGTGTGCCGGTGTTGTGTTTGGGCTGTTGTGTCTGTTGTCTCTCCTGGGGACACTGACAGTTGCCTTCGTCATGAGTTCTGATTGCTGCTGGTGTCTAGGAATGCAGTTAGCTTGTGTGTATCACTTTATATTTGCATCCAGGAACTTCTCTTCCTACAGATGAGGAAACTTAAGAATGACACAGGCTGTTAGAGTGTACCCAAGTCACTGCCAATACAGTGGCAGAGTCAGAATTCTAACCATGCCAGTGTCCCTGGCCTGAGCTTGGACCCACTGCCCATGTTACTCCCCAGGAAGATTCAGCTGGTTCTGGCGTGGAGGAGTGTGGGAGAGGTGACTTGCAGGAGGGGTGTGCATCGGCCTGCAGAGAGCCCAGCCCTCTCAGGGAGGCCCCGGGCTGAGTGCACTGTGTGTGCAAAGCCCGTGAAGGTGTGTCCTGGCCTGGGAACCCGGGGAGATGCCGGACTTGAGATCGGAGGCTGAGGGGCCGTTTTCTTGGAGGTGACAGTGGCAGGCTGGGGAGTGAGTGGGCTGCTGCGGGAGTGGTTGGGAGGAGAGGACAGGCTGTGAGGGGCCCTGCTGCTGGTGGGACTCTGGACGGAAGAAAGCAGGCATGGAGGCAGACTGCTCCATTTCTGGTGTGACTGCAGGCTCTTGTTCTCTGTTGTAGGCGCACAGGTGTCGTCGTTGACTCACAGGTTGAGTGTCGAGTCCCGTTCCCCACAGTTTGTACGTGGACGTGGCTTTTTGGTTTAGGGAGTGCCTCTCCTCAAGGAGGAGAAGCCCCCTCACTTGTGCACTGTTTGAAGACAGCTGCGCGTGGCAGGTTAGATTTGTGCAGCGTTCATCTCGCTTGAACTCCTTTCTTGCACGCCACTTCTTAGGAGACTGGGGACAAGTAGTGCTGAACTTGTCAGCCATGGCCATCTTTGGTTCAGATGAAACTATTTCGAGGCCTGTGCCCCATGGCCCCCATCTCCTTAAAGATACTGTTGATTAATGTCCATTAAATTCAGAGTTTTGTACAGTTAGAGTAGGCAGTTCGGTCCATCCAAGGCCAGAACATCACTTCTCTTTTTAAGAACTGTCATCGTCTTACCTTACTTCAGAGCGTCTCAGCTGATGGTTGGCTGGGTTACTCTCATAACTATTTAAGATAAGTAGGTATTGAAAGATAGGTAGTCAAAGTTTTTTGATTTGCAAGTATCCTGCACTTCGTGGCCAGTGAATTTTGAATCTGCAGGAGGTCAGCTAGAGGAAAGCTCTGACTGCGGATCTGGGAAGGGGGCTGCGGTTGCCTCCTGCTCCTGCCCTTCGGTCTGGGCTCCTGTGCTCCCTCTGCTCTGCGTCGGCTTGGCTCTTGCCGCGTGGTCAGCCTGCTTTGTTCTCTCTGAGCACCTCAGGCAGCTGTTTGAGGGTCCTGTGTGGCACTCGCTGTTAGAAAATCAAGTGTGTTTTCTCTTGGGGTTTCTCCTGTCGAGGAAGGTCATCGACCAGGAAGTAAACTTGAAATTTTATGTTTTGCTAGAAAAAGGTTTCACCCCACTCTTTGCTTGGAGGTCTTCAGTGAGGCTGGGATCAGTGTGTGTCTGCCGGGCACCGAAGCCTTGCGGGCTGAGGAGCATACCGCTTCTGCAGCTCAGCATCGCCACTGAACGGGGTTGTTCTTCTGGAAACTTGAGGTGATTGAGGGATGAAGAGCATCGCCAGCGAATTGAATTAAATAGACACTGGAGTGAGAAAGCTGTCTTGCTCGCTGACCTGACACATTGAAAGCATGTCTCTTGGGGCAGGGACGGCAGCCGAACTGGTAGGTGGACGCCAGGCTCCTGGCAGACGTCACATCTGGGAGGTGAGTCGTCGCGCATATGGACACACCTGCCCAGTAAACGGCTTCCCCACCCCGCAGCCCGCTGCCCGAGGCATTCAGGTTGGTGTTGCTGTGCTTGTGTGCTCGGGCAGTCTTTAGGGCGGGGATGGCCTCAGTTGCTAGGGTCACAGCAGTAGACAGCTCAGACATTAGGTCACCAGAATCCTGAAGATAACTGGGTTTGGGTCCTGACACTTCACACTGTGGTGCGGCGGTAGGAGTCTGGTTAGCCTGCCCACACCCTCCCCTTTAGGAGGTAAGGATGGCCTGGCCCTCATAGCTGACTTCGGGCCCAGGCGACATCTGTTGTGGCCTGTGTAGTGTCGGGGCTGCTGGGCAGGCTTGCGTTGGGCTGAGGAGCTGGCTGGGCGCACAGAGGTGGACCAGGTGTCAACAGACGGGGCAAGGGAGCACCTGGGCTCCGGGTGGCCGATTCCACAGGGTGTGGGTGCGCACAGCACTGCCGCTCCCACTTACGCGACTTCTGTGGGGTCTTCTTATTTCTGGGCTCTTCTTCCTCAGAGTAGGCCTCTCCCACTTACTTTAGAAGGTAAGGGTAACGAGAAACCTCAAGTCTAAGAAACACTGCTTTCTGGGGACTGTTCCAGTTCCATGATTCAGGCTTGGGTGGGAGAGTGGGACTAGATCAGTGCTTATTTATTAGATTTGCTTGGAAAACATAAAAACCCAGGGTTACAGTCCTCACCCTCAGACCCACAGAACCTGAAGCATCTCAGGGGTGGGAATACGCAGGAGACACAAGACGGGCGATGGACATCCTCCGTGCTTGTGTCTGCAGGGCGGGCGTCCTCACAGCAGCCTCACTGCTCTGTGAGCCAGCGCTTCCCCTGGGCGCCCGGCCTTGCTCATGCAGGGCTGGCGAGCGGTCCTTCCTGTGCGCTCCATGGTGATGTTGTTGCAGAGCTCCTGGGTGCTGGGCAGCTGGCGGAGGACGGTCCCAGGTGGCGCAAGGCTGTCGCTTCGTTCATGGAAATGTGCTCACTGGGGTGTGAGGCGGAACCAGGGGACCGAGGGCAGTGCGGTGCCCAATCCCTGAGTTCCTGAGGGGGAGCCGGCCAGGCCCGCCCTGGGGCTTGGAGTGACATGCAGTGGTGGGAGGGCACCTCACTTCCTGTGTTCTGAGGAATCCTGGCTGTAAACCACGGTGTGTCTGAGGTGAATTTTTATCTGTATCAAAGAGTGACAGCGAGCAGGCCGGATTGAAAGGGCCCAGATGCTCAGAGGTGAGGACAGAGCTTGACTGTGCCTGAAAGGTGGCCTCCTTTCCACATTGGCTAGTCCAGCTGTCAGCTCTGTGCTCTGGGGGTCTCCCTCGGCCTGGGCCTCACAGGCATGCCTCCTGTCCAGGGTGCGGCGTGGGGTTCCCGCAGCCTGAAGGTGACAGGCTAGCACAGTGAGAGACTGCCCCTGTCCCTCCGGCAGACCTGGAAAACAGTGGCAGGATGAGAAGGGTGGCGGGCCTGAGTGTGCTGGTGGGGGCGGGGGCGGCGGGAGCTTCTCAGAGCAAGGCGTGGTGCTAAGGGCAGTAGAGGAAGTTTGGAGCTGCCGTTGAGGCAGCTCAGGATGGCGTCACGCAGCACCTGCGTCCCTGGGGCTCTCCGTCACCTTGGTGTCGCTGGTGGGTTGTGACGCCAACTTCCATGGGTACACCCACGTTAACACCCGCAGCGCCTGCAGCCAGCCTGGCCTTTGGTAGGAGACAAGGGGGTGCCTCACATGCTGGGAGGGAAGTGTTTGTGAAGCCTTCTCAGTGGTGTGTTCGTGTGCATGCTGCACCCTGATGTGGAAGACAGGCCTGTGCGCCTCGGGAGCCCAGTGAGTCCTGTGGGCGAGAGCAGGTGGACGCCGGGGTGAATCAGGTGTGCCACGGTCACTTGCCCGCACTGCGGGGAGGGAGGTGGCTGGCTGTGTGGTTGGAAGTGGAAATAATTAAGCTGTCATGGTGACACAGGTAGAGACACAACACAGGCTGCTGGATTAGGAGTTGGGGCTGTGCCACAGGCAGGGGAGAGTGATGTTTAGAAGCTGAAGCTGACAGTCTGTCTGCTGGCTTTTGATTGTGAGTGGGGAACAGCAGCTTTCCGGCTTGGAGAGTCTTCTGCACGTGGCACCCTGAACCAGGGCAGGAAGTAGGTCACTGTCGACCTGGGGCCTGTCCTGCGTGCGCGGGTGCTGTGGGGTTGTGTGTGGGCTCTGTGGGCTGAGCGGGCGCTCTGAGCTGGAGAACTGGGATTGATGGGCCAGCCTGGTTGTCAGAGCCACAGAGGCAGGCCGGCAGCCCAGGGAGACCATAGGCGAGGCAGACTGCCAGTGAGAGGTGGCAGGAGACACTGGTCTGGTCTGCAGGAGGCAGAGTGGGGTGGCATAGTGATGGGCAGGTGGAGGCTGCTGAGAGACCAAGGCCGGGAGCGCTTGCTTCTGGTTTGGGGAGGAGGCGCTCGAGCCAGGGGTTTCTGAGCTGGGCGCTGTCTGACTGTCAATGCTGGATCATGTCAGTGTTTCAGGTCAGGAGGGCATGCTCACTTACAGACAGAAGGTAATTCCAGGAGCTGTGACTGCCTGGGAGGGGTGGTGCCGTGACCTTCTGCCCACGCAGGCTCTGCGGCCTGAGTGTGGTCCTGACTTGGAGGCAGATGCTTCAGCCTCTCAGAACCTGGTTTCTCAATAGAAAAAAGAGCTGGTGTAACCCTTAGGGTTGTGAGGGTCAGGGAGCTCTGCAGGGAGAACAGGTGAGGTGGTGGGCGCCAGGTGGCACCAGGGGCTGTGGGGACCACCTCTGTGCAGGACTCCAGCTGACACTAGTGTCAGCGCTCACACACAATGGCACAGAAGCCCGGTACCCGTGGGCTGCGTCTCTCCGCCTGCACCCCCTCAAGGCTGCGGGCTGCGTTTGTAGGGGGAGGGAGAGTGAGGGGCAGTCGTCATCCCTCATGTTGTCATCTCCAGATGGAAGCTGGAAAAGATAACCACATGAAGGATGCACTCCCTTGGGGGAGGAAGTAGCTCAGTAGTAGCGCGTTCACGAGGTCCTGCGTTCAATCCCTAGTACCTCCATTAAAATAAATAAAAACAAATAACACTAATTGTCCACCTCCCTCAAAAAACCCCCCACAAAACAAAAAGGAAAAGAAAATTGAAAAACGCACTCCCTCTTGTTTGTCTTAAGAAAGCAATTTAGCTGACTGCAAGCATGTGGACCCCAGACGGGTTGAAACCAGACGGTGGTGATGATGGAAACTGCACCTTGATGCCCAGGCGTCCGAAGGTGGGGCTCCAGCCGCTCACCCCTGCAGCCCCACCCTCACGCGGCCTCTAAGACCTCGACTCCTAACCGGCAGCTTGGAGGTGGTCTTAGGACATTAGCCCACCATCCTCCCAGGCTGCCGGCCTCCTGAGTGAAGCAACTTCTTTTCCACCAAAAAAATAAACCAGTTCATTTTGGTGATGTTCCTTCCAGTCCTGGCTGGGCATCAGTGTGCTGGTGAAGTGTCCAGAGGGTGGCACGTGCAGCAGGCCTGGGGTGGGGCCTGCAGGCGTTGGCTCAGCAGGCAGGTGTGCCCCGGAGGCCTGCCAATAGCTGAGGCTCCAGCTGCCCCTCGCTCTGACATCTGGCTGGCTGCGCCACCGCACCACAGCACAGGCATTGCATTTAGGTGCTAAACCGTACCGATCAGTGGTGGGAGTTCCTGTCCACAGTGAAAAGAGCTGCACACATTAGAAAAATGATGTTTTTTTAAAAGTTTTATGTTTGCATTTTTGTTGATGAGAGATAATTAGGCATTGATTGGTTGGAGGAACTGTGGGCTGAACCCAGGACCTTGTGCGTGTGAGGCATGTGCTCCACCCCTGGGCTGTACTGTCCCTGCCCAGAGTGATATCTTTTTAAAGAAACAGTGTTATATTGAAGAGTCTTCAACTTTCAGAATGAAGGGCATTTTGGGCATTATCACATTTGATGCCCTTGTTTTATGGGTTAATAACCTGAGGGCTGTTTCCTTAGTACTTTTTTTTTAATCACCCTTTTACGGAAAAACAAAACAAAACACCTGGCAGATGAATAGTAGACATTTCAGCTACGTCTCCCTCAGGTACTCTCAGATAATGTTTAGAGAACACGCATAGCTCTGTGAGCTGCGCGTGTGCATGGTGCCTAAAGGAGAGCACTGCAGCAGTTCCCTGTGGCTTTCAGGGCCCTCGTCCAGCTCTGGAAAAGGCAGCCGGCGTTTCGCTGGAGCCCTAGGCTCTCTGGTGGGACTGCTCTCAGCAGCATCGGCTCCCAGTCCAGAAACAGGCTTTCCCTGCGGATTTCGGCCTTCTGTAATTTCTTTCAGGAGTTTTTTGTGGTTTTCAGTGGACAAGTCTTGCACTTCTTTGGTTGAATTCATTCTGAGACGTTTTACTTTTTCTGATGTTGCTGCTCCCTGGGTTTCCCTTTCCGAGGGTCACCTGGCGTGCAGGCGCGCGGCTGGCCTTGTGCGTCGGCTCTGTCCCATGGCCTCGCTGGGCTCTGCTTGTGGCCGAGCTCCCACGGTGTCTTGTTTGTTCTTTAGGGCTTCGTATGCCTTTCCTGAGGCGAGTTTTCTCGCTGGACATCCCATTTTAGGTCCAGCTTTAGTGGGGTCCTGTCGAGGTGGGTTTGCCTTCCTGTCTGTGTCCCTGGGTGTCTGGTGTGTCTGTTGAGCACTCTCCTGTGGTGCCTGCGGTGGCACTCGTGTGGCGTGGAGCTGGACTGATGCTGAGGTCCTGTTCGGCAGTGTCCTGTGGTCTGTCCTCCTTGGTTACTCCTTTTGTAGAAATATACTGAGGAGAGTCGTTAGCGTGAGACCAGTGCGCGGTCGTCCACGCGAATGAGGGGCAGCCCTGGCTTCTGCTCCCTGTGTCTCCAGGGCTGGACCCTGGTCACCAGGTCCGGGTGGGCAGGGCGTCCCCACGACGCGGATGGCAGCAGCCTGCTGTTGGGGCTTTGTCCTCGGAGCTGGATGCTGGTGGGAATCGCGAGCTGGTTGTCTGTCTTCTAACCTAGACCTCAGCAGGGTTGCCGCCTTCATTTCTTCTCACGAGGGCTCCAGGTGTGTGTGGCGTCTGGACGACTGTCCTTCATGCGGCTCATTGTGCTGAGGGTCTGGGGTCAGGGCCATGACTGGGCGGCGTGGCTTCCTGCTCTGAGTCGGGCTGGCGCGCGTGCTGTGGAGTCTGGGTTTCTGGTGCCGTGAACAGTCAGCTCCTCCAGCCTCACAGCCTGCTCCAGGTCCTTTCTCCAGCCCGAGTCCACGCTTCTATGTCCACCTTCAGGAGTTTCCCAGTTTCTGGTTTACAGAGTTCCCCTTTCGTGTTTGTCTTTATAGCTGAGCATCTAGTTACTTTAAAAAGCCTGTTTGCCGCCATCCCCTGGGTGTGGTGGCTTTTGAGCGGCCCTTCTCCCTGGACGGAGCCTTACGCCTTCCTGCCTCCTGGGTGGTTTGAAGACCACCTTCTCCACTCTTCCTTCTCTTAAGGGTAAGAAGAGAATTGTCCTGAAACATTACTTCTGTTTCTTGCTTGTTTTGTCCTGTGGAGAAAAGGGTTTGAATGGAAGAGAAGAGCAGTGTTCTCCTCTCATCTTCCCCAGCTTCTTTCCTACTGCCTCAGCTCCGGGTCCTTCCCACGCTGTTCCCTTGAGCCTTCACCCAAGTCAGACCAAGAGAGCAGTGACAGCTAGCGCCTGTCTGAAGACACGGGAAGAACAATTAGCCCTCCCTCAAAACCTGCGCTCCTGGAGGGCGGAGGTCGTGCCCAGCCCGCAGCAGAGGTGGGCCTGGCACCGCAGGCACTTTGTCTGAGCTTTTGTGACGGAGGACCTTGAAGTGGGGCACCGCCACTCGTGTGTTCTTCAGACAGCGCCATGCCCCCATCCTCTCCACTACATTTTAAGGAGGTTTTCAAAGCCACAGTGAGAAGGCGTGGATGCTTGTGTTTCCCTTGTCCAGTTTTGGGGGAGGAGGTGGATGAGTGTGGGCTCTGGAGCCCGCTGGCCTGGGTCTGAGTCCTGGCCCCGTGCTGCGGGCACCTCGGCTCGGCTCAGCTCTGTGCCCTCACGAGGCCTCAGAGGTCTCCTGTGTGAAGTGGGACTGACAACCGTACCGACCCTATGGGATTGTTGGGGTTAAATTAGTCTAAACCATACAAAATTGCCAATATTAGACGTTTTTTGTTTTGTTTTTAAATTGAGATCATTGTAGAGTCGTGTGAAGTTGTAAGAAATACAGAGACCCCTTGGATACTCTGCCCGGTTTCTTGAAATGGTATCATTTTATAAAACTTATGTGTAGTGTAACATCACCCCCCAGAGTACTGACGTGGACACAACCTGTCAATCTTGTTCAGGTGGGCAGGTCTCACTTACACTGTGTGCGTGTACGCACGTGTGTGTATGCGTGCGTGTGCGCTCGAGCGCTCTGTGCAGTCTCATCCCTGCAGGCTCCCTGCGTCCACCATCACAAGGGTCTCTCCTGTTTGCCTTTTCACAAGTGCGTTCTCCTTTGTCTTGCCTCATCTCCTCACCCCTGGTCTAAACCCTGGTGACCATGGCTCTGTCCTGTGAGAACGGCCCGGGGTAGCATGTGGACGTCACCTTTGAGGTGGCCCGGACGAGCCCCTGAGGGCCGAGTGAGCATGGCCCCACTTGCCCTGCCTTGTGTTGCCGAACACTGGTCTCCAGGGCCCATGGACCACAGTGTATTTACCATCCACCCGTTGAAGGGCACCTGTGCCCATCCCGGTTTGGGGGAATTGTGGGAAAAACTGCTGTGAACATTCTGTGGAAGTTACTGCCCACTTTAGACCCACCAGGATGGCAGTCTCAGCCAGCTCTGTTTGGTCCTGAAGGCGTCTGGTACTCAGCAGGGCGTGGCGATATTGTGTACTCACCTGCCTCGTATACACACCTGGAAGCACATCTTGCTGTCTGTGCATGCATTGGCGCTCACGGAGGACGCATTCACTGGTCAGGAGGCCACCGCTCTGTGTGGGGCTCCTGACCCCTGGCCCAGGATGTGCACCCAGAGCTCTAGGCGGGCAGGGCACGCTGCCGCCTTTTTGTGGGGGGCAGGAAGGAAAGGCAGGAGAGGAGCAGTTTGCAGCCCTCCTCGGGGTATGACCAGTACCTGGAACCCCGGTGGCAGCGTCTGAGGGGTGCCTGCCTGCTGGCACGGCTCCCTCGGCCAGTCTCGACCAGATCCTCACTCCTGCTAATGAGAGCTGCGGTCGCACAGAGGCGGGGATGGAACAGCGCTGTGTGCTGAGGCCAGTGCAGCAAGACCAGGCTTCTGCAAATTTGGATTCTCAGAATTTTGGGCATTTGGAAAGGTGGGGCAGGAGGGAGATGGCCAGGCCCGAGCAGTGCTCCAGGCTGTGAGCCCAGAGGGAGACTTGACACGGAGGCTGGGTGTGTGGGCCGGCTGCAGGCACCGTGGTTTCCGCTGTGTGGGTCAACATCATAGCCAGGTAGTTTAAAAACCTGCTTGTCTCATGATGGTCAGAAACTCTGATTAGCAGTTGCAGGTCTTTGAATACTAAAAATAGAAGTGAATTTAGTATCAAATATAATTGTGTAAGTAGACTCTTCCGAAGTGTGGGGTCCCTCCCCCAGAATAATAACAGAGCCTGTCAAGGGTCCTTACAAGGATCCGGGTCTGTGCTGGGGACTGGGTTTGCTGTAGGCGGTGGCTTTGTCCACAGAGAGAGGAGTGTTCAGCGTCAGCTTTTATGCAGAAATGAGATGAGGTGGGTTAACATGAATATCGTGATATTTCTTGGTAATTTTTAAAAAAAATTTTTCTCAGCCCCTAATGTGGTTCTGAGTTCATTGAAGGAGTTGATGAGGTAGGAAGGAATGGGAAATAAATTTAAACTGTCGCATGCCCCTCTGTTCAGAGGTGACACTGTAATGGCAAAGATGTTTCCTGGTTTTTCTCAAATGAACGTTGGTGTCATTCTTCGTGCAGACTGCCCCCCCGCACCTCGTGAGCACTTGTGAGTCCGGTCTTGGCCGTGTTGCCGGCGCCATCGAGGGGTCTCTCCTTGCTGCTTCTGGTGGTTCTCGGTGGGGCCGGCAGTCCCCTCTCCCTGCTCATTGGCAGCTCCACATCCCCGGGGTCTCGTCTGCACTCTGTTCCCGCTGGCTGTCTTCTCTCGGAATACTGGAGCTCTGACAGTGTGTTTCTCTCGGCAAATGTGGCTTGATGAGGGTGGTGGTGGTTTCGGGGTGAACATGTGAGCTTTTTTTCATATTTTAGGCTGTTTCTGCAGTGTGCGTTCTCCAGAAATGGGACTACTCTCTCAGGGATAAATATTTTAGAGGCTCTTACTTTTTAAAAATTTTATTTATTTTTGGGGGGTAGGTAATTAGATTTACTTACTTATTTTTAGAGGAGGTACTGGGGATTATTGAACCCAGGACCTCATGCATGCTAAGCATGTGCTCCACCAATGAGCTCTGTCCTCCCCGCAGAGGCTCTTAGTTTGTATTGTCTTCTAGGAATAATTGAGTCAGTTACTATGTATTTTCCCTTAAGATGAGAAGGCCTTTAGACCAGGATTTAGGAGACCTGGGTTCTATTTCCAGCTTGGTTTTGATTCCCTGCATGACCCCGGACAACTGAAAACTTATTTTTTACCTCACTTTTCCTAATTTGGGCCAGTTTTCTTATTTGTGAAATACCAGTTGGAATAGAGCATTGGTTGTCTACCCACATGATTTTGCCCTTCGGGGGACTTGGACGCTGTTTGGAGACGTTGGGCTGTCACAGCGTGGGGTGAGGGAGGCTGAGGACACTGCTCAGCAGCTTGCGGTGCCCAGGGTGTCCTGGTGGAGACCACGTGGCCCCAGGATCAGAGGTGTAGGTTTGAGAAACTCAGGTTTCCTTCAGCACCAAGGAGCAGTTATTACTGGCTGCATTCCTGGTGCAGACATTCATCATAAACTCTGTTGTTCTGTTATTATCTTTATTGGAAAGTTGAAAAGCTTAGTGACTTAGTTTTTGCTTTTCAGTAAAACCAAGGTGTGGTCAATGGAAGCTGCTTTTCCACGTTTGGTTTTCATAGTCCTTTAGATTAGTGTCAGCTCTGAAAAATCCTGTGCCAGGAGTATAAGCCTGAAAAATCCTACTCCATCTTTACAGACACGCCTGCACACCTGTCAGCACAGGTCAGGAAGCTGAGTGCGGCCCTCGGGCCCGCACTGTCCACAAGCACCGTATCCCTGTCCCCTGTCTGCTGTCGCCTGCTCTGCTGCTCGGGTGGGGCTTGCAAGGGGAGGGAGCCTGATGCCCCGTGGGATTGTGGGGAAGGGTGTAAGGGTGTGTCCCCCAGCAGTGCTGGTTTGTTTTGCTCTTGAAGATCTGGAAGTTCTCTTGGGAGACTGTAGCATTTATTCAGTTTTCGTCCTGTTACTGCCGTAATCTCCCTTTCTGACTAGAGTGTTACTGTGTTCGTGTGGCAAGGACACAGTGGTTGCTTGATTTATTTGATTTCTGGCATGTGGGTCTTTGGAGAGGCTTCTCAATAAAGTCTGTTTTTTACAGTCATTTTGGAAGATTGTACAATGGTGCCATTTGCTCTTTTTTGCTATTAGACTTTGGTGTACTTTCAGATAGTCGAAATTGCTATGTTTTGATGTAAAAATGTTTGATGAATGAAAATGTTTTTAGTTGTGTCTGTACTTTTAAAAGCCTGGTTTTGAAGGATAGAAATAAATTATTTCAAATAATCATGCAATGGGAGTGCTCTGGGAGCCGGGCTCAGGGGGGCCCTTGCTTTGGGGGAGCCCTTCACCCTGTCGGCTCCCTGTTGAGCAGCAGAGGGGACGAGGCCTGCAGCCTGTCACCCGAGCTGGCATGCATGAGAGTGTGGGGGCCAGTCCCCACCCCCGCTGCCAGCAGCTCGGCCTCAGCGGCCCTGGAGGCCTGGCGTGCGCCTCCAGCGGATGGCTGCCCGCCAGATGCCCTAGAGGAGCTGGTGCTGTGAGATCTGTGCTTTGTGATGCTTTGTGTTTCATTGATGTTATACTGTGTACATGGTAAGTCAGACATACTAAGTTTCACGTGCTTTTGAAGAACACAAATACATTGCATATACTCCTCTGAGACCCTTTCTCATCCATTGTTAGGGTTTTTGAGACTCCGCTGTGTGGCCGTGTAGAGCTGCCCTTGAGAACTGAGGGAAGAGGAGATTTGCCTGTGGGTGGAGGCTGGGGCCCTGGCTCTGGAGGGCGAGTTGAGGGGCTTTCTGGGTGCCCAGCCCCCTCCCCCCCATTTCTGAGTCACATTTGCAGATTGTGCTGGTGCTCAGGGCCAGATCTGCCCGTTCCTCCTATGTCCTGGGAGGAATAGCTCAGGCTCGAGGCAGATGCCAGAGTCAGGCTTCTGACCTGGGGTCATGGGGTGTGTGTGCGCTCCGAGTTGTGGTCCTTTGTCTTTGAAGATGGACCCCAGGCAGCTGGAGAGAGAGTGAGTGGAGCGGGGAGAGGGGTGGCCTGAATGTCCCTGTGAGGGGGGCGGGAGCGGAGGGCGGCGAGGGGAGGCTGTGGGCCTTTGAGAACCAGAAGGAGTTGAGATTTTATTCTGAGTGTGACAGCAGGGCTGTAGAGGATGCAAAATGACTTTGACGAAGGATTTCTGGGATTTCTGTCGGACTGCACGCAGGCAGGAGCTCTAGGAACAGCCCTTCTGAGGCCCAGGCCGACCCTGTGGAGAGTGACAGGCCCATCTGAGTGTTCTTCCCTTAGCTGGCCTTTCTGGGCACTGCTTTCCAGAAAAAACTATCGAGAACAGAGATTTCCCCTTGGGTGGGGCCCTCAGACAGACCGCTGGTGTGAGCCCTTCCTGGGCCTGCACAGCCCAGCCCACGTCCTAAATGCTCTTGCTTGTCCACAGTTGGAGAGACAGGGTGGGGAGGGTGGTAGGGTCCGAATAATAAGTCCAAGTGAAGAGAGACTGAGATGCTGAAAGGAATGAGTGGAGATGGTTGTTTCCAGGAGCTGACTTTGCTCTCCTCTCTCAGAAGCTGCGCAGCACTGCCCGGGGGCTCTTGCCTGCTAGACTCCATACGCTGCCCTGTTACCTGTGACCTTCAGCCATGGAATCGGTAAGTGCTCTGACATGCTGCTCGCTTATCAGTGTGTGTTATTTTCATTGGTTTGTAAAAAGCAGTATCAAAATAATGCTTGCATCTCCAAGCTGGTTTTCTTGGACTTTGCAGTGTTGGCTAAGTGTTTGGGATTTTGTCCTGGATTTCCCTTAAATGAGATGTTTCAGAGTGGCAGTAGTGAGCCATGTGGGATCAGTGAGTGGCATCCTTGGTGACCAGCAAGAGGGATTCAGTGGAAAAATTAAAACAGGCCGGTAGCCTGGCCTGTGAGGGAAGTTCGTATCCCCTCAACCCCATTACCGTCTTTGATAACTCCCTCCCTGAGTCGTCTGGAGACCACTGCGACCCCCTTGCTGTGCTGTTCCGTGCTCCGTATGTGGCGCCAGCACGGCCTGGAACCGTCTGTGCCCTCCGGGCTGCGTTGGCAGCCTGGCTGCTGTGCTCCACTCAGGTCCCGGCCTTAGTAGCACATGCTTTCTGGGCAGTCGAGGTGGCGTGTGTGGTAGGTGGGTATGGAATAGGGTCCTTGCTTGGCTGCCCCTACCCGTGGCCTCCTCCTGGGAATTACTGGCACAGGTTTTGAGTGCGGGGCAGCTGCTTTCTCGAGGCTTCAGGGCTCACTGGCACCTGCTGCACTGGGACAGCTGCCCTCCTCCGGAGGGTGCCACCCGGGCAGACACCCATGTCCTCTGATGTGTGGACTGGGGACAGTTGGAAAGAAAACTTTGGCTCAGGTTTTCATACCTTGGCCAGGTGTTAGTGATTTAAAGCAGACGGTCCCAAAGTGTACGACCTGCTCTGTGGTGGTGCTCCTGGCAGATAGGAGGAGCCTTTTCTCTCCACGTCATTGGCCAGGAGCTAGCTGTCCGCCAGCTCACCATCACTGGTTGGGCAACTTTAAATGTACCTGGCTGGCCTCTGACGTGACTGAAGAACTTCCTTGGAAATGGGGACAAGCTATGAAGGAGTCGAGATGTTAGCTGTCTCTGACATAGGCCTAGAACTGTCTTCTCTGTTCTGCAGGTTGGTCTGCAGTTGGAAAGAAGCCGGCCCAGCCAGTGGAGTGTTGGCGATGAGGCCAGAGTGTCCCCGCGGTCTCCCCGGGCACCCGTGTGGGCAGGACCAGGCCTGCCCACACCTGTGGGCCAAGCCAGCCTTTGTTTGAAAACTATGATATTGATTGTAATTTATAACGAGGAAAAGCACGATGCTGCTTAAATTAGATTATTAATAAGTATTTGGTGATATCTCATGAGAAGAAGCCCAGTCGTCAGCAGCGGTGCTGACGGATGCCTGGAGGACTGCGGGCAGGAGGCGTGCTAACGTGTGGAAGTTTTCCTGACCAGGAAGGGTGGCTTTCTAATAGCACCACAGTGGTAGTCCACAGCGTCTGGTGCCGTGGGTCACTTTTGTGGACCAGAAACACGCAGTTACTACTGGGTATCATTGTCTTCAGAAAAATCCGTGGTGTGGGTCAGATGAAGGTGAAGGTACTGCTGGAGACCGCCCAGCGTGCACCTCTGGGGTCTGTGGCCACACGGCTGAGCCCAAGTTGCTGGGTCTACCCTCAGCCACCTTTCCTGGCATCAAAAGGCAGAAGTTTAAACACAGTGACTTTCCAGGCTTTCTGATGATTTTTCATTGTATCCATATGATCATTATTTTTAACTTTCATGTTGGCTACTTAAGGTGGAATGGGAGCCATTTAGATCAGACCGAAGATCACTTCTGACAGAGGTGGGCTTGTTCGCTGCTGTGCTCTGGCCTCCCCTGGGTATGGTTTGGGGCCGGCTGGTTGGCTTCTTGGCTGGTCCTGCCCTCGGAAGGACGCTTCAGGTGTGGCTGTGGCTCCAGGGGTCTGGGCCCCCGTGTGTGCCGGGCTGGCTGATGCTGGCTCTGACTGTCCTCTTTCTGTCTTGAGCCCTGGTTCCTGCCCCGTGATTGGGGTCCCTGCATGGGACTCGCCCTCCAGACCCTGAGAGGTTCGTGATGCTGTGTGTGGAGACTAAGCTCAGTGAAAATAGAAGCTGTAAGAAAACTAGAGTTAGCGTCTGTTTTCCTTTCCTCTTACGTACAAACTGCTCTCAGCTGAGAGCTGGGGTCATTCTCACTTTGTGAACCTCTTTCTTGGTAAAGTGGAAGGGTCTGGCCTTCCCGAAGTGAAGAGTTTGGAGCAGCTCTCAGTGGATGGCTCCCGTCTCAGCAGGTTTGAGGTGCGTGTCGGTGTGAGTCTGAGTGAGGCTGGGCCGCCCGCAGGTGTCGTCCAGCCCCAATCCCTGGATGTTACGGTTGCTTCCTGTGAAACAGGAGTTTTGAATTGTTTCCAAAAGTAAAGGCCTTCCTTCTTTCTCCCCTCTTCCTCCTTCCCTCCCATCCCCATTTATAGTTGTTAGAAAGTGATCACTTTTTGACTTGTCAAAATGTTGAACTTGCAGCAACAGGCATGATTTCTCGTGTCCCTGGATGCAGTGCTGAGCTGGCGCTCTGAGCAGGCTGTGCTCACTGCAAACAGCTGTGCACCACAGGTGCCTGGTCCTGGAACTTGGGGGCTGGAAGTCTCGTAAGCAGTGGAACTGAGTCCCCCCTGCCTGTCGTCCATGTGCTGGTGACACCAGAGGTCCCACCTGAACTGCAGAGTTGGAGGGGCAGGGACCCAGGGAGGGGACCCTTTCCTTGGTGTCTCTTCTGACAGAGCATGCTGTGCCCTGTGGTGCTGTGTCAGAGAGACACGCCTCTGGGCAGGCCCTTCTCTGCAGCTTGTCTGGTAGGAGTGGTGATTCACTGACCCTGCCACCACCTGGGTACTGGTTGGCCACTAGGGACTGTGGCATTTCCTGGTCACGGCACATGTGGGTTCTGGGGGTTCCTCTCCGTCTGTGGGTGCTGTGGCCTGAGGGCAGGGCAGCAGCTGGGCTGGATCTGCAGGTTGTAAGGAACTTGTAGGTCCTAATGTTAATAATATGTTGCCCACTGTAGCAAAGGTGCTTATCAGGATTTAAAAATAGATAACAAAGCAGTTTTGCTTCATTTTCAAAGAAATATTCATAGCTAATTATGCCAATATAATTTGAGTATTCTAAATCTGAATGTAATTTTTATTGTACTTTTAGAATTCTGGGGAATATTCGTCGGCTAGGTTCCCTTCAGATAATCGTATAAACTGTGGAACATTTGATGTCACTTGAATTAGATTTCATTAAACGCATCTGTTTTGTTCCTGTAAAAATTGGCAGTTGTGTACACACACTCCCCCAAAAGCCCTCGCTCTCCCCACCCCAGCTCTTGTTGGTCCGTAGAACTTTGTCCTCTTGTTCCAAGAAGTTTGAGTTGCTGGGAGAGTCCATGTGCTCAGGGAGAGGGTGTGGACAGCAGCAGGTCTGAGCCCAGCCTGGGCCCCTCAGTGGCTGCGCAGGTGCCTTGGGTTCGGGCTTGTCGGGCCCTGTCCCCGCCCTCTGGACGTTTCTAGCTGGACTGGGCCTGGGGAGGAAGGCCCGGAGAGGCCTGCTCGTGGCGACGAAGGGCTGTGGGCTGCCTGCAGCCTTGAGTGGTGTGTTCTGATACTGTGATGGCTTTCGTTCTGTCGTTAGCTGCAGGGGCTCCCGTGGAGAGTTTGTCTTACTCTTTAATACCATTAAATTTTAAAAGCTGGCTGAGGGGTTTTCTGCGCTTTTTGTATTGAGGGTGAGGAGGTTTGTGTGTATCTTGCTTAGAGCAGGTGCTCCCTGTGTTCTGTTCAAGCGTGCTGCACGTCCTGCTGGCCAGGCCGAGATGCCGCCTTGCGTCCTGCGGGTCTTGCTCACATGGGGAGGGTGGGCCCAGGCAGCGGGCAGGCACCTCTGCTCAGGCGCTCCTGGTGTGGCCCCCTGGGTGTTGGTGAAGGAGGTGGAGTGGGGAACAGGCGGTGGAAGGGCCTTGGGCTGTGCCTGGGGATCGCCAAGGACAGGACTAGGGAGGCGCCTTCAGGAGTGGGCCTGCTGGGGTGGCCTCTTGTGCACTCCAGAGGAGGCCCCTGGACAGTTATTGGCACGGCCTTTTGGGAAGAGGGATTTGGGTGTTCTTAGTGCCAAAAAAAAGGGGGGGTTGTGAGGCTGGAAGTGTGCTGTGTTCTGGACGTGAGGACACAGTGTTTGCTCCAGCACGGTGTCTGCATCAGAGTCTCGGGGTCGGGCTCTGTCCCTGCGACCCCTCCTGTGCCCCTCCACCTGGAAGGGGTCACGGTCAGGAGCTGTCTGCTGACTGGTTCTCTCAGTAACTCCTAGCATCTGTGAGAGGCAGGACTTGCTGGATTCCTTCACTTGTGTCCTCTTTGCTCCCTACAAAATCCAAGAAAATAGCGTTTTCCACATTTTTATTATAAGATTCTAGGCCTGAAAGATGTTGAATAGTGGGGTTTTCAAGGTACCATAACTGATCAGTGGCAGTCTGAGTGCACCTTGGGGTCCTTCTGACACTAACGAAGAGGTGGCTGTGCTAGTGTCTGACTTACGGGGAGGGGCAGGGAGTACTCAGGGACCAGCTGGTGCATCTGCTCCAGGCACTGGCGGTCCCCAGGGCCCTTCTTAAACTTGTACCGTGATTGTGCTGCCGTGTGGGGGTGGGGCAGTCTCTGTCCCATCACTGGATTCCCTGGGCCTTTGTTCCTGGCCAGATGTCATGTGTGTCCACTGTCAGGTCTGGAGTGAGGCCGGGCACAGAACTGACAGGACCTGGTCAGCTGCTCTTGGCAGAAGCCCGTTTTTTTACGGGCCTCCTCTGTGCTGTCCTCCTTTCCCATCCGAGGAACTAGTGCTGATCCAGCCTGTTCCTGCAGGCAGGCCACGCACCAGGCCTCCTGGCCCTCTTGCACTTTTCTCAAGACTTGAGTAGATGGTGTCCAGGTCCAAGGGCTGGGGTCTCGGGGGGAGTGGCCAGAGGCTGCAGATCCAGCCAGGCTGGCTGTTGAGGATTCCCAGACAGTGATGGGCTTGGGCTGCTTGGAGACGATGTGCTGGGCCCAGTGTCTAGAAGTGGGATGGTCCCCAGTGAGGCCGCAGGCTTGAGAGGGGGCAGCACCAGAAAGTCACTCTCCCGCAGTCCTGAAGGCCGGAAGCCCGAGGCCGAGGTGCCGGCCGGGCTGGCTCCTTCTGAGACCGAGGGGGTTTTGTCCCGGCCTCTCCCAGCTCCTGCTGGTTCGCTGGCAGCTCTGATGGTCTGTGTCTCGTAGAAGCATCACCCCCATCTCTGCCCCGTCATGTGGGCAAATTTCCCCTTTCTGTAAGGACACTGGTTGTGCTGGGTGAGACCCACCTGCATAATCTCATCTGCCTAACTACAGCCACAAAGACCGTCTCCAAATAAGGCCGGCTTCTGAGGAATTGGGGGTTTAGTATCCCAACATAATTTTTTTTGGGGACCTAACAATTCAAAGAGTAACACTAATTAGTAAACAAAGTTAAATATAAAGAAGAAAATAAAAATCATGGATAATTCTGCCGCTCAGAGATAAACATAAATTAAAACTTTTATATGTTTTTATATACTTTACACAAAATAGAGGTCAGACTGAATATCAGCTTTCATGTTCTGCATGGATTTCCCACGATGTGAACCGTAAATCGTGACTCAATGACTGTGTCATCTAGAGAGTGGTTTACAATGTGCCTGATAAAATTGTTACTTTTGCATTTTCTGGAAAAGAGGCCTCGTCCACTTGCACCCTGCTGGCCTTCCCACAGCAGAGGGTTCTGCCGCTGCGCATGGTCAGCAGCAGGGCTGCTGCTTGAGGGCCTGTGAGCCCAGGAGGTGGGTGGGAAGCAGACGTGGTGGGAGGGGCTTCATGGGAGTATCCGGCCTGACAGGCAGGACTGCCTGTGTTACTCAGCCCTTACCATAGCTTGTGAATCGGAGTTCCCTCCTGCTGCACATTCTGTTTTCCTGGCAGGAGCATTAAAAAATACATATACTTTTAAACAGACTATATTTTGGAGCAGTTTTAGGAAGGTACAGAGAGTCCCCATACACCTCTGCCCCGCCAGAGCGGTTGATTTGTTTCAGGCCGTACGCCTGCACTGTCTGCACTGGGCTGCCTTCTTGGCACTCTGCACTCTGTGGGCTTGGATACGCGTATGTGATGACATGTACCCACCGCTAAAGGCTCACACGAGAAGTGTCATGACCCTAAACGTCCCCCGAGCTCCCCCGGTGCCCCCCCGCCCCCCGCCCCGGCCACCACTGAGCTGTTTACTGTCTCCATAGTTCGTCTTTCCCAGACTGTCACAGGGTTGGAATCACACTGCCATTTCAGATTGCCTTCTTGCACTTAGTAACGTGCATTTCAGGGTCCTTCTCGTCTTTTCACGGCTTGGCAGCTCTTTTTTTTTTTTTAGTGCTGAATAATGTTCCATCGTCTGAATGTCCCACAGTTTGTGTCCACTTACCTCCTGAAGGCTGTCTTGGATCACTTTTAATTGTCCCTTTGGTCTTCTCTGATGGAGAAGTAGGCAGTAAAAAAAAACCAGCTGCTGACCTCTGAACTCAGTTCTGACCGCTCTGGTGAATTGCCCGGAAGAGGGGACATTGCCATCCAGACTTGTGCCCTCAGTTCTGAGAGCCCTGGCCTGTGATACGACACCTCAAGGTTGGTACAGACTCTGTTCAGGGAACACCCGAAACCCCTCTTGTGGAAAGCACCGCCACAAGGTCTGCACGCTGCAGAGTGGGTGATGGGAGTGGGGAGAAAACTGGCCGCAGGCTGGGGTCCGTCTGGGGTCTCTCAGGGTGCACAGCCCAGTCCAGAGACAGTGCAAGGTCCTTGCTGGGTTCCTTGGGAGGTGTGTGTAACTGTGCGGCCAGTGTGCCTTTGCCCACACCACTTAACTTCTCTTTCAGAAACAGGGCTAGGAATTCTTAACCTGGGTTTAGGACATTTAAAGTGTATTGAGGTCTGTAGCTATTTCCGAATGTCATCAAGTTCTCCAGACATTAACTCAGCACACACGGTGCATTTTTGCGAGTGAGCTCAGCATGTGGACTGATGCTCAGGTCCCTGCGTTGCGTTCTGAAGCAGAGTCCCTGTGGCGGTGTTGGGAGCCAGCTTGGGGACGGCTGGGGGCTGGCACCCCTGTGCTGTAGCCTCACTGCTGGGCCTTCATTTCCCCATCTGTAAACGGCATGATTCTGGATGCTTTTCAGTCTTGACATTCTGAGGATGAAAGTAGGCTGGGGTCTGTGGAAGGGCTCTGCCAAGTCTGAAACAGTGTGTCGTATCCTTGCTGAGCAGAAAGGACAGAGTTCCAGTCATGCCTCAGCCCAGGGGCCTCCTCTGTCCGTGTCCCTGTCCTGTGGCCAGAGGCTTGCTCTGCCGGCTCTGCACATCTCCAGTGGAGGCGGCTGAGGGGCAGAAAGGCCCCTCCCTGCTCGCCTCTGTGCTCCTGATGCGGAACAGCACAGCCCCGGCGTCTGCTGTCACAGGGACGCAGTCAGGAAGCTGACGCTTCTCTGAGAGAGACGCTCAGATTTTGTACGTGTGCGTCTGTCTCTCCTCTCATCCAGGGGACAGTGTCTACAGCAGGCTCCGGGGAGTGGGACACTTGGATCACAGGTCTTGTCACCGGTGGGGTTTCAGCAGGGTCTGTGATGGAGCGGGCCCAAAGTCGCCGTCTTTCTGGGACACCCGTGTTCTGGGCACTGTTGTCTCAGGAGCAGTTCCTCTTGTGGACATGGAGGGGCCCAGAGAACTGGTCTCAGTGAGATGCTCACTTACTAATTTCATTTAAAAGTGGGAGTAAACCCACTGCATATTACCGTGAATAACACATCTTTACTAAAAATCACTGTATTTTCCAAATGAAAACTTGTCGTATGATGCTTTGGTGAAAGTATAGCCCCGCAAATGTAGTTGGAGTAGGGAAGAATATGTGAATAGGGTTTGATTTAACTTTGGAGGTTTTATTTGATAAGACACCAAAATCCAGCAAGTCCTGTGGTGAAGGTCGGGGCAGCGTGGACCCTCCCCTGGGTATTGGCGGCTCCCTCCCAGCTGTGTCCGCCCCGTGCCTGGGCCCTCCCTGCCTGTGGTGCTGCGGCACCTGCGCTGGTTGTTTGCTCAGGCATGGTGTCCCAGATGCTCACACGCTGGACTTTGCTCCTTCTGTTCCTGTTACCCCTCCTCTCCAGGGTAGCCTTCAGAGGTTCTCCGCTCATTTCCCCAAAATTCTAGTGTTTCACGAATACTTGAATTTTAGCACTGGCAATAAGTTAGATCAAGTGTCTTCCTTGAAGGGGCAGTCTCAGTTTGTTCATTTTCTAGAAATAATCTCTAGATACCTGTGTCTCTGTAACTAGAGATTGTGTATCATTCTTCCACATAAAGATGTTGTTTGCTGGATCAGTGCTCTTGCTGCAGACGCCGGTGGTTATTTGGTGCACGGCAGAAAGGGCTTCGTGTCCAGTTCACGTTTGTCAGGGAGGACATGAAAGAGACAAGTCTAGGAGGGCTTGGCGTGTCATAAGTTAGTCATTTTGCTTCACCATAGAGGTTCTTGAGCATGTTGGACCATCATCTGTGCCTCCTCAGTACAAATATCATCCCAGCTAAAAAGGCAGTGTTGCTGTGAAAAAGGGTTTGAAGGGGTTGTGGGAGTCTCTGGGCCACACTGTGGAAGCAGCTGTCCTGAGCGATTCCGCCCTGTGGGAGTTGTAGTTGGACACAGAAGGCCAGCCTGAGTGCTCATCAGTCACGCTGATCTGCAGCCTTGGGAGCATCGGGCTGTGCGCGTTACGTCCCTTGCTGTGAGCTCCCGGCATGGGTGTGTTTTCAGGGGGCTCCTGATGGGTGGGCCTTGGTGAGGAGTGCTCCTCCTGCAGTGCTCAGGGAAGGGTAAGCGTTGGACCCCTTTAAAGTAAGTCTGTGCGTACGTCTTTGGGTATGTGTCCTCAGTGCGTGGGCTCCCTGCCTGGGGTCTCGTCTCTGCCGCAACCCTACAGCGCGTGCGGTGCGGCTGGGGAGGTGCAGCCCGCACCTCTGGCCACTCATGGCCCTTCCTAGGGCTCCTCCACTTGGCTGGCAGAGCTCTTCCTGCTCGGAAACTGCCTCAGAGCTGACTGTGCCTCAGTGGTTTAGACCCTAGCTCTCGGGCATCATTTGAACCACGTTTATTTCTTGCTCTTGGCTCACTTTTCTCTTTTCCTTGGTAGTTCAGCTTTAAAAATGTCTTTGTTTTTCCAAATTTCACAGATCTTTTAAGGTGACATTTGTTATGAATTTGCTGGCTTGGAGAACTTTTTCAAGTTATGGAGCACTGTGTACTCAACTTTATTTTTTTAAGTAGTCTTTTATAAAATTGTTGTCTCTGAAGTGACTGTTACGAGAGCTCGAGACGGACTTTCTAATAATGCTGATGCTAATCAGTCTGCTTTAGTTGGAAGTGAGGAAGCAGGACTCTTCCTGATGACCGAGAAGTAGCTCTGCAGGCCGTTTGTTACGGAGCTGTCATGCAGCCGTGTGTGCGTCTTTTGTGATGCTCTTCATCATAAAGCATGACTCCTGCCCATGAAAGTGAGCTTTTCCAGGTTTAATAAGATCAGGAGAAAATATTATTTCCTTTTTTAATGGAAGTGTAGTTGATTTACAGTGTTGTGTTAGTTTCTTGTGTACAGTGAATGATTCTGCCCTTTGTATACTAATATATACATAGTCTTCTCCGTTGTGGTTAATTACAGGATGTTGCATACAGCTCTCTGTGCTGTGCAGTGGGACCATGTTGTTTACCTGTTTTACATACAGCAGTGTGCGTCTGCTGACCCCAGACTCCCAACCCCTCCTTACCCTTTCTTTGGTCACCATCATTTTGTGAGAAAATGCTCTGAGTCGTGTGTAAGGCGTGTTTGTATTGAGAGGAGCCCTGGCGGGCATCGTCGTGTCGAGGCTCCTTGTTGTCCAGGGTGTGGGGCCTGGCGGGGCCTCAGCTGCACGAGTCTGCGGTGTGGAGGCCACCAGGCCCAGCGCCCCGTTGTGCACATGGACCTGCGCGTCACCTCCCCCTGATGGGCGTGCTCTGTGGGTGCTCACTTTGCAGTGGCCATGGCATCGCTGTGTTCGTGGAACCTAAACTGAGGGTGAGGACCGACTTCCAGTTTGACACACGGTGGCTTCAGCTTTCCTTACTTGCGACACTCAGAGTTAAATTGAAACAGTCTCTATTGTAAGAACTTCCTCTGTGATTCTTTCTTGGCATGAACTTTGCAGCTCCCCTCATGCAGGTCACAGTGGTGGGTCTCACTGTCCCACGAGCTTCCTCCTGGGACGTGTGGGCAATGTTCCCCGGGCTGGACTCCCAGGGCGGAGAGGGTGGCCCACCCGGCTTGCTCACTGTCTGTGCGCCCAGGCCAGCTGCTTCCCTTCAGTCCTGAGAGGTCCCCGGGGTGGGCGGCCTTACTCTGCTCGCAAGAGGAAGGGAAGTTCTGAGCATGTGTGGGGCTCCAGCCCCGAGGCGCAGTGTCACCTGTGAGCACTGAGACCGGCAGGCATCCAGCTCTCAAGGCCCTTACTGCGTCCAGAAAGATGTCGGGCCGCAGAGACGCAGCAGACACTCTGCGAGAGGGAAGTGGGTGGGGAAGGGTCCTTGGAGGCTGGGCTGTGCTTTTGCGTGTTCCTCCGGGCACTTCTCTCCTCCCCACCTCCTGCACACAGGCTCCCCCTGCCCTGCGGGCAGCTGCTCTCCCTGCTGGCTGTCGCCTGTGTGCTTTGCCATCTTTCTGGGTTATTTGTCTTTGAGGAGGGTTCAGGTAGGCAGCCTGAAGTTGGGTATTGCTTGCTTGCTTTAAAAAAAAAAAAGAAACCCAGTCAGACAATCTTTCCCTTTTAATAAAGGGCGTTTACACCGCTTACACCCAGGGTGACTATTGGTGTGATCAGATGCAAGTCTGCTGTTGAGGGCAGCTTCCACAGTGTGAGAACCTTCAGGAGTGCCCTTCCCGGCCTCGCTGGCCGCCTGTTGCCTGTGCGTGCTGCATGCCCTGCACCTCGTTGCTGCTGCTTTTGCTTCGGCCGTGGACTGTCTTCAGAAGAAGAGGTCTCATGGCCGTTTCTGGTGCTCTTCAGTGTTTCCTTCCAGAGTCATTCCCCTTGGCTGGAGAGCTCCTGTCAGCCTCTCCTGTAGAGGTGTTGTCTGTGGAGCTGTCGCGAAGAGGGTAGAGGTTCCCGGTGCCCCCTCGTTGCGGACACCTCCATCACCGGGGCTGGCAGAGCAGAGGGCCCCGCATCCCGTATCAGCGCCACTGTCACCGCAGACTGTGCCCACACTCACTCAGATCCTGCTGCCTGTCCCTTGCTGTCCAGGGTCCCACACGGGTACGGCCTAGCCGTGTGTGTGGCTGTCCTGTCCCCTCCAGCTCCTCTGGTCTAGGACAGAGTCTCAGTTTTTCCTGGTCTCCTCTGACCTGGGCAGTTTTGAGGACCACCAGCAAGATGTCTTCTGGAGCCTGTCTGGTGTTTTCTTCTTAGGCGGGGTTTGGTTTTGGAGGGAGGTGACCATGGAGGCAAAGCGCCTTCTCAGTGCGTCCTGTGGCTACTGGCATCCCCCTGGCTCCTAGGGGCCCACCCAGGTGCCTGTGCCAGGAGGATCCGCTTGCCCACAGCTCCACCAGAGTTGGAGCTGAGTTCATTGCATCACCTGAAAATGACTGTGGTGTTTGTTTCGCTTGATGTCATCTTGGTTGTCAAGACTGTTATTTTCTTAAATGTTTTGTCACTTGTGAAAGTATCTGCTTCCTCCATCCCCCAGAGGGAAGAGGTAGATTGTTCTAGGTCATGACTTGCACCTTTGTTGACAGTTGTGATGTCTTGTTTTAGGAATGCTGGTCCCTAACAGGTATCTTTGGGGACAAACGGCCACTGAGCCGGTGTTGGCAGCTCTGAATGCCCCCACCGCCAAGTTGCAGCTGTCCTTCCAGGACGGCCGCAGCCCGTCTGCTGGAAAGCCTGGCCTGCCCAGGGGCTGTGCTGTGCTCTCTGTTCCCAGCCATCACAGGAGGAGACGGGCTCCTCTCTGGACCGCGAGTGTCAGGAGCCGTGGTGTCCGCACGGATGAGCTTCCTCAGGTCTGGAGGGACAGCTGCCTCGTGAGTTGGTGTGGCGGGGAGGAGCAGGGCCGGCTTCCTGGGACATCAGGTTTGGCAAGCCCTGTCTGCGGCTGTGAGAAGCAGGACAGGTGGTCACAAGAGCTGACTTCATCATCATGCTGTTAAAAATGTGATTTTCTGCAAGAGGAAGCCTTGCAGTGTGGCTTTTCTTGCTTTCTGACCCACGTTGAAAGTAGGTAAATGGTTCATCTTGAGCCCAGCCCCGTCATTTTCATCAGTAAGGGCTGTACTTAAACAGCTGGAGTCTGAGGGATGGAGGCAGTCTCTTTGCTTCCTTTGCAGGGAGTGTGACAGAGCTAGTCATGGTGGCCGCATGCAAGTGTGTTCCTTAAGTATGTGGAGTCATTTGAGAGCTTAGAATGGCTTCTCTCCTTTAGTCAGAGCAGTTGAATATTCAAGTTTACTCTCTGAGGCTTGTTAACGAGGTTTGGGGCCCTGGAGGCAGCTCCTGGGGACCCGGTAGCTGCCTTGTAAATGAACAAGAGGCGCTCTGGCTCCCTGTGTCCCAGTAGTGTGCGCCGGGTGCCTGCACAAGGGTCTCCCGGGGGGCGGTGGGGAGGCAGCAAGGTCCCTGACCTTCTGGTCCCCTCGAAGCACCAGATCCCCAAGTGGCCAGTGGGCTCTCCACGCGGTCTGGTCACTGCTGACGCAGGCCTTCCGTTACTCGGTAGATGGTGCCGGCGGGCTGTGGTGATGGCTTGTACCTAACGCGAGTTTGTTTCTGTACTCTTTGGCGATTCTTGAGTGCAGGATGAGAACCCGGCCTTTTGATGACAGTTCCTTGAGGGCCGGTCTCCCTTCTCATTCCGGGGACGCGGGGAGGCTGCAGAGAGCCGCGCCGGCCCACTGCGGGGACACCGGGCTCTCTGGGTCCCCAAGCCTGCCTCCGGGTCAGTGTCCAGGCCACGTGGATGGCCTTGAGGCTGTGGCCTGGGAGGAGGCATCTGGAGGCTGAGCTCGTGGGTGTGTGTGGCTGTCATGTGGCCTGGGAAGGTCTTTGTGAGGTGCCTGGAAGTGTGCTGTCCACTCAGTCACTCCGCTCGTAAACCCCTGGAAGCCTGTTCTTGGCCACGGAGAATTGGAATGTCTTACGACCTTCCCTTGGGACCTGTTTCCAAAGAAGCTGGAGTTGAAGACGGACAGCAGGTCTCCGTTGGCGAGGCGTGAGCATGAGGGTGGCCTCAGTCACATAGTTTGATGAGGAAATAGTGAAGAGGATGAAAGTTCACAAGTCTTGTTTGTTGTGTGTGAGTGGATTACTTGCGTTTCTGAAGGCAGGGTTGGCAGGGGCCTTGGTGCTGTGAGGCCACCTTCACTCGTGTGCACCTCTTGTTGGCCACCAGCCCAGCCTCCCGCGGGTGCAGGGCTGCCCTCATCCGCCTGAGGGCTCCGTGGTGCGTCTTCCCTCCTCATGCTTCCTGGCGCTGGAGGACGTGGATGGGGGCTGTTTGCTTGTTTTGTAAGGACTCACGGGGCAGACAAGTTTTGAGTTGCCTTCCTACAGCCTGGAAGCTGTCTTCTCTCTCACAGACTCAGCCATGAAAAGCTACCCGGAGGGTCACTCACACGTGTGTCCTTGCATGCGTGTGAGAGTGCACTTGTGTGTGCTCACACAGGCCAGCGAGCTCCTCCCTGGCTGCCCCTGGTTCTGACAACTCGGGGCTGTCTGTCAGCACTGAGTTTTGCTGATACTAAGTGTGGGCTGCTGTAAAATGTTGTAAGACCAAAAGGCCACCTGACTGAGGTGAAAGGAAGGAAAAAAACCATTTTCTGTCCCTTTCTAATTTAAAAGACTTTTGTTTTATTTTTTCTCCAGTGTCACTGTGGTATAGTTGACTTTTAACCTTGTCTGAGGAGGTGGTGTGTGCGTGCTGAGAAGCCACCGTCTGCCAGCCACGCAGCCACAGACGCTGTCCTGCTGAGGAGAACAGTTAAGACGCGCTCTGTCCCTTCCTGCGGTGATGTCTCTGCGCCCGCCTTCCTTCCCCTCCCCTGCCCCACCCCCTGTCCGGGTCTCCAGCACTCACCCTGGGGCTGGGATTTGTCTTTGCTCTTTTGTGTTGCTGTGTGGAGGTAGGTGGTGTGTTCTGGGTCTCAGCTCGATTTTGATCCCTAGGCTCACCCCGTAGTCTTACTTGCTCAGAGCAGCTTCAGAGCAGGGGCTTCCTGCTCAAAAGGAGATGTTCCGGACGGGTCACCAGCAGTGGTGCCGAGCACTCGTGTAAGCCTCGCTGCCGCAGGGACTGTAGTCTGGGACAGCCCAGAGCCTAGACTTTTTCTCTCTCCCAGGGGAGTTGAGGATTCAGGGCCGAGGGCTGTTTTAGATTCTTTACCTTGCCACTTGTTTCATGGAGGGAGCTGACTCCACAGTTGCACAGCGTGGGATACTCCCGCAGGTGCTGGCGGGTGCGAGGTTGCTGTGTCAGGGAGGCAAGGCAGGATGGAGGGTGGAGGCAGCTCTCTGGCGCCCATGGGGTCCACACATGCACCCCTGCTACCAGGTTCTTGGCTTTCGTCCGCCTGGCTGGAGCCTGCAGAGCACTGGACCCATGCAGCCTGGACTTGCTGGGGCCCTGGGCTTGCCGCTTCCGGTGCAGCTTTGTTTCCTGTTGGCTGTCACTGCAGACACACACAGAGTTACAGGCATCCACACACACGATGCTGAGGTTCAGAGTCATACGAAAATCAGTTCTCAGAAAGGGTGGACGGTGTCATTTGTCCCTGACGTCCCCCTGGGATGCAGATGTCCGTGGGAGGTGTGGGGCGGCTGACTGCTCCTGGCTCTGTTGGTCCATGGCGAAGCAGTTGTGTCCCCCAGAGAGCCTGGGAGGTTGTGGGCGGGAGGAAGCTTTTGAGTTTCCCCGGGACTCTTTAATCCCACCCCATTTATGTCCCAGATGACTTTGCTTCTCACACCTGTCCCTCACCTTGAGCAACACCGCAGCGTCTTCTTTGCCTTGGGTCACAGGTACCCATTTCCAGGTGGCAAGAGGGCCAGTCTGAGAGGAGAGGGGCTCATGAGGCCTGCGCGGCATCCACACTGCAGTCCTGGGGCCAGTGTTTGCTCAGGCGGTCGGGTGTGTGGACTGTGTGGATCTCACCCTGTGTTGTGCCCTGTGCTCTGCAGGGTGGCATGTGAACACCATCTGTGCCCCGGTGGCACAAGTGGTTTAATTCTTGCTTTTCTGCTGTTAAACAGCAACAGGAGAAAACAGGCTAGGATTATGGGCCCCTGCAACTTTATAAATCTGTGTGGAACCATGCCCGGTGGCCTTGGGGAGTCAGCCGTATGAGTCCAGGGTCATTGAGGGAGCGCTGCTCATCGGGAGGCTTGTCGTCGTACAGGGGTGGAGGGATGCTGATTCAGTGTCTGCTTGAGACGTGGCTGGTGGGGGCTCATTTCTAGTTTTCTTTTAGTGTGTCTGCATTATCTACATTTTTTACAATAGAAACATGCTGCTTCTGTTCTCACAGTCAGTGTTTGTTTCAGTAGAGGTCTGGCCTCACCCGCTCCCTCTCTCCAAGCCCTGACCCGGTGCCCGAGTCGTGCCTGAGGTAGCACATCCGTCGAATGTGTTCCAGTCACTTTTTCTAACTGTTTTTCAGTGACTGGCAGTGACATGAAAGTTGAAACTCCAGACGAGAGAGTTACTTGACACGGCTTAGTTGAGTAAACAAATGGCCTTGTGTTTTAAAGATTGCGCTTTATTTCTTGGTTAGGCTGTAAGTCTGGGACAGAATGTCGATTTCTGGACTTGGACAGAGCCCTGCGGTCCTGTTCCCGGTGCAGCAGAGGCTGAAGTAATAGACTTCTTTGGGTTTTGCTTGGTGCATCCCCTGCGGTGGTCGCTGTTGGCAGTTCTCATGGCTTTGCGGGGGCTCCACTACCTGCTCCGCGGCCCTCCTCCTCTGCCTTCCCCACCTGCACGGCAGTGCCGCTGATGCACATGGCACTTTGCCTCATGGGACGCAAGTGTGTCTGTGGCAGAGCCGACCTGTGCACCCCTGCAGGTGGATAGCCTCGCCCCTGCCCTGCTGCCCTCAGAGAGCCCCTTCACCCCCCGCCCTGCCCTGTCGCATCCGTTTGTGGAGCTGAATGTGCTCACTAAACATTTGACGGTCAAGTGAGTGAATTTGGGGGTGAGCACACAGTACACCTTCACTGACAGACGCCCTCCAGGCAGAGTTTGAATAGCTGAAGGCACTGATTTCTTACAGTGAGAATTCGGAGGTCCTGGTTCTGTGGCCCGTGTTCCCTGACCGGCCTGTATGTGGGTTCTGTGTGGTCTGGACGGAGGACTGCCGCTGTCTGGAGGGCCCCGCCGTGAAACCAGACCTGGAGGGGGGTCCTTGGGTCTTCACTGTGTCCTGCTGGCCCCCCTCCGCAGGGAGTCGCTGGCTCCGGGAACTCAGTTGAGTGGTAGGTCAGGTCCAGATGCAGCTTCCCCTCCTTCTGGAAGAGTCCTGAGGCCAGTTCACGTGGACTGTGTGGAGACGGTGGAGATCTGAAGGGCAGGCCTGGGGGTCACGCCACGCCCGTGCCACCAGCAGCCCCTGCGCAGGGAGCAGGGGCTCCTGGACCCAGGGGTCCGAGGTGGCTCTCCTTTGTGTGACGCTGCCTCATCGGCCCCGGGCAGAGTGAGGTCCCACACGAGTGCTGGAAAGCGTGTTGTCCTATGAGGCGTCCGGCCTGCTTTATACACATGAGTACTTGTAGTGTTTGGCTTTTTGTTGATGGCTTAAGGTTGGGGCTCTTACAGCGTGAGTTAGGCAGCAGGCCCGGGTGCGCTGGCCATGCGCTGGTGTCTTTCTTCCTGCAGTGTCCACTCTGTCATCCACCCAGCATTGGCTTCTTGGCTCGGCTGTTTACCATCTGCTCTGGGCTCGGGCCCTGGGACCTGTCAGTGCAGGTCTGTGCAGTGGGCTTTCCTCTGGAGCAGGCGCTGGGCGGCCGCCCTCAGATGTTGCCGTGCCCCTCACCCCAGGAGCATGCACGTCACTGGGTGTGCGCCACAGCCACACACTTCTCCTCCTTCAAACATGAGTCCTGGTGACGGTCACTCCGGTGTCCCTGCTGCGCCCTGGGAAGCACCAGCCCAGTACTCGCTCAGGGTCCTCTGTCTTCTCTGGGTTTTCTGCAGGTGGACCTGTGTACTCTTGGTGGTTGTCTCTCAGCAGAGACCTGTTTGGCTGACAGCACAGATGGGACTCTCCACCTCCCTAGACCAACCCCCTGGCCATGCGGTAGCCTCAGGGCCGGGCCCAGTGTAGCCTACACAGTCCACACCTGGAGCCTCATGGCATGCAGCCAGCTCAGGAGAAAAGGAGTTAAAAACAGATCAGCGTTCTGCAACTGGGGTGCCAGAAATAACGTCTTTCCGCAGTGAACTTCTTGGTGTAAGGGAGGAGTTTTATATATCTGCATTTATATTTGGACCTGAATTGAGTAGTTTGGAGATGCAGAAAATAGAGTGTTTGGTGAATAAAGATGAAGGTGTATATTTTTGAGCAATGAGGATTGGAAACTGTGAAATGACAAGTTTCTGTAGCAGATCGTTTTTTCCCTAAGTTTTTTGTTTTTCTGTATTTACAAAAATTTAGATGAATATTCCTTAGGAAATTGTTGAAAGCGATGACCACATAAATGGACTTGTGCACGTGTACATCTTCGTGAACTGACCTGGGAGAGACGTGACAAAGCAACCTGCCCCGAGCGCTCGCGTTTCTGGATGCCCTGCCGAGCCCACAGCGTCGCTCAGTGGTCCAGGCGGTGCCTCTCCAGTTGGGTGGCCTCCTATCCCCACATTCAGTTTTCAAGGCACATCGAGAGCCCCATTCACTGCTAACGTTTGATTTTTTTCTTTTCCAAATTATCCTGTAAACTTTTAACTCCATTTGGAAACTGGTGGAAGGTCTGTGTCAGAAGCTCTTACATCTTTGAGAGGAGGTGAAGGGCCCAAGTGTGCTTTGTTCCTTGGGGTGCACGCCAGCCCCGCCAGGCCCTGACGGCTCCGGCTGCCTCATGGATGGTGTAGGGCAGACATGGTGGCCCCACCTTCCAGGAACCAGTTAGAAAGGCTTTCCAGACACATCCCAGCTTCACGTATTTTAGGGCCAGCTCTTTTAAGACCATCGGTGTCCATGGTGAGCCCGCGTGCTGCGTCTTTTTCTTGCTGGTGGGCTGCCCTCAGGGAGAACCAGGGTCCAGGGTCCTCGTGTGCACCACTCATGCCCTTAAAATCTCTGGTTATTAAAGGATTTTCAACTTTACACCCCCACCCTTCCCCCAAAAACCTGCACAGAAGAAGAAACAAAAGCCAGTGCCTGAGAATTTCTGGTCAGTCTTTCTTGCCTCTTCTGATCACACCTCCTCTCCTGTGTTCTGGTTTTTTCAAGTTGTGCTGGTCACATAAATGATTCTAACCCAAAGAGGGTCCCCCCGGCACAGGGGGCTGGGGGCTCCTGCCCTGTGCATTTGGGTCCGGGGTGTGGTGCGGTGTGCAGGGCTGAGGGAAGGCCTCGGAGAGGGTGCAGTGCTGGATCGTGGGGAGCCTTCCCGACCTTCCGGCCACTGCGCACGGCAGACTGCCTTTGTGTGTGACTAGGCTTACAGCTCGGACTGATGGCTGAACTTAGCATGTCTGTCTTAGTCTGTCAGTATTCAAGGTCTTGTGTATTCTAGTGTCTTAAAGAAAGCCTGAGAAGACATCGTGGGAGCTGCCTGTGATTTCTAGTCCTGCTACCTGCTTTATCTGTGCCCTAGTAACACACAGACTTACCTTGGAATCTTTTCCGGCTCTACATTTTTGTTCTTTTCTTTCCTTTCTTTCTTTCTTTTGTTTTTTTTTAAAGGAGGCACTGGGGATTGAACCCAGGACCCTGTGCATGCTAAGCACACACTACCACTGAGCTGTGCCCTCCCCTACATTTTGGTTATTTTCTATGGAGATTGTTACGGTGGTCAAGCTTCAGTGTCATGATGTGAAATTAGTTTCAAGAGTTGGAACTAAACACCACTCTGGTCAGGATGGTGGACTTTGATCTTTAATAAGAACACGAACACACAGACACACACAGAGATACATGCACAGACACACACACAGACACAGACACAGACACACAGAGACACATACAGAGACACACAGACACACAGAGACACATACAGAGACACACAGACACACACAGAGACAGACATAGACACACAGACACACACACACACAGACACCCTCCCCCCCACGTATCTCTTGAACCTGAGGGCTTTAATTCATGTCTTTGCCGCCCTCGTCTGAGCCGAGATGACCCGAGTGGTAGTTTTCTCAGCTGGGATGCTGTGTGGATGGCCCGGTCTAGAATCACAGGAAAGGAGCTGGCTCGTCGCTCGCAGGGGCCCTGATTCTCTGAGGAAGGCGGTCCCGAGCAGGGGCGGGCCTTTCCACTGGCCCACGTGGTGTGGGTCGTAGGCTTGGTGGGCCACAGGGCCTCTGTGGGTGCGATACAGAAGGAGCCACAGATGCCATGTTCCTGGTGAGCATGACTCCCAGCACGAGTGCCGCCGCTTGCTGTTCTCTCTAGGGGACATTTTTGTGACCAAAGCACTAGGGTCAAAAGCCTAAGACCTGGTTGACTTCTGTGAAAATACTGCACGTTTGCAGAATCTGATGCTGCATTTTACAGAGCTGTTCAGCATGAAAGGTCTCTTTAAAAGGTATCACAAGGCTGCTCTCCCTTCTGAGTGGGATGGGTCACACTGTGTGTGGAGTGTCTACAAGCACCCAACCCCCACACCTCATGGCCTTTATCTTGCCTTCTGAGACAGCCTGCACTCTATGGAGTATGTGTCTTTCTGGATAAATCTACCTTTACTCAAAAAAAAAAAAAGAGGTGAAGAAAATTACCAGTAAAATAATTACTTATTATTCTTGTCTTTTTTGCAACACTGCCTCCCCTGTGATTCACGCGAAGTAGCTGTTTCCCTCACTGCAGCTTTGTAGGAGTGCGGGTGAAACCACCTCCTCTCGGTCTGACTTTGCTCTGAACGACAAGGAAGTAAGAATGCAGAACAGGACCGTTTTGTTGAGCCCTTACACAAGGTTTTTTCTTGTTGAGTACCTGCTGGTGCTGAGTGCTGTGTTAAGTACTTTTAAGGCCCTGGATCCTCACCGCTCACAGATAAGTTCATAAAATGAGGCACAAGATGTGAGCGGCACAGGCAAGTGAGGAGACGTGTGGGGCTGATGGGAGTTAAGAGACTTCCGAGAGGAGTCGAGGCCTTGGGGAAAGGAAGGGGGTGAGAGATGGCACTGGGGAGGTTCCATGCTGGAAGCAACAGTCAGTCTGAGTCCGGTCTCAAAGCAGGCAGAGGGGAGGCCCTGCTGGGCAGAGAGCAGAGACTCCTCGAAGAATTGCTGTCTTCCTGGTAGGAGGTGGGGAGATCTCAGGCTAAAAGCTGGCAGGGGATTTAGGAGGACGGCTCCAGAACCACCCTCTTTAGCTGGAAGAGCCTTACACACACTTGCATTTGCGCAGTCCTGCCAGAGAAGACCCAGACAAGCAGTTCCCCAGTGAAGACACAGAATTGCCAGCAGGCACAGTGGAGAGATGCTCATTGTTGCTAATTATCAGAGAAATGCAGATCGAAACTACAATGAGGCATCACCTCATACCAGTCAGAAGGGCCATCATACAGAAGTCCAAGAACCGACAAATGCTGGAGAGGCTGTGGAGAAAAGGGAGCCCTCCTACCTGCTGGTGGGAGTGTAGTTCAGTGCCGACATGATGGAAGACAGTATGGCGATTCCTCAAAAACCTAAAACTAGACTTGCCTTATGACCCAACAACCCTGCTCTTGGGCATATATCCAGGGGGCACTCTAGTTAGAAAAGACACCTGCACCCCAATGTTCATAGCAGCACTATTTACAATAGCCAAGACATGGAAACATCCTCTATGTCCATCAATAGATGACTGGATAAAGAAGATGTGGTATATTTATACAACAGAATACTACTCAGCCATACAAATAAAAAATAATGCCATTTGCAGCAACATGGATGGACCCAGAGATTGTCATTCTAAGTTAAGTAAGTCAGAAAGAGAAGAATATCATTTGGTATCACTCATATGTGGAATCTAAAAAAAGACAAACGAACTTACTTACAAAACAGAAACAGACTCACAGACATAGAAAACAAACATGGTTATGGAAGGGGAGAGGGTGGAAAGGGTTAAATTGGGTTCAAGATTTGCAGATGCTAATGTATATACAGAATGGATAAGCAAGGGAACTATATTCAATATCTTATAGTAACTTATGAAGAAGAATATGAAAACAAATATATGTGTGTTCATGTGTGAATCACTGCTGTACAGTAGAAATTGACACGTTGTAAACTGACTATACTTCAATAAAATATATACACATACACACATAGAGTCCTGCCAGGGAGCAAGACTGGTCACCTTCCACCTGCATGCTGGGTCCGGATGGACAGGTACATGTGGCCTTGGCAGCTGCAGAGCTCACCCTGGACCGCCCGCCACCCGCCGTCCCTATTTCAGGCCCCTGTACTTGGTACCTCATGTACTGGTTCAGCCTTCGTGCCACAGGATGGAGAAAGGGTTCTGTGGCTGAAGATGAGAGGTTGCCCTCAGGGACGTCCCAGGTAAGTGGGTGCTGGCTTGGCGAGAAGACCCCCATCCAGGGCCGGGAAGAGCCGCTGCCGCCCGGAGTCTTGAGGTCTTGACGCTCCTCCAGAAGCTGACTGGCCTTCCGGCTCACCTGGACCAGGACCCAGGCCTCCTGAGCCTGCCCAGTGGTTGTCACCTGCCTGACTCCGGCCCCCACCTCTGTCTCTGTGAAACACACGGAGTCAGCAGTTTTTCTGTTTTTTTTTTTTTTTGGTGGAGGGAGGAGGTACTGGGGATTGAACCCAAGACCTCGTGCATGCTAAGCATGAGCTCTACCGTTTGAGCTATACCCTCCCCCACCGGAGTCAGCAGTTCTGATCACAAATACATGTCCTGACAGTGCCGGTCTTATGCCTGTGGCAGGCAGGCTGGCAGCGGACGAGCATGCGCCCCAGCCCCGGGCTGCGCATCTCGGCCCGGCATCAGTGAGAGCGCACAGCACTTTGCTTTTTGCTGAGTGAAGCAGCTGACGGAGCTATGAACTTGAGGTGTTGGTGTAAGTCACATGCTAGTTATGTACTTTCTGGAGGAGCCGGTTTCTGGCAGGGCCATCCCATCTGTCAGCATCCGTCTCAGGAGCCTGCTCTGTGGTGGCTCCAGAAGACTGCTCCGCGGTCAGCCAAGCGATGGGTGCGTGTTCAGCGTGTCTCCTGCCCCCAGGATCGCACGTCTGGACTGAGGAGTTGGCACCCGCACATTTGGCGGCAGGGGAGGCTGGCTGGACTCCTCTGCTCCCTGTGCCATTGCCCTCCGGCCCCTGGGGGTGGGCAGGGGCGGTGGGCAGAGTGCTGGTGGACAGAGCGGCACCCGCGTGGTCGTGGTGATGATGGCAGGTGGCACCTGCTCTCGGTCCCACCACAGCCCTCATGCTTGACCATGAGAGTCCCCAGTCTGGCGTCCAGCGTGGATGTGGTGCAGGTGTCCCCACGCTACACCGCTCATTTTGGTGTGATTTCAGAAATAGGGCTTTTCTGTTCAAGTTCAGCCGTTAACTTGCTTTAGAATCGGGGGAGAGGGATGCCACTGGGGTTAGACTGGGTGATCTCTGAAGATCTCTTTCCCATCCCGTCTGTTGCTTCCTCGAGCACCTCTCACCATGTGACCACATTGTCTTGTCAGTGATCTGAGAGGGCGCAAGGCCTCTGAGGTCGTCAGGTTGGGGGAAGAGAGGGCGGTGCTGCCCTGAGGATTCATTTCCTGTAATGAAAACACCAACTGTGGTTTCTCTGGCCTCCTCCTCCTCTGCTAGCTGCCGCTCTGAGTGACGGTGACATTGACTCAGGAAAACTCTGGGGACAGGCGGACGGCGACGGCCGCCTGAAGGGGTGGCCCGGGCACCGTCAAGAGTGCTTTCAGTGACCCCTGGGACTGCGGCTCCCTGGCCTTGCCCGGAGGTGGTGCTTCTGCCTGGCCTTCCCTCAGCAGGTCTTGAGAGGGCGGGGGCGCTGTGTGCACTTCTGGCACTTTGGTCTGTCTCCTGCCCTGCTTGTCTGTGTCCCTGTTTTCTTTCTTCTAAATATTTACATGTTTGTACTTTGAAGTAGATCTGAGGCAGCAGATTATTTTACCTGCACATACTTCAGTAGTGCCTCTGACAGTTGGAGACTTAGAAAAAGCTGGACCTGTGCTGTGGTTCTTGCCGTGGCGGCTGGTATGAGCAGCCGTGGCAGGGACGTCCTTGCAGATGGCTGAGTGCGCTGAGTGCAGGGTCCCCGGGACAGGTGGCCCCCGCTCCCGCATGGGCCATGCGCAGGGCCTTTGCCTTTTCCTGAGACTTCAGGGGTGGTGTCCGCCGCACAGTGCGTGTGCTTGGTTTTTCCTCACAAGGGTGTGAATGCTGGTAATTCCCGGCGCACTGAGGTTGAAGTACTGGGTTTGTGTGAGGGACGGGCAGCATTGTTGGTGACCTCTGTGGCCCCTTGGTCCATGGCTGGCCACGGTAGAAGGGGCTGAGTGCAGACCTTTGTGCCTGCCTCGCCTTCTTGGGTCCATCATCCCTCTGGTGCCACCTTGAAAGCTTCAGTAGGAGTTTTTATTTTTATTATTTTCACCCCGAGCTGTGCAATCCCTGGGAGGCGAGTGTGGCAACAGCAGTCCTGGGTCACCACCAGGAAATGTGTCCCCAGGGTGTGGCTATGTGCATGACCCGGCTTTGGTGTGAGCTGCCTTGAGCCTTCCTGCCCCGACAGGGTGAGACAAGGGTGGGGCACAGATGGAGCAGGATGTGCGAAGGGTTGGGGTGGGGTGGGCAGGCTGGATGCTGGGCACGGCCCCACCATCACAGCCACAGCCAGGCAGTGCAGAGCGGTCCCGTCTCCCAACCCGAAGTCTGCCCACAGACCGCTTGCAGCGCAAGGAAGCTCCCCACGGAATCTCTGTGGCCTTAGCCATAGTGAAACTCCTACAGTCCAAGTAAGGCTCCTCTGGTTGTGGTCCCTGGCCACCTGTGAGAATGGCTGGTAAGGTCTGCTGACATTTCCTCACAATCCCCACGCATGTGCAGCAGCAAGAGATGCATGCCACATGGTTGGGACATGCCCAGAAAAGTTCTTTTCCCCACTCCCAGTGGAGTAAGGCCCAAAGGGAGGAGAGGTGCTAGGGGTGCAGTGGGGGGACGCACAGGAGGGACGGCGGGACAGAGGGACGGGCCTCTCAAGAGCAAGGGAGGTGAGAGGCTGAGACTGACCGAATCCTCCTGGCTGGCTGAGCCAAAGGTGTTGTGGGAACGAGGCTCTCGCCTGGCGCAGGGAAGAGTTCAGGAGGGAGGCATGGTCAAGTGAGAGCCAGCTTGCTCAGAGAAACACACTCGCTAGGCCGAGTGGGATCTGTGTCACTTGGAAGGGAAATGGTTCAGGAGACGTGTGGTCCATGGACAGCATGGCCGTGTCAGGGAGGTGGGGCGTCTGGTCGAAAGTGCAGGCGCACACGCTGCGCCGGCAGAGCGTAGGCCCCTCCGCAGGCAGGAGCGCCTACCATGTCAATAGGAAGAGTTAAAATGCGGTTTTGGTGAAGCGGCATTTGGCATTGTATGTGGGCCTGTTAGCAGGATGCGGGTGCTGTGGGCTCCCACGCAAGTAGTTACTGGGGCTCCGGGGTGTAGGCTGTGCTGTGTGGGACGCCCTGGGCTGAGGGGCAGGAGCTGCCACCCCCTCTGGATGCCCTCCAGCTGGAGAGATGCAGACTGCAGATGTGATGTACAGGCCTGTCTGGAACCTTCTCCGTGTGTGCCCCATACTGCCCCCAGAATGCAGGGTCCTCTGTGCACGCTCCCAGGGCACGCGGCTTCTCGCAGAGGCAGACATGGACTTGCTGGTCCTGGTGCTTCAGCCATCAGCCCTCATCCCTCCATCTGGCGGAAGCAGCTCCTCTCTTTCCCTGCTCTTCCCGGGGTTTGTTCGTGGTCATGGGGGCTTGGGCGTGGGGGCCAGACCCCCCCGCCTCTCAGAAGGGCAGCCCTGAACTGGGACCCGGCCCGGGCAGGGTGTGGTGGTGGCGGTGGCGGCGGGGGCGGGTGGGCTGCTCTGCCTGGCTTATGTCTGGGTGTTGGTTTTCTTGAGATCGCTGCAGCCACATGCAGTTGTGGGGAGAAACAGAGGGAGCCTTGAACACTTGGCCTGGTTTCTCTAAACATTTTGCCCACTGGACAGTATCACAACCTGGGTGGGATGTGGGCGCTGGTCAACTCCTCTGCTTTTACTCAGACTGCCCGCTGTTTACTTAGGTGTGTGTTTACTTCCGTGCAGTGTTACCCGCCTGCGCTCCCCAGTTCAGCTCCAGTCAGCACGCGGAGTGGCTCCCTCACCAGCAGGCCTGCCCCGTCCTGCGGCCGCAGCTCCTGCTGCTGTCCGTCTCCAGATGTGCCTCTCTGGACAGTCCACAGCGGTGGAGTCACACACTGTATGGCCTCTGGTGTTCGCATCTTCCACTGAGCGTCGTGTTCTCCAGGTTCCTCCATGTTGTGTGTGCCTCCTCCCCTTCTGTGGCTGGTATTCAGCGTGTGGGGTGACCGTGTTTTGTTGAGCCGTTTGTGAGTTGACTCCTGAATCGACTCCTCTCCCTGTGATTGTGAGCGGTGCAGCTGTGGGCGTGCGCCCACGAGGTTTTGTGGGGATATGTTTTGTTCTGCTGGGCACGTACCCAGGAGTGAACCTAGCACTGCTCTGCTTGGATGTAAGCCTCTGGAGTTAAGAGGTTTGTGCTCTCTCTCTTTGGGGAAGCGCACACAGACAGTGGGATGCTGGTGTGCCGTACCGAGTCAGGAGAGCTTCTCCCCACCAGCAGCTTGTCCCCTGCTTGAAATCCTGCTTGAGTGCCAAGCTGCTCACCTCCGCAAGGCAGAAGGGCGCCCTGTTCTGAGGTCCCCTGTTGCTCTGTGTTTCCTTGAGAGCAAGAGACCATGCTGCAGAGGACACCTTGACGAGGTGTCTGGACAGGTGTGGGATGCTGATGGAATTGAGGGCTTCTTGTGGACACCGCTGAGTACAGGCCTTGTGAACAGAGCTAGAGCCCAGGAGAGGCAGCTCCTTCAGGTAAATAGACCAGCCTGCTGCAGGCACAGCGTCTACAGAGAAACCCATGGACTTGGAGCTGGCTGTCGGCCTGGAGAGGTGCGGCCATGGCAGAGGAGTCCCGCGAAGACGATACACAGACGAGAAGGGTCTCCTTTGTGTAAATGAAACAAAAAGGGAATGCAAACTGTTCTCCAGTTTTGAATTACCGCTTTAACGTCACTTCCCTTAAAAACATCTGGTTTTAGTCCCAAACGAGGAGTAGCAGGTCCTGTACGTTGTATGTCTCAGAGGCATTTCTAAACACCTGTCCAGGGCTGGTTGGTGGCGCCCGTGGCGGTGGTGGCGTTGGGGAGGGAGGGGCTGCAGCACACGTGTGCAGGGGGGCGGGTGGAGTTGGACCCTGGACTGGGGAGGCCACCATGAAGGGGGCTGAGGCAGGGGAAGGTCTGGGCAGCTGCGCCTTCAGGGGGTTGTTTGAAAGCTGAAGCCTCGTCTCCTTTTCTTGGGTTGCTTTGCAGCAATGTCTCAGGTTCGGCCCTGGGGCTGCCGGGCTGGCAGGAGTCGGAGTTGCTCTAAACAGTGCCACCTGTGCCAATGGGGAGCCCGCATGCACTGAGACCCCAGGTGGTGTGATTTCACTGTCCCTGTGTGCAGGTGGGCCTGCTCCTTGTCATCGCAGGAGGCACAGGCAGTGGGCATCTGATGCATCTCCAGGTGGAGGGACCCAGAGAGGTAGGAGGCCCTGGGGAGGGATTGGGGCTGTGCGCCAGTTGGCCACAGGCTGTGTTTGCATTTGTGGTCTGCGTTCTTTCGGTCAGGTTGCTGAGGGTGGTTTTCACATTCGTAAAGAGCTGTTCACAGCAGCACAGCCCACAAAGGCCAGAGGGTGTGCTGTCCCGCCCTTCCAGGCTTGGTGCAAGGTGTGCTCTGCAGGGCCGGCCCCAGGGACTGGCTCTGTTAAGCCAGCTTCTTGGATTCTGTCCCATTAAGTGCCACTGGTATGCCTCTGAGCGTGGTAGCACCACGTGGCGAGTGAGGGAAGGGGCTGGGTTTGGGGCACAGTCTTCACAAGAGTTTGCTGGGTAAAGGCAAGTCTGAGCCACTGTCTGGAAGACAGTTTCTGCTGTGCCCTCTGAGCACCATCCTCCCTGTCGTGTGCATCCTGTGCCAGGGCCGTGCCCACTTCTCCACTGAGAAGGCGGGCGCCAGACCTACCAGCTTGCAACGTCCACTAGTCCCATACCCACTTCAATCAGATCCCACTGGCAGGGCTCGCTCCACCTGGAGGGCCGGTGCCCAGATGCTCTCACTCTTATGATGCTTGTGGATTTTGTGTTTTGCGTTTTTCTTCCAAAACAGTTCAGCCTTATGCTCTCCACTCTCAAAGCTCTGCAGTCTGTCATGAAAAGCAGGTGATTTTTTTTTCTTTTACGTGCTTGGGTACAGTTCCACATTGGGGTCCAGGGGTTCAGAATACACGATAAAATGCCCTGGGCTTCACAAGTATGTGCTGCTGTCACATGGAATCCATTCACAAATCTTTTCTCCGAAAATCAGCAGTCTGCTCTGAAACACCTCCTCCTGCCAGGCTCTTGGGCCCCACACGTTCAGCTCTCCAGGCAGTGGCATGGCCAGCACTCCGGTCGGGGTGTTCACAGAGCAGAAGCAACAACCGCTCAGAAGGGAGGAGGGCGTGGTGGGAAGGAGACTCATGTTGTCATGTTTGAGAACGTTTTTAGAATCTTGCTTATTTTGGCTTCCAGACTTGTTGCTTATTGAAAGAGGTTTCACAGCATCCTCCAGAAAGTTTGGGAAAGATCTTGGAATGTGATTTCCATGCTGAAATTTGAGAATTAGCATAGCATTGTTCACTCTGACTCATACAGAGGATTCCACTAGCATCGAGCACGTGGTTGTGCGTGCGGGGAGCGAGGGGCGCTGGGCCGGGGCAGTGCTTTCACATGGAGGGGCCAGGAGAGGGCCTGCCTTTCCAAGCATCATTTGCAGTCCCTCGGGGAGCACGAGGATCGCCGTTTACAGGGCAGGGTGGGGTAGGGGACGGGGCAGGAAAAGGGGTGAAAGGCAGTGCTCTGTTCTGTGGCTGCAGCAGCATCTCGGGTGTGCTCTCCACACCGCGAAGGGGAACGTGCCCTGAGGGAAGCGCGTGACATTTCTTTGTCGCTGCGGAACAGATTACCCCCAAACTTAATGTGTTAAAGCATCGGTGATTTGTTATTTCTCATAATTCTCATCTTGCCTGAGTGGTTTTTCTGCTGGTCCTGCCTGCAGTCCTCCAGTGACAAAAAGCTGGTGCCCTGGCTGGGTGTCCCATTTCCTGGTGAGGTTACAAGAGTGTTCCCGGAGCTTCTGGGGCCCAGGTGCCAGGGGCAGAGGCTCCCTCCTTGAGCAGAGAAGACCCATTACCAGTCCAGCCAGGGGCGTGTGTGTGGAAGAAGTTGATGTGGGGTGTTTGGTGTAAGAAGTGTGGGCTTAGGCACGGCACAGAGGTTGCCTCTGAATTTAATAGAATGAGAAGAAAACATGGTTTGGTTTCCCTAAATTCTGGACACAGAAGGGTGAACTACCCAGGTTTTTTTTTTTTTTTAAGAGATTTCAAAACTTTATCAGACTGTCTTAATCCTTGCCTGGCATTTAAGCATATAGTGAATTTGTCTTTATTGTCAAAATACAAGGTAAATTTAGGGGATGCTTCAGATTATAGAGTGAATGACAGAAAATGGAACAAGAGTCTACATGTTATTGACCAGAATTCTTTAGCTTGGAGACAACTATGGTTTTATGTAAACATGGGTGGATGTGTGTTCCCGACTCAGACGTGGGTCATACCTGCTGAGTGGCTGGTTTCAGCCCAGCTTCTCTGCTGTGCCTTCTCTCGCAGCCACACCTTTTCCACGGAAGGTGTCCCTGCTGGTACTGTGTCTGCTGTTTTGAGTGTGTCACTGAAGCAGGTGGCCCTGTGAATGTGGAGTGTGTCTTTGCTGGGCAGCGGGGTTCCTGGCTAGGGCTCCCCGCCTGTCCGGAGAGGGCCACCCGGGCTGGAACCATTGCTCCGTGCCGTGGGGGGCCAGAGAAGTTTCCGCTCTGAGGTGTGAACGTGATGGAGCTGTGAGGGGCCTATGTCCCCGGAGCCACTGCCGAAGGCGCTGTGGTCGGCAGACCTGCCCTTCCTGCTGCGAGGCTCTGGGCTGGCTGAGCAAGACCTTTCCCAATGACATATTTCTTGTGGGCACTGATGGGAGTTGTTGTTGGACCTAAATCTTTCCCTCTTGTCGCCGCAGCCCCTTCACACACGCACGTGTGCTCGCGGAAGGGGAGCCGTGCATATTAGAGGAAGCGGCTGGGTGTTGATGACACATTCCAGGCTCTGGGTAGTTAATTTTGTCTTGAGGGCAGCTGCCCCGGAGTGCCGTTTTTCCAGTGTTAGTGCCGCGTTGCTGCTATGTTCTCAGGGATGATCATTCTCCAAGCACCAGTGTCAGCGAATGCAGGAAACGAAACTAGATCTGTAGGCCTTTCATCTTTTAAGTATTTTGTGATTTAAGGTATGTAATTTTTCAGGGTTTCATTACACATAACTTAACTACTGCTCAGTACAGATGTGTTTATCAACTGATTAAAATATGTGATGCTGATTTTGGCATCCGTGACACACTGTTTTGGGGTTTGTAGCGTTTGCGCGGGAACCTGGGGAATGCCATCCCACTGTCTTTCTGCACCGCTCAGAATGCAGTGTGGAATCACGTGCAGATGTTCCGTCTGCTGGGGGTGGAGATGAGGGAAGGTGCCTCTTCTGGAATGAGATTCCAGCTGCATTGTGAGTGTGTGTGGCAGGGAGGCAGGTGTAGATGTGGTGAAACCCAAAGCTTTGGTGCTGACCTCAGAGTGTGGGGAGTGGCCGGAACAGTCTGGCTGCGGGGCGGTGGGGGGGCAGGTGCGAGGAGTGGGCTCGCTGGCTCCTAGCAAGCCAGCCTCTCGCCTCATGGGGAGGGCCTGGCTCAGTGTCCATGGCAGTTGGATTTGTGGGAAACAGCTTCTGTGGGAATCTTACTAGGTTTCACTGAAAATAAAGGATCCTGAGCCACCAACTTCTGGTGTTTGTTCCCTGGGGGCAGCAATGAGAGGGCACATCGTGGTCCTGTTGTTGAGACGGCGTTTCAGGAGCCTAACTCAAGACGTGGATGTTGGCAGTGGGTGCTGGAAGTTGAGGCAGAGGAAAGGCGAGGCCCAGCAATGTGGCCGTGGTGGACCAGGGTCCTTCACTGTCCTTCTCTGGCAGCGACGGTGGTGCAGGCGTGTGTCCCGGGTGGACAGCTGGTATCTATCCTGGGGGACGTGTGTGTTGTATGTGGTCCTCTGTGGTAGTGCAGGAAAGCAGTTCGTGAGACACAGTGAAACAGCTCATGGTACCCACATTCTTACTGCACCCGTGGTCCCTTGGTTTTCACTAGCAGACATGTAAATGGCCCTGATGAGGTGCATGGGGTCTGCTCGTGGGCCGTGGGGCCAGGCCTGCCACGGGGTCCCCAGCATCGGGTCCAGGGCAGGCACGTCGTGGCTGGCGCTTTTGAGTCGACGTTGACATAGGCTGCAGCAAGGTCCTGTGTCACTTTGGAAGCAGGTTCACCCTCCTTGGCTTTTAGAGCTTTGCCTTCGGAGATGCAGCCCTTAGGACGTGCAAGGAGCGAGCACTGGGGTCAGTACTGGGGCCAGTGGGGCTGACTCACCAGCACAGAAGCCTCTGGGCCTGCTGCCCTTCCCTTAAGGGGAAGGTCAGGGTGCGTCCTTGCAGGCCTCCTGCTAGTTAGAGAGCAGAGTCCCAGCAGCTGAGGGAGCTGGGTCCTGCGCACCTGTTTCCATTGAAGCACAACCACTCGTGAGGCCCGCTTCAGCCGTGAGGGACAAAGTGGCGGGTCCTACCCAGGTCGCCCAGGTGCTTGTGACATCTCCACGTTCTCCTGCACTCATTCAGAAATGGGTGGCATGACCGGGGAGGGCCAGAGTTTGTCCAGATGCTCTGAGGCCTCAGGCCAGGCCTCCCGCAGTGCTCTCACCTTCCATCTGCGATGTTGCCTTAGAAGTTGCACCTGGTTCCTCAGTTTCTCCGTTGTTAAAACCAGTAGGGGGCCGGGGTTGTCTTTGGGACCCAAGGCTGTAGGTGTGGTCATTCCTGGGGGGGCCTGGGGAGGCCCTGTGATTGTGAGGAGTGTGTGTGGTTTCTGGAAAGGAAGAGGACATGTTCATAGGGCTGTTTTTAAAGATTTTAGATTTCAGAACTCGAGCAGGGTAATTGTGCCTGGCTTGTGTTCTGAAGGAGTTACTGCTTCTGGCTCTTTTCGCCCCAGTGATGTTTACAAAAAATAATAGAAAGCAAAGTTGTCCTGGACAGAGCCAGGAGAGACCTGCCGGGGCGGAGGGTGTCGGCGCCTCCCTGGGGCCCCTCCCCGGGACTCTGGGCACCAGCCTACTCCTTGCTCTCCCCTCTGACTATGCACCCCATCCCTGCCCAGCCCAGGAGCTGACCTCCCAGCTGCTCCCAGGCAGGGGCAGTGCAGCTGCCGAGAGTCGGCAGTGGACGCCCCCCAAGACGAGTCCAGGAGGCTGACCGTGGTGCCTGAGCACGATGTCTCCCTCGTTTACTCTGTGCTGGGCACAGCCCCTTTCTGGCCTCCTGCAGGGTCCCCTTGGTGAGGACCTGGGGCCAGTGCGCTTGGGAGTGCCCGGCATTTGTGCTCCTCCGGCCCGGAGGGGCTGGGATGCCAGCGACTCCAGGTGGCCCGTTGTCACCCGGCTGCTGCCTGTCTCCGTGGGCTCCTCCTGGGGGGCCTCATGTGAGTGGCCTCGCACAGTGCTTGTCCTGTCGTGACTGGCTTTTTCCACTCAGCATAGTGTCCTTGGTGTTCTGCAGTCCCTGTGGTGGCAAACTGCAGAATTTTCTTCCTCTGAAGGCTGATAATGAATATCCATTGTGTAGAAAATCATACTCTTTTCCTCCATTTGTCAATGGACACTTGAGTTGCTTCCTTGTTCTTGGCCCTTGGGAGCAAAGCTGCTGTGACCGCGGGACATCAACTGTCTCTTTGAAACCCTGCTTTCCTTTTGGAGAGGTGGGTGTCTGCCCAGAGGTGGGGTTGCTGGAGCATGTGGGAACCCTGAGTTTAGTTTTTCTGAGGATCTGCCGTATTGTTTTGCACAGCATCTGTGCTAAAATTTTACATTCATGCCAGCAGTGCACAGTGTGCAGGAGCTGACCCTGCCAGCGGCTGGACTCCTGGGCCCAGGGAGATGGTGGCTGAAGGGCTGGGGGAAGCTCTGGGAAGTGACACGCTGGCTTCTGTTGACATCTATTCTGCGCACTGTCCTTCTGAGGGGTCCCCAGCATCGCACCATACTTTGCTCACAAAGCCGGCGTTTGAAGCAGCGGAGTCGCACAGAGATGCCCTCCTCACTGAATCTTGGCTGCAAGGCCTGTTCACTTCCTCCCAGCTCCCTGAGCCTGTTTCCTCTGCTGAGCAAGGTCAGCTGACATCCTGTGTCCCTGGGTTCAGGCGGTGGTGGCCTGGGAAGCCTGTGCTCATCTCTGGAAGTTTCCACTTTACTTCCTTGACAAGAGACGTCTCATGTGGACTTGCTGAGAATCAGTTAAAAAATTTTAAACCCCACAACATATTGTTTACTGTTTGCAGTCTATAATTGTTAGAATTTTTAACAGATAAGGATCAGAAATGTGAGAAGAAAAATACTGTGCTTTGCTGGTGAAAAGCAGCCCGTGTTCGTGGCAAGGTTTTCCGAAGGCTCTTGCAGCGTCTGTGCTCCTGCAGTAGGAACGGGAGGCCTGGTTATGAGAAGCTCACCACGCGCTCTGCTTGCCCCCTTCCTCGGTGGAGTGGAGTGGAGGGCCAGGCCGGCCCACCAGCCACGCCACCCGCAGGTCGGGAGGGTATAGGTCCGGTTCTTGTGGTCTGGGAAAGTCGCCGGTCTGCCCAGCTGTGTCTGGCCCCCTCATTTCACGGGTTATCTGACTGGCGGGTGAGGCAGCTCTTTGAGGGCTCTGCCTCCCGTTAGGTGGGACGCGAGTACTCTCTGGGAATATCTGCCTATTCCGAAACAAAGGGAAAATAAGGATCTTTGCTTTTTATTTTGTTTATCATGGAATGAAATTTTTGTTTTTAAAGTACCTTCTTTTAACACTTTGTGATTTGCAGGTCTGGTTCTGAGTTTATTTTGAGGCTCAGAGCTGGAAAAGCTAGTTTTCAGAAGCAGCACGTAGGCCTTACGCTGAGGTGAAGGTCACCGCAGGTGGTAATTTGGGAATGTTTTACCGAGTTCTCGTCAACCTCCGGTAGGTCTTTTAGGTCGACAGCAGTTCCTGATGAAAGTGGGGTGCCAGCTCAGCCTCCTGTGGTCGCCCCACCTGCTGCTGCGGGTCCCGCAAGGCTTGCGCTCCCCTGTCCCCCGTGTGCTTCTGGCCTGGCGGCCTCAGGGCCGCTCCACACACAGCCAGCCTCCCCTTCTCTGCCTGGGGAGAGTTGGCAACATTGAGCGTTTTCTGACGGTTTTAGATGAAAACGCACCGTTGTCCCAGCGTTTCCTTCATGAATTCTAGTGTCGCTCTGTGATCCCCTGGAGCTCTGAGGGTCTGTCTGCACCTCCCGGCCCCTCCTGCCTTTGGGGCTTTTCTTCCTACAGGAGGTAGGGGACAGGGCCTGCCACGGCACCGCGCCTGGACCACAGAGCGCCTCCAGATGGAGCAGGTCCTTGCCCTCCGGGCGCCTGGGCGCCCGTGTTCGCCCTGCCCTGGTGATGGGCTGCTGCCGGAGGCTGGCTGCTCTGCCGTTAGTGCTGCTTGGGGAGGGTCCGCTTGCTGAGATGGTGGTTGTCTGAAGCTTTTCAAGCATTTGGAGACTTGGCTAATGTTCGTGAAGTCATTTTTTACAGTTTCCATTTACTTAAATTCAGAAAGTAGGAAAAAGGAGGCTTATCAAATTTTAGAGTGAGACATGAAGCTTCAGCAAGAACCGTTTCTTTGTTTATCACATATAAAATTAATTTGTGAAGATTTGAATGAGGAAAGGTGTGTTTTTTGGTCACGATGCCGTGTATTATTAAAAAGCTGTGAGATGGCTGGGCTGGTAGACCCTGGGGAGGGGGTGCTGTGGGCAGCGAGCTGTCCTCCCAGACTGGGGAGGGGGCACAGGGCTGGCCCCAGGTCTGCCATCGTGCTGATGAGTGTGGTGCCGTGTAGGTGTCACTGGAGATGTCACACGTCGCTAGGCCTGTGTGGACACCTGGACTGGTGCTCCCTGTGCTGATTCCTGCCTGTGCTTCTGACCCTTCGAGATGCTTTGTACACACAGGTAGAGACTTCCTGCTGATTTTACTTTCTCTTGTTTTATAATTTTCCATCTGTGTTAGCATGAAGTAAACAAACCCTGTAACATTAGGACTTACATGTTATAAGTTTAATTATTCCATTCCTTTCTTCAAACTTGGTCTTAAAAGTCATCTTGTGGTCATACTCCCCTTGGCGTAAATGAGGCACTGAGCAGAAGCAGCGGAGCATGGAGGGGCCCAGGAGCCGTCAAGGGGCTGCTCAGGGCCTGGACACCTGCTGTCAACCCTGGCTTGGGTGTGGTGTGCTCAGCCAGGACAGATCCACCCCAGGGAGCCTTGTTTCACGTTTTGTAGTAAAATAACAGCTTTGCTGAGAAATAATGGACACACTGCACAGCCCCCCACGCAGTCTCTGGTGTGGTAGCCACGGCCAGGTGAAAACATGTTCTCCAGCTCAGGAAGGAGCCACACCCCTCGGCCATCACTGCCTACTCCCCTCCCCTGCCCTGAGCAAGCCCTGATCTGCTGTGTCCCTGGATGTGCCGGTTGCGGACAGCGCATGTCCTGAAGCCTGCGTCCCTGGTACTGTAGAGCCGCACACGCGTGTTGTGCACGTGGACAGGTTTCAAGGATGCCCGTGGCAGCATTGTTTGTAACGGCAAACACAGAAAGAAGCCACGTGTCCGTGATTTAACTTAGACACTTTGACGAGATCGTGTCAGGTGTCTGAAGTTCGATGTGATCCTGTGTGAGACTGCACATGAGCACGCCAGCTTCGTTCATTTCCCACGGGCAGCAGTTTGCCGTGACACGGCCTCCTTCCCAGCTCCACGGCGCCACCCGAGGACCGCTCGTCGGTCACCTGGCAAAGCAGCGGGCGCGTGCAGTGCTCAGGGCACCTGCGCACCTGCCAGAGCGGCGGCTTGTTGCCCACCCCCTCCCCCCGCCCTGCCATGTGCCAGCTCATCTCAGTTCTCTGCTGCCCTTCACAGAGGCTGTTCCTTTGTCATGGATCCCCTCTGGCCCTCTCTCTGAGAGCTTTACTGAGATGGAAACACAGTGAGACACAGCAGTTCTGGGTGCACTGTGTGGGAAGTTCCCACTGTCAGTGCAGTCGTGACGCGGGATTCCCTGCTTCCCAAAGTGCCTGTTTGAAACTAGCACCTTCGTCCAGTTCCCTGGACTTGGGAACCCTCTGGTGTGCTTTGGTCATAGAGGTTTTCTTTTCTAGAATTCAGTGTGAGCAGAGTCGTGCAGCCACTCATTCTTCTCCTTAGTGCCCGCTCCACGGGGTCCACGTGGCGCCAGTCTGCAGTCCAGGGATGTTTGTGCAGTTTCCGGCTCCTGCCTGTTCGGACCAGAGCTGCTGTGCACAGCTGCACGCAGACGCTGTGGGTGGTTTTCCTTTCTCTTTGGTGGGGACCTAGGACTGGGGTTTCTGGTACGGGGTGGATCACTTGAACAACCTGTCAGACTGTCTCCCAGAGTGACCATGCAGTTTCGTGTTCCCACCAGCAGCGAGCCAGGGTCCAGCTGCTCTGCGTTCTCACCGTCACTCGGTGTGGTCATTCGTGTGTGTGTACACGTGTGTGGTTTTGGTTAAGTATCCATCCCTTCGTGCCTATTTTTTTTTGGTCCATTAAGAAAATCGGGTTGTCTTACTGAGTTCTTTATTCTTCTGTGAGTTAGAGAGCTCTTTCCTGTTTTCGACACGGCTCCACTACTAGGTTTGTGTTGTGCACGCACTTCCTCCCTGTCTGCGGCTTGACCTTCTCGTTTTCCTCAGCAGTGTTTTTTGAAGAGCAAAAGTTTTTATTTTGATGAAGTCCGAGCTGACAGTTTTCCCTCAGATACGTCACGATTCTTGTGCCTTAAACTTGTCTGACCCAGTGTCACGTGCTTTTTCTCTTAGGTTTTCTTCTAGAAGTCATGTAGTTTGGGCTCTTAACTTCAGTCCTATAATCTGAGACCCTTTTTGTGTGAGGTAGGGTGAAAGGCTGCTTGTTTTGTTTGTGTTTTGAACTTGAGGATTTCCGGTTTTTCCAGTGCCACTCGTTGACAAGATTGGCACTTTGCTTCTACTGAAGACCAGTTGAATGTGAATCTGTTTCGGGCACTGCGCTCTGTTCTGCTGATCTGCACGTCACCACTGTACCGTCTGGAAGACCGTAGCTTTGTGGTGAACCTTGAGATCAGGTGGTGAACACCTTTCTATAGTGCTCTTTTTCAGCATTTCAGGATCAGTTCATCAGTTTATACCCAAAGACGTCATCTGGGATTTTGCCTGAGGTTGTGTTGAAAGAAAGGTCTTGTGCATATTTTACCTCTAAGTAATTCATTTTGGGGTGCTGTTACAATTGTATTGCTTTGTTAAAATTTCAGTTTCCCGTTGTTTGTTGGTAGTGCATAGAAGTACAGTTGGTATTTTTATAGTAGTGACCTACTTTGCAGCTTTGCTAAACTCACTCACTGGAGTGATTTTTTGAGAAATAGATCCACAGAGTTTTCTGTGTGGAGGTTTTTGTCAGATGTGACACAGTCTTTCTTTCTCCTTTGCACTCTGTGTACCTTCTGTTTATTTTTCTTGTCTTACTGCACTCTAGGACCTGCTGTCCGTTCTTGCCACGTTCAGTCTTTCACAGTTCAGTGCATTGCTGTCAGGTTTTAGTAGATTCCCTTCATTAGCTTGACAAAGTTCTCTTTTTTCCTTAGTTTGCTCAGAGTTTTTAAATGCAAACGGGAGTGGAGTTTTGTCCTATGCTTTTTTCACCTATCAAAATGATTGTTTTAAAAAATGAAATAGAGAGAAATCAATGAAACCAAAAGTTGGTTCTTTGAAAAGAAATAAACCTGACAGACTTTTAGCGAAAGTAATGAGGAAAAAAGACACACTTTCAGTATCAGGCATGAGAGAGGGAGCAGCATTGTGATTCTGTAGCTGCTAAAAGAATAAGGGGGTTTTATGAACAGCTTCATCCCAGTAGTAAACTTGACAACAGAGATGAAACGGACAAATTCCTTAAAAGACACAAACTACCTAAACTCACTCAGGAAGAAATGGATCACCTGAGTATAGCTGTATGTCTGTCAAAGAAACTGAATTCCTAATTAAAATTGTTGATGTGCAGAGAAACCTTCAGCCCCAGAGGGCCTCCCTGGTGATTTCTGCCTTCTGCTCGCGTGTAAGGGTTGTCTGTGATACACAGGCTTCTCCACCTGCTCCCAGGCTGGGCTACCCTGATCCATAGCCAGGGAAAGGTGTGGTGATAGGCCAAGGCACACGTGAATATAGCTGTAAAAATCCTTGCTTTGGAGCAAATCGAGCATAGCAGCTTACAAGGTGGTGACGCAGGAGGTAGGGTTTATCTCAGAAACTCATGTGAGGAGCCTGACACGAACACCCATGGGACGCGCCGTACTGACGAGGTGGAAAAGAAACCCATGAGGTCATCTCAGAAGACGCAAAAAAAAAAAGGGCTTGACCGAATTCTGACACCCATTCACGATGAAAGAAACAGCCTCCCCACCGAGGACGGAAGGGACTCCCTGAATCTGGTGGGCAGCTGTAAGAGAGCTGCCGTGACCTTGGTGCACTGAACTGTGAGAGCCTGAGTTCTCTCCCCTATGCCACATGCAGTGGGGCCGTGGTGGCAGCTCTTTTGTCCTTTTCTTAAAGATCATCTTTGTTGCCAGAGCAATACACAGCATTTTGGAGAATTGGGAAATACTGACAAGGAAAAACAAGGCGTAGAACACCACACCTGCACTGCCTAGAGAAGAGCCCTGTGTGTGTGTCAGGCAGTGGGGCCCAGGTGCTGCTGCGAAGCCCTGGCAGCCGTTTCCAGCCTGCGGGCAGTGGGTGGGGTGAGGCCGGCGGCCGGGACCAGCAGCGCCCAGGCCCCGCGCACAGCTGCCCTCAGCCCTGACTCCCTGCGGTGCTCCTGGGTCTCCGGACGGACTCTGACTGGTACACGTAAGTAATGTGTGTCTGTTAATTTTATAAAATCTTAACCTCTTCCACGCTCAGTGATGGTCACCTTTCCGTTTCCGTCAGCTTTTGCCTCCTCCAGTACCTGGACCGAGGACAGACCCGGCGGGCCAGTGTCTTACCTGGCTGGGGTCTGGCGCAGCCCCTCTCCTTGCTGCTGACGGGGAGCCCTCCTGCTCTGGGCCTGCCCGCCGCTCTCTGCTGCACGGCCCTCGGGTTCTGTGCTCTGTGGCTTGTGAAACTGAATCTGTCTTGACGTTTTGGGCTCCAGTGTTTGCTGCTTGTTGGTTTTGTGTCTTGGGTCGTTAAACTTTCCTTCTGTGCTTATAGGTGTATTCTGAGTTTTAAAGCCTCTTTATTGGGGCACCTTTTGGAAATAAAACCGCTATCCCTGGATTTCCCAATTTACCTTGTGGCATTTTGTGACTCCCAGTTCTGAAGGTTTGAAGTTCCCAGGCCGATTCCTCTCTGACCCTCATACTTAGAAGGGTGTCTCTTAATTCTCAAACCTGCGGCACACGTGGTCTCCTCCCTTTCCCATCTGAACTGCATTGTTGTGCAAAAACTTGGTCCTTTCCGGTGTTTTAGACTTGCTCTGTGGGGCTGTGTGTGGCCAGTATTCCTGACCGTTTGTTCTCTGTGTCCTGGGGAAGAATGGGGGTGTGGTCCCTGGCGGGGTGTCTTGCCAGTGCTGCTTGGCGGCCAGGCCAGGGCCATCTCCTGTGCGCTGATGTTGGCCCGGTGGCTCATTGGCCTGTCGGCTGCTGAGCGGGGCTGCTTCCTGCTTCTCTCAGGTTTTGTCTTCACTCTGAGGCCATGTCTAGGTCGTGGAAGGAGCCTTTGCTGGTGGCAGGGGGGGGACCTCAGGTGGCCGCCCAAGCTATGTCCAGTGTTGCACAGCGGCCTCAGCTCCGCCCCTGCCACCCCCCATCCCCCACCCCAGGTTTTCATGTCCACCACGTCCTTGCTCGTTCCCAGCTGGGTGGATTGCTCGTTCCGTTCCAGGCTGACAGACCGCATCCCTCGCTGCGCTTCTTGGTCCTCTTCTCTTGTACTTAACATTTAATTCTGTCACCATCGTTACTAAAAGCAAAGATACTGTTGTTATTGTATTTGGCTTCTGTTTACTCTGACTTGTCTTTTTCTCCTATTTTGTCTTTTTAGATTTTTACCATGTTCCATTTTTTTCTCTACAAATTTGGGAATTATACACTTTCTTTTTATGATCACCTAGGAGGTTAGACTGATGTGTGTCAAGCCGGCCTTTTCTGTTGGTTCCCTGGTGGATGCTTCTAGATTTTGAAAACTTAAAAGCTTTGAAGAACTTCTTGCATGTGGAGTTGTGAGGAAGTGACCTCATGACCTTTGTGATGACCTGGGGACACCCCCCCCGCCTTTCTTCACGGGTCTTGTCTACTCGTGATTGTGTTGTGTGTTTACACATTTTCACCTACAACTTTCACTTCTTCCAAATGATCTTTTTTTTTTCTGGTATTTTCCATAAGAGACTTCGTAATAAAACCAGAGAAGACGCACTTTGGTGTTTACTTGAGGAGGAAGAAAAGAATTGTGAGGTTGTTTCAAGTTTCCCACCTCAGCATTTGTTTTCCTTTTATTTTCACTAGTGAGGGCGCTACCACCCTCCCACCCCCATCGCCCTAGCCAAGCGCGGCCCATGTCCTCACCAGCCCTCCTCCAGGCGGCCGAGGGATGCCCAGGGTTTTCCTCCGGACCAGAGGCAGCTTTTCTACCAGGGAGTGGTGACACTCCTTTATTCTGTGCAAATTGAGGAAGATGGAGTTATTTATCCTGGGAGGAGAAAGTCAGTGTCAGTCAGTTCACTTGGAGCCCTGGCCCTGGGAGCCCCGCAGGGGGTGTGTCTGGATTATCTCAGCCCCGCCCTCCTTTGTAAAGGGGAAATAATACCATCTGTTCAGCCAAGGCTAGTTAGAGGCTCTTAAGTAAAATGCCATATGAAAATGAATCACCGTGCAAATGTGATTTGAAACAGATCGTTAAACCCCAGTCACTTCCTGAAGGAGTGGGGCGGTCATTAATTACAGCCGCCAGTGTGTGCGGGACACTCGCCTATGTTCCAGGGGGCCCTGGGAGACAGCGATTTCGTTCCCAGTTTACAGATGAGGAGACTGAGACACAGATTGAGTGGCTTGCTCACAGTTTCAGCCAGTGAGCGGTGGAGTGCTCTGCTTTGGGGTTCGTGTCCAGAGCCACACCCACGGGCTTGGGGGTCTGATTTGCAGGTTGGAAACAGCCTGTCATCTGCAGTTTCCAGGGCACCTCCATTCCCTTGACCCCACCAGCTCCACAGTGTTTGGAGCCAGCATAGGGAAGGGAGTGTTCTTGGCACTGGGATTCCTTCCTCAGGGCACGAGGTGCCTCCCTGAAAACCTGGAGCAGTGAACTTTGGGGGTGAAGCTCCGCTGTCCTCCCTCTGATGGGGCTTCTCTCATCAGGCAGCACCAGGTGGACATGTCCTCACTCATCGGCATTTTCTCGGGTGGGTTCTGGACCAGACCCTCCCTAGCAGATTGTGGACATGAGACACTGGGCTTGCCTGCAGCCCCAGCCCCGCAAGTGCATAGGAGCACCTGGCTTTTAATAAACTCATGGAAAAGACAAATCTGAGTCAATATTTACTTTGAAAGAGTTTGCCACAGATGCAGTTAAAATAGCTGGATCTTTAAAACAGTTAAAGTGCTGGCGTTTCTAGGTGTTGATTTGTGCATCATTTCTGTTGGTTTTGCACCGAGTTCAGATTCTAAAGTGCGTCTTGATCTCTTTTTTGGGGCCTGTGGTGGAATCTCTTTCCTTCTGTCCGCTCCTTTGCCTGGAGTTCGATCAGTCACTGCAGAGGACACAGTAAACAAAAGTTTGTTTATTCCATAAAAATAATTTCCCAGAACATTTTTAACATCTCAGTTTCAACATGCAATTGTGTGTTTTCTTGGAATATTATTTAATTTTAATGATGACTGTACTGAGAAGTGTATCTGTAGGGCCCATAAGTAGATTTTTGCAACATGAAATATCAAGTTTGGTTTTTTCTCTTGAAAATGTTAACTCATTTGCCTAGTTTTCTGTATGGTGCTTTAAAAATACGGTTGAAAGAAAAGAAGGGAAAAGTATATTACTCTTGCCACACCACATGCTGGAAGAAGGAATGTAATGGGCTGATCGATACTCCTGATCTGACCGGAGACGGTGCTGGGAGTTACTCCAAACTGGCCCAGTTTCTCTTGTGTTGTCCCGCTGGGCCATCTCTTTGCAAGCCGGGTCAGAGTACACCTACTTCCACTGCTGGCTCATCCTCAGCTAAATGATTTGGTTCCAAGGTCTCACACTCTCCAAGAAATTCCATGTTGTCTTCCCCCAGATGGCAGGGACTGTGATTTTCAAACGAAGTTGGAGCTGGGTTCTGAGGCTGACTCCTTGGACGGCCTGGACCATCTCCACAGGCTGCGGGCCTGCCACACCCCCTCCTTTTCTGTTGTGACTTCCTGGCTTCCTTTAAAGCCAGACGCTTAGTAAGTCACAGACACCCTGAACCGGTGGGTGGGCCTGGGGAGATGAGGGGATGTGTGAGGATGGGGGCTCAGAATTCCCTGAGGTGGCTGCCCCGCTTCAGGCGCATGTCCTGTGCGCAGACTCTGCTGGCTCATGGCCACATCGTGTCTGCACGTGAATTTGCCCGAAGATGATCAGTCCAGAGGCCTTATTTAGCTTCTGAAGGTATGTAATTCTGCCATGTTTGATATAGTCGGGGATGAAAAACATGTTTGCAGACATGGTGCCAGAGGGGCTTAAACCACGGGCAGGGCAGCAGGAGGGGGGGGTGGTCTTTGCTTTAATCTGGAGTTTTATGCCACCGTCTCTGTGCAGCTTTCAGAGATCATCTGGTATTGCTACACGTGTGTTTAGAGCTGTTGTCAAGGTGACGAGCCGCTGCCTCCCCGCCCACATTGTCCTTCTGGGAGGTGGGACACTTGGTGCACACGAGGGTCTGCAAGTGGCCTTGTTCTCACTCCTTGTAGCTCGACTGCCTGGCTGCTCTACCTGATACCTTAGAAAGATTCTGCAGTGTGTTTCCATGGTCGTTTTCAGTTGTCTTCCTTAGGAACAGAACTTCAGACATTTGTCAGTGGATCTCAGTTTAAACAACTTTTCCAGTGTTGAATACAGTCGTGAGCCATGTATTACCATGATGCCCCCCTAGTATGTTGGTGACATTTGGTCTCTTTGAAGGTTTAATTTGCACAGGGAAGTGTTCTGGACTTCGTTTGGGGCTGCCTCCTGTTCACGTGCCACATTGCTTTGTCCTTTCAGGAAGAAAAAACTGTCCACACCTCCTTTGGGTCAGCTGTGGATCCTTTCCTGGGCAAATGTGTAGGTCACTTTTCCTGCGTGATTTCTGAAGTTCCAGAGCTCTCTGGAACTTCCCATCACCCCATCTGTGTGTGACCTTTGTCTCAGACTTCTTGCCCAGGACAGCCTCATAAATTGCAGTGCAGTCAGTTACAGTATGTGACTCTCTGGTGTCCAGCACACTGCCCCAGTCATGGGTATATATACATATGTTCGTTTTCAAATTCTTTTTCATTAAAGGTTATTACAAGATACTGAATATAGTTCCCTGTGCTCTACAGAAGAAATGGTTTTTATGTATTTTTATATACAGTGGTTAACATTTGCAAATCTCAGACTCCCAGAGGTATCCCTCCCCACCCCCTTTCCCCGATAAACCTAAGATTGTTTACTATGTCTGCGAGGCTGTTTCTGTTTTGTAGATGAATTCATTAGTGTTTTCTTTTCTTTTCTTTTCTTTTCTTTTCTTTTCTTTTCTTTTCTTTTCTTTTCTTTTCTTTTCTTTTCTTTTCTTTTCTAAGATTCCACACATGAGTGATACCTTATGGTATTTTTCTTTCTCCGACATACTTCACTTAGAATGACGTTCTCCAGGGCCATCCATGTTGATGCAAATGGCATTATTTTATTATTTTTATGGCTGAGTAGTATTCCGTTGTATAAATATACCGCAGCTTCTTTATCCAGTCATCTGTCCATGGACGTTTAGGTTGTTTCCATGTCTTGGCTATTGTATATAGTGCTGCTGTGAACATTGGGGTGCAGGTGTCTTTCTGAATTAAGGTTCCTTTTAGATACATGCCCAGGAGTGGGATTGCTGGGTCATACGGTAAGTCTGTTCCTAGTCTTTTGAGGAATCTCCATCCTGTTTTCCACAGTGGCTGCACCAAACTGCATTCCCACCAGCAGTGTAGGAGGGTTCCCCTTTCTTCACACCCTCTCCAGCATTCATCGTTCATGGACTTTTGAATGATGGCCCTTCTGACTGGTGTGAGGTGATGCCTCATTGTAGTTTTGATTTGCATTTCTCTGTAATTAGTGATAGTGAGCATTTTTTCATGTGCCTCTTGGTCATTTGCATGTATTCACTAGGGAATTGCTTGTTTTGTTCTGCCCATTTTTGGATTGGGTTGTTGGTTTTTTGCTTATTAAGTTGTATGAGCTGTTCATATATTCTGGAGATTAAGCCCTCGTCAGTCTCATCTTTTGCAAATATTTTCTCCTGTTCTGTAGGTTGTCGTTTTGTTTTGCTTATAGTTTGCTTTGCTTTGCAAAAATTTATAAATTTAATTAGATCCCATTTGTTTATTTTTGCTTTTATTTCTGTTGCCCTAGGAGAACGTTGCTGAGGTTTCTGCCAGAGAATGTTTTGCCTGTGTTTTCTTCTAAGAGGTTTATAGTGTCTTGTCTTATCTTTTGTCTTTAAGCCATTTTGAGTTTATTTGTGTGTGTGGTTGAGAGTGTTCTAACTTCATTGATTCACATGCAGCTGTCCAGCTTTCCTGACACCACTTGCTGAAGAGACTTGTCTTTTCTGCATTGTTGACTTTTTTGTTTGTTTGTTTGGTAGAACCATGTATTTTCCACAAAGGAGTCTCTTAACAGGCAAAATATCTTTTTCCCTTTCTCAGTCAGATTCTCTTGATACTTTTACAACTCAAGACATACAGCATAACCAGAAGGAAGAGGGCGTGGTGTGAATGACACATTGAGAAGCTTCATCAGATTTTTAAAAGAGTTTACAGTTGGTTTCTTGCAGATTTATTTCTGGTTACAAACCTTAAAGGAAGAAGCTTCTAGAATTACAGGTAAAACAGTGTAAAGACAAATACTCGGTGTAGCGTTGTTTGTCCCAAAGAGCTGGAAGAAAACAAAAGCCAGTGAACAAGAGAATGTTTTTTCCTTTCAGACAGTGAGCACCACACTGCAAGTTTAGTGAAGTCAAACTGTGCATAATAAATCCCCAAAGCATGATCTGGAGGGGAGAAGGTGTTTGAGGATGCATGCAGTGTTCCCTGCAAAGTACCACGGGCCATGTCTGTAGGTTTACAGTAAAGCATAAGTGTGAACAGGTCTGATGATGAGCAGCAGAACCCCAAGTCTTTGGAGAGCAGGAGGGATGGAGCCAGTTCACTGGGGCTCAGACTTGTGTGGGGAGCTTTTATCTGAAAGGTTCCAAACCAGATATGGCAGAAGCACGGGATGGTGGATACCTGAATGTCTGTTACATTGTTTCTCATACTTTTTTGTCTGCTTGATACATTTTGATGACAGTATTAGCCGTTGTTATGAGATGACAAGGGGAGAAAATACTTCTTGTGAAGGGTCTTAAAGTGTAATCGCCCATTTTAAACATGTTTAGGGCACTCTGGGTTCTGGGAATGATTTGAAAAAGAAGTGCTTTTACACTGGGCACTAAAAATGTCCATGACGCCGGGGTCTGCAGACCTCGGGGATCTCGTATCTGACCTCAGGGTGCTGGCGCTGCTGACCTGCCCAGCCCACCATCTTGTTATTAAGGTTTCACAGTTGAGGAGTTTTGTTTGTTTTTGCTACTTGTTTTGTTAGTTCTGCTTTTGTTTTTAATTGGTGGGTGGTGGCATTCTGACCAGGCTGGCCACATCTTGCGCCTTGTTTGTCTCCAGAAAAACCCGTGTCTGAGGCCTTTCCTGACCTAGGACAGGCCTTTTTACCTCTCAGTAAGGCCTCCCCTTCTGAGCTGGCAGACAGGCAGCCCTGGAGGGCATATGCGGGGAGTGGTTCTACTCTGACCCTCATTGGCTCTGTTGGCAGCTCTGGGCATGCTGTCCCCCCTGTGCGAACGCCCGTGTCACCTGCGAACTGTGCATCCTGTGCCAGCACAGCGTGCTGCCTGGACCTCACAGGTAGAGTGGTTAGTGACGCGTGCGGCATCGGGCAGATGAGGTGTTGTGGGCGCAGACTGCCTTCCCTGATTCCACTATGTGACCGACCGCCGAGGCCGCAGACTTGCCTGAGTGAACTAGAAAATGCAAAAGACCCTGGAAATGCATTCCTGCTTGGGCTACAGTGTTAATAGCTTCTGGATTCTTGTTTCATGGATTCATTGTATTTTATTATTACACGTTCTGTTTTAGCAAAAAATGAGGTCCTACCACCTTGTAGCGGTTTTCTCCCTGACGGCCTCTGCGGATCTCGGAGCTGGTTTGTGGAAACTGGTGTCACTCTAGGACTCCAGCGCGTCTGTCCTTGGTCTCGCACAGGCTGGGAGTCTTCTTAAAAAGCCAGTGAGTGAGCATTTCAGGCTTTGCCACCTAAGAAGTCACGTGGAGGATGTTCCGTGGGCACTGGCGCCAGCATTTAAAGCTGTGAGAACGGCCAGTGGCTCCCGGGTGGCCCTGGCAGGGCAGCACGAGAGCTGCTGGGGCCCCTCCTTTCCAGGGAGGTGCGCACGTGCCAGCAGCCTGCTGCTTTGGGCTCAGCTGAGAGCTTTTTAGTTGGCTGTGAACAAAGCCCCATTTTTGTGATGAGCATCCTGGCTGGACAGGGAGCAGCCGGGACCCTGGCCTGAAGCCTTTCCTCCAAGTGCTGCCTGGCCCTCGGTGTCCAGGTGGGCCCACAGCAAGCTGGCGGAGCGCCGGGGCGCGGCCTCTGCTGCCTACAATGCCACCACAGCCTGAGGAGACCGGGAGAGGCTGTTTACCTTGGCTCCCGCCTTGGACACCACGAGCTGCTCCATTTTGCAGATGCTGTGTTGATTCCTAGGGTGGCTGGGACCCTCACCTCGCTTGGGGGTCTCAGACCGGAATCGTGATGCCATGGGGCTGCCAGGACCTCGCTCCCTCCAAAGGCTCCAGGTGGAACCCTGCCTGCCCCCTCCAGCTCCTGGTGGCTCGTGGCCGCATCCCTCCCGCCCCTCCACCAGCTCCCCACTGTCGTAAGGACCCTTAGCACTGGGTTTAGGGTCTGCCAGGATAATCGAGGTGTGTGTCTTGAGAGCCTGACTTCCCTACCTTTGCCCAGGTAAGGTCCCTCACAAGTTGTGCGTGGATAGATCATTTGAAGTGGGTCTGCCCTTCAGCCCCTGCCAATGTTTCGTCAAGGCAAACACATAGTTTTTCTTTTTCCTCTTTTTGAAGTTAGATGTAATCAGACACAAACACAGTGCGTGTGCGGTCGAAGTGCGCTCCCTGCTACTCACAGCCACACGGGGCCGTCTCCAGACAGGAGACTGGGCGCCGGCAGCGCCTCTGAGGTGGGCGGGGCTTCCTCCCAACAGGACTGGGGTGCGGAGCCCTGAGCCCTGTGTGTGTCCACCCGCGTGCGCATCAGGTTTGTTCGTGGTGGACGGTTTGTGGATGAAGCGCCTTTCTGCAGAAAGTCGGGGGTTTGGGTAAATGTATTTTAATATACTCTCTGAATTAGTGCCCTCTTACTAAGGGAAAAACCACTTGGTTTTCTCAGACACTTTGCTGTTCCATCCAGGAGAAGCTTTTTATTTGGTTTTGCCAAAGTGAGTGGTCCGAGGCGGCGGTCAGTCCATAGTGGGCTTCCGGGTGGAGGCTCTGGTTCTCTCTGGCTGTGGTCAGTTGTTTTGCATTCTGGGCTGATGGTGCGGGTGTCCCAGGCAGGGCTGAGGGAGCTGGGACATGCGTAGGGTGCTCCTGGGAGCCGAGGACTCCCACTGTGTGGCAGGACTGGTGACCAGCTGGGGTTCAGCCGGGCCATGGCCTGCTATGAGCAGACTCTGTTGTCCCACCTGCCACGCTCCATTCTGGTGACAGGGTGCCGGGCCACCCCTGCCCCTGAGCCTGCGCCCCGATTTCCCAGCAGCAAACGCAGTTTTATCCTCTTTGATCCACAATGACACACGGAACATTCCTGCTGACTGTCCTCGCAAACGGGCCTTCACGCTGGGGCGCCTCGTCCTCGTGTCGGGGGGACGTGCATTTAGGAGGAGGCCTGTGTACGAGCGGAGACCTGGGCCGGCCCTCGGGTTCCAGGTGAAGCGGTGGGAACTATGGACACTGTGTCCCTCCCCGGAGGCCCAGGCACAGGCCAGGTGGTGGTGATTTTGTCTGGGGCGGGGGGTGTTGCAGAGGAGGTGGCTTCATTACGGGTTTATTTCTAGATGACTTAGTGGTTACTGACTCAGCTGGTTTTGCTCCAAGCATCCACTTGACAAACCTTGCAGTTAAAAGAGGGAGGTTAGCAGCTGATGATCTAAACCTATGAGGAGCAGAGGTGACCATTTTTCGTCGCCTTTTTCTGCAGAAGGTTTTCTGTTTTAAAAAACCAGAGTATTCTGGACACAGTGTGTCCAGGAGAGACAGGCCTTTTCCAAGCTGTCGTTTCAGTTTGGCAGAATGTCCACGTTTTTAGTGTCCCCTGTCACGCATGGCTGTCCTGGTCTGAGGGTTGTCCTGGGGAACATCACCATGCGGCTTGGCCGCTCAGCAGCATGAGGCGCATGGCCTCTGTGGCAGCCGGCATGGATGGGTGGACATGCAGGGCTGCGTTGTCCACACTGAAGGCGGGTGCTGGCTCTGTCCTGTGGCACCATGGAGTGACACGGTGACCTGGCTGTGCTGGGAGGTGACTCTGATGGCTGTTTTTAGTGTGTCCTGCAGCAGCTGCGCCTTGCAGGCCAGGGTTCCACATAGGTCCAGGCTTGTCCTGGCGGGCTGAGAAGGAAAGGATGAGGGCTAAGCTGCGTCCCAGCTATGGTGACGCAAGCCTGCCAGTGTGAACAAGGTGTGTTCCATACCACGTGTCCCAGACACCCATGCTCAGAGGCTGAGCACAGACTTTTCCCTAAAAGACACCCTAAGTCACAGAAATACTCAGGTGAAGGATGAGCCTGTGGAACTGCCGTGCCTGCACCCGGGCCCGGCCAGCACACAGAGCGGGGCCAGCCGAGGTGCAGCTGGTCAGATGGGGGAGGCGTGTGCGGACGGGGCCATGTGCATCAGTAAGGTTGTGTGGCCCAGTAAGTTGATGGGAATGATCTCTGTTTAAAAGCAGTCTGGGAGGGTGGGGGACTCGGTGCCCCTGTGCTGTGGGTGAGGGCATGCAGGGGCGGCCTTCCTGCAGACTGCTTGGCAGCGCAGTGTGGACCTGTGTCCACACTGCCTGCTCAGCCCTGCAGGAATGGTCCGGCCAGATGGTGGAGTGCACCGGGGGTCGTGGGCTGCAGGACAGGACGGTTTCCCTGGAGCGCTGGTTTTCTGAAGTGACCACGTGCACAGAGCTGCCCATGTCTGCATGCCTGCCGAGACTGGGGCCGGCAGAGACATACCCAGTCTAGTCTCTCTGTGGGACTTGCCTGGGACATGCTGACTTCCTGTGCGGCAGAACGCTGTGTCACAGTTTCACCCCAGACCCAGTGAAGCCGGTGCTGTGGCACCCAATGTGTTCACATGGCAGGAGAGGGGCTGAGCATGACTCTGACCTAAATACTCTGGTTGGTGTCTCCATCTGCCCCGTTTCCTGATGAGATGTCTCTTTATGTCTGAAGTGTCACACTGGTACAAAACCCTATTGTCATCTGTCCTTTGACTTGTCTGACCGCATAGACTGTCCTAGGGGGCTGGCAAGTGCTGAGGGTGGTGAAGAGTGGGAGGAATGGCGGGGCCACATCGGCCACACCCCACGCAGGCCCCGCCTCTGGGCAGGAGGCTCCCCTCCCCTCCTCTGAAGGCAGTTCTAGGTTCCCACCTTGTGATGAGTGTCATCTGAGCCCTGCGGGAAAGTTCGTGGGAGTAGGGGCCCTGTTAGCATTACCCCGCAGGGCCTGGCGGTTCAGACTTGGACGGGGGGAGAGAGAGGGGGAGAGAGAGAGAGAGTGTGTGTGTGTTCACCAAGTGTTTCTCAAGCGCCTGCTCTGGTGAAGGCAGTGTCATTGCAGTGTCATTGCCTTGGCCTTGCGCCTTCTCCCCCCCGAGGAGTGTGTTCTGCACGCTTGGCCCCGCGAGCGTCCGCATGCGGAGACCTTGCCCAGCCCTCTCCTGGGAGCTGAGCTCCCCACGGCACTCCTTGCTCTTGCCTGGTGGCTTTTGTGACTGTATTTGAAGACAGCCAGGCTTGGAGGTTGAGGCATTCGCCATGCTGCCCATGGCTCCTGTGCGGCCTTCCGGAGGGGGTACTGGGGGGCTCTCCGTTTAGGGCTTGAAACTCTGCTTTGAACAGAGTGACTGCCTAGCAGAGCCATCTCGGGCCACTGAGTGAGATCAGGAGTTTAAAGAGTGGGCTGGCGGTTCCCACGCCCACCTGGTCTGGCTGCTGCAGGAGCCGGGCCCGGGGATCGGAGGCCACGCGTGGGCTCTCCTGTGTCCCCACGTGGTCCCCACAGGCCCAGGTGTGCTCACGTCTGGGAGGAAGGGGCTGACCATCCTGTGGCTACTTGACTTGATTTTTCCATCAAGAGAGCAGGCAGGCAGGAGTTTTTTTTTTTTTAATTAACTTCTGGATAATCTTTAAAATCTGTGGAAGCCTTGCTGATGAGTGCAGACGGCTCTGGGTGGCTGCAGCTGTCTGGCGTCAGGCTCTGGGATACCACTCCTCAGGCGGGGGCGGCCCCGTGTTGTAGTGGAAGATGGGAAGAGAGCATTGCATGGATAGTTTCAAACACAGACAGAGACTGTCTTTTCCCTTCTCAGCCCTGGGAGCACGTGAGGCCGGCGCCCGGCCCCTGCCTCGTGCGCTGGGAGGACGGTCAGGTCAGCCTTGTCCCTCCCCACAAAGTACATGCAGGTGTGTTCCGGCCAGTTGGGTGCTGAGAGGAGACAGTGAAATTTCAACAGTTAATATGAAAAAATGAGACAGGTTCTCCCAAAGGCTGGTGAAGGGCAGTTGGGTTTCCGCACACAAGGGAGCTGCCACTCTGGGACCTTCTGAACAGTGTGTTTCCAGAGCCCCAGGTCATACAGAGCAGAGGCTGTTTAATTCCCGCTGAGTTATTTTAAACAGCCTTATCCAACATGGCAGGGTGGCCAGTGTGTGGTCTGGAGCGTATGAAGTGTTTTCTGACCATGAAGAGTTGTGTCTGGAGAGGAAGGCTCTCAGAAAGACGGAGCAGGCGCACTTGACCCTGTTCCTTCTGCTGAGCGCAGCGACCACCCTGGACGTGACGTGTGGAACAGACACGGGAGGACGCGTAGCGGGTAGACTGCCCACAGCGGCGTGGCTGGGTCGGGCCAGGGCGGCCACAGGCAAGGAAGACTCCGTGCCGGGTCCCGGAGCGGCTGCCGTGTTGGGCGGGGCTGCCCAGGATAGCACCCCCACGATCAGGGCAGGAGGGCAGTCTCCGGCTGCCTGGCGGCTGGGATGGTCTGTCAGGGTGTGTGCAAGGTGGGTTAGTGGGGGAGGTTTGTGTGGAGCTCTGGCGTCTCCAAGGACGGGCTGGCCCTGTGTGGGAGGGCAGTCTCCCCAGACAGCAGACTCTTGAAGGTGCCTGAACATCCTAAAATACAGAAAATAAAAAACATGATGAACACGGATTCATCCTGTGATCTGGGAAATGCAGGCCAGGGGCTCAGGCCCACATGCAGGTGGGAGAGGGCACCAGAGCTGCCTGGACACACCTCTGGGAGCCCCAGGGGCCCACAGCCACCTTCTGGACCTTTGTTCTAGAGTGTGGGGTCAGGGTGCTCCATGCTTTCTGAGCAACCCAGGCGTGAGCTCCTGGGCCTGGTGGGCCTTGCGGGTGGGCCAAGGGTCCCACCTCTCTGGGCTGCAAGTGTTGACCCCTTCCAGGGAGCCGCTGGCATCAGGCCGAGGAGGATTGCCGCAGTTTGTGGGAGGTGAGCAGACCCTAACCCTGTGTCCTCTCTTCCGAAGCAGACTGTTGACGACGAAGCGATGGCAGCGTGAACAAGGACCAGGTGGCGGGAGACGATGCCCAAGGGAGGGAGCTCCAGGACACCGCAGCAAGAGGAGCGTTCCCTCGGCCCCGACATGGTGGAGAAGCAGCCCGGGAAAAAGGTGGGCTCGCCTCCCGATGGCTGCACTGGAGGTGGTGTACCCATCTGCCTTTCAGCGGGCGGCTGTGGCTGTTTCTCTGCACTGTTGTGCACGAAACTGCAGGCTTGCATAACATGCCACTCACTCCACTGGCGTAGAAACCGAGTGGCTGCTGGCAGTGCCGGTCCTGTCAGCCTCCTTTGCTGCAGCCACGCTAGTGGGAGTACCGGTGTCTCCTTGTGCCTTTGAGTTTTCCTGATGCTGGACACCTTTCAAGCAACACTTGGCTCGTTGTGTGTTTTCTTATGAGAAGTGCGTATTCAGATCTTTTGCTTTGTTTTTCAGTAGATGTGGTGCTTGTAGGCACTCTTGCCTCAGCCCCTTCTCTGGGGCAGCGCCCAGTCCTGTGCACCTGAGCCCTGTCGGGTGGAGGAGGTCCCTTCCCGCAGCGTGCTGAGAGTTAGTGTCAGTGCCTCAGCCCTTCCCTGAAGCTGTTGAGATGATCGTACGATTTTCTGTCCTTTATCCCCTTGAAGTGGTGAATCACGTTGATTGTTTCTGACTGCTGGCACTCCTGGGTTCTTTGTCACTTGTACTGTCTTTCTTAGTGTCTGTAGGTCGGACGCACCGGCCGGGCCAGGAGTGTTCTTGGTGGGAAGTTGCTTATCACAGTTTGGGGGTTTTGCTGGGGGGTTCCATCCCCTCCCAGTACTGGAGGGCTGGGGGTGCAGGTGGCCCGTGTCCTGGCGCCCGGTGGACCGTGGAGTGACCCAGTGCTTCCAGCGTCTGCACAGCTGTCTTCCAGAGTCCTCCTTCGCTACAGTAGCGTGGCAGGGCCAGGCTCTGCCCAGTGGCCCTTCTCTGCACTCCAGATGCCTTCAGAGCTGGCAGTGGAGACCTTCTGGTGGAGGTCCCCCTGGACACTGGAGAATGTCTCTCATTGCCTGCCACAATCGGTGGGCACTGTGCTGATGGTCAGACTGGGCCACCAGGGCCGCAGGAGACGGACAGACTGCACAGTGCTCCGTGCGGGGTGCCCCCTCCCGGAGCACCAGGCCTGGGGCTGGGAGGGTGTTGTCTGTAGCAGCCTGTCCTCCGCGCTGCCTGCGCACGTTGCGCAGTGCCCCTGCCTCTTCCTGCGCTGGGGTTGGGGAGGGGAGGCCGTGCCAGTGGAGTCCACTGAGCAGCCCCCACCCAGGACAATACCGTCCGCCAGGGGCAGGGGCTCCTGGCTCCACACAGCACCTCCACCACCATCTGCATTTTGAGATGGGCTGTCCCACCCTCGCCCCCCAGGGTTCTGCATGTTATCGTGGCCAGCTGGGGCCTCAGAACCTGTGCTGCAGCTCTGCACGGCATGCAGAGCCCCCACCCGGCCTCGTGAGGTGGGCATTGTCTCCCATTCTGCAGATGGTGACAGTGAGGCCGCCACAGTGTTGGACCTCCAAGGTTGGCCAGAAGGTCAGGATCAGGCCGGGATTTGGGCCTTCCACTGCAGGAGAGACCAGCCCTGGGATGAGAGCGAGGCAGGGGTGGTGGCGATGCCTGCCTACTTTCCAGCCAGCTCCTGCTTTGGGTGGGCCTCCTGCACTGGACTCTGCTCTGGGGGTGTCCTGCAGTCAGCCTTGCAGTGTCACAGGTCTGTGGTGCAGCCAGAGGCAGCTTAAGCCTGGGGTCACAGGAAGAAGAAACCAGGGCTCACAGAGGGGAAGCACAGCATCTCGGGCTGTGAGAGAGCTGCCGTGTCGTTCCGTGGGGAGAGTTCATGGTGGGCCGCGGGCTCCGCTGTCAAGCGTCCCTTGGAAGGCTCGTCTCCTGGTTACTTCATCCGTCTCTGGGAAAACTGGGCAGGCTGCAGCTGGTATCTGCTCTGTTTTCTTTATACTCATGGGAATGTGCCTTAGTGGCAGTTTCTTGAGACTCCTTCCAGGTGAGGACAAGACGTGGGGTCAGATGGGGTCAGGGCCAAGGCTCAGTGGCAGCTCTGGTCCCTCCGCCTGGCTGGTGAGTGTGGCCGTCTGCTTATGAGGAAGGTGGAAGCCCAGTGCGCACGTCCGAGTCTGCTGGGCACAAGGGCTTTTAACGCCCAGATGCAGCTTTTGCTTTCCTGGCACATGAACTAAATCCCAGTAGACTTGAGGACTTTGGGAATTCAATTTGAGAATAATGTCTGAAAGCGTCACTTTCTTTTCCAGGATAAAGATAAAGTTTCTCTAACCAAGACCCCAAAGCTGGACCGCAGTGATGGCGGGAAGGAGGTGAGGGAGCGAGCGACTAAGCGGAAGCTGCCCTTCACCGTGGGGGCCAATGGAGAGCAGAAGGACTCGGACACAGGTACCCGCTACCCCCGCCACTCTGCTCTCTGTCCCTCAGAGGTCTCCTGGAGGTGCCCCCAGGACAGGTTTCCCCGAGCCTCTCTGCACCTCTTGGCTTTGTGCTGACCGTCCGAGGGGTCCTGCTGCAGCCCTGGGTGGGGGGTGCTGGAGCGAGGCCTCTTTTCCTGATGTTGGGATGACTCGGAGCTGACAGAGAAGATTTCCAGGCCGAGTTCCCTCAAGTGTGCAAAGAACCACTTCCCCCCAGCTGCGGCACGCCCGGGGACCTTCCGTGTGTGTCCACTGGGGGTGCCTCTCCCCCAGAGCTCCCTGGCACCCGCGCTCTGCTGAGCCCTCCGAGAGCTTTGCATTGGAGGATAGACTTGTTCTCCCTCAGGGCCACAGAAGCACATAAACTAAACCCGGTTGTTGGAAATAAAAGTCAGAGGGCGCCGTGGGAGTAAGCAGGAGCCAGTGCCGTCTCCCCACGAGTGCGTGTGAGCGTGGGCTGGTTACCAGCACGTGCTGTGCGCAGTCTGAAGTTGGTTCCATCTTGAGCTGCTCACAGGGACATGTGCTGGGTCCAGGTGAGAACCGGGCCCCTCGGGAGCCCCGCTCGCTCTCCCTCTCGACCCTGGTGGCTGGGGCCTTCCCAGCCTGCTGGTCATCTGAGGGCAGCTGTCTAGGCTGGTTGCAGGCCTGGAGTGACTCCACAGGGAGCCCAGAATGCGGCCCCAGGGGAAGGAGTGGAGGCCCTGCCAGGATTGGGGCGTCCTTCCTACACGTGTTGGGGGCCGGGGGAAGGCCCTGGCAGAGTGGAGGGGCTCACAGAGATGCTGTGAGTTGGGCCTTAGGTCCAGAGGAAACCAGACAGGCCTGGAAACTGACTCCCGTTTTCAGTGCCTGTGTCAGTTCTGGTTGTAGAGGGTGTGGGGCTGCTGTTTGGTTAAGAGCTTCCTGGACTCTGGAGGTCGGTGTCATCCTCTGGGATGTTCTGTGGCTTCTCGGCAGGACTGCTGCCTGGGCAGAGGCACCTGCGTGCCTAGGAGTACTCTGCGCTGCCCGCACTGTGCTAGCCCGCGGGGTGTCTGTGGAGCTGGCTCAGCTCAAGTGCAGGGGGGTTCCAGCTGGCCTTGTGGTTAGCATCCCAGCAGGGGGCCTTTGGGTACCAGGGCGGGAGGAGTCACTGGGAAGTGGGAAGCCAGGAGACGTTTTGGAAGTAAGATTTGCTAGCAGGGACTGTTGCGAAGCCCTAAAGACACGTGAAGCACAGCATTTGCGCTCTCACTCTTACCCTTGGGGGCCGATTTTACTAGACCGTCAGCCCTTGAACAACACGGGTTAGAACTGCGCAGTTCCACTTACACATGGGGTTTTTTTTTTTAGAACTACTGGAGGGCTGGAGGGGCTGGAGGAGTCGAACCTGCAAATGCGGGTGCAGGGGGAGTGTTGGACTAGGCTGCTGCGGAGGCCCCCCCATGTGGCTCAAGGGTCCACTGTAGCTTCTTGTGTGTGCTCTTTCTTGATGTGACACAGCTGGCCTTCCCAGTAGATGGGTGTGTCCATGTCACCTGTGCAGGAGCCGCCCCGAAGCCTGGTCCCTTCCCCCTGCCTATGTAGTCGGTGGGCCGGGCGCTGGGCGGGGACGGCTCTCTGAGCGTTACTGCAGTTACTGACTGGTGCGGGGCAGAGATAGGGGCTCTGACCACTCTGCGGCTGCTGAGGGTCCCGGCGCCCCGCGCCCCCGCCTGGCCTGCTCCTCGGTGTCCCTCCTGCGCCCTCTGCTGGGAAGATGTTCGAATGCCGACTCCGCCTCCCCCGCACCAGGGAGAGGCTGGTGAGCTTCCCTCAGAGACCCCCAGCTGTCTGAGAACGTTCTCCTGTTTCCCAGACCCCAGGAGGGGCCGCAGTGACCACCCCCCCCTTGGAGGCCAGCCCCGCAGCGCTTAGTCAGGGCCAGGACCGCCAGGGTACCCTGACCTGCTGCATCCTGTCGGCTGCCACCTGGCCTCCAGACAGCTCCAGGGCAGGAGGACGTGCGCACTGGTCCTTCAGGAAGCTCTGGCCAGAGGAGGCCCTCCTGCCCGCCCCCGACCTGGGCCAGTCTCGGTGTGAAGCGTTTTACCAGTTAGAGGGCTGTGGAAGAAATCACATCATGTCTGGGACCCGCTTCAGAGCATCCTGTTCTGTCTGCTTTTTATAAATTTAAATTTCCCCACAACCCAAATAATCTCCACACACCTGTGATTGAGGCTGGTTTAAGTGACGGCCTGCCCACAGGCTCCCTGCTCCGTCTGACCCCAGCCTTGCTCCCTGACTAGAACCCTGGGGGCCTTCGGAGAGGGGCCTGTTCTTCACACCAACGTTTTGCTGGAAGGAGGAACAATTAACGTTGTCTTGTTTCGCTCTTACCTGGTGTCGATCAGCATTGGTGACCAGTGTGTGGCTCACCCGCTTGGTACTGGGGTCTGGGGACTGAACTCTTGGTCCCGCTGCTTCTCCGGACAGGGCGCTGCCTGGGGCGTGCAGGGAGAGACTAGCTCGGCCCCTGCCTCTGCAGGGCCCCTCGGAGCCCCAGACACGTGCCCTGCCGAGCCCCGGATGCCCCACATGTGACCACGAGGGGCTTCGCCCACCCACCCACCAAGTGTGGACTGAGGGCAAGTGATGCACCGTGACACACTGATTGAGAGGGCGCATGCCACCCACGCATGACCCCTGAGCTCTCAGGACCCCAGAGTGGGAAGGACTGGTGGCGGACGCTGACCCCTCCATCTTGAGTGGAGCAGAAGGGCTGGCCAGGCCCACTTCTGGCTCTGGGTCAGGATGTGCCGCTCAGCCCCATGAGCCCCCAGGTTTGGGGATGGGGGAGCCTTAAGGGGGGTGGTCCACGGCCTCCAGGCAGGCCCAGGGACCAGGAGAACTGATGACACGGTTTGTGTGTTGGTGCAGGTCTGGATTTTGATTTATTGGTTTTAATCCTCAGTGTGCTTTGCTGTAGTGAAAGGCGGGGGGCACTGGGTGGGAGATCGTGTTGTCTGGGCCCTCGATGCTGACCTTACGTCCTGATCACTGCCCCCTGTGGGATGGGCGCCGGTGTCTCCCTTGTGTGGAGGTGAAGCAGCACCACTGCAGGGGAGGGGGGTGTTGGGGGACCCAGTCTCTCTCTCTCTGAGAGGTCGAGGACTTGCTGAAGGCCTCACAGACCTGTTTCTTTTCAAATGATCAGTGATGGTCATCTTCTTAAAAAGAGAGAGGAGGAGACGTAAACCAGGAGGTTGGAAGGACAGCCTGAACGGCAGCTGGTGCCCTGCACACCCGGAGGGCCAGAGTGAGGTGCCGAGGGAAAGCGCCTGTCCCATGCAGCTCAGCGCCCAGTGGGTCATCGGTCTTGCGTGGACTGGCTGGGGCTTAGGCTCCTGGATCAGAAAGAAGTCTGTCTTCCTGGCTGCACATCCGCATCAGGCCCTGTTTGGTGTGGAAGGTGTGCTCCTGAGGCCAAGAGGGACAGGACGCCCTCGGGGCAGCAGTGTCCCCAGTGCTCACCACCTGCCAGGCCTCCCTGACGTGGGGGCCTGTGAGTTGACAGGAGACCACAGATGCCCTCCGAGGGGTGGAGCCAAGACGATGTTGACACCTGAGGGCTTCACGTGGGACAGAGGAGTGGGAGGTTTCCCATTTTGGGTAGTGTGGTAAACTGTCTCCCCCAAAATTCCTCTGTGGGAAAAGCCTAGAGATGAAAGATGGTGGGTGTCCCTGCCCTGGCTGCTAGCCCCAGGGCTTTGGTGGGCAGTGGACAGGCTGAGAGCCTCACAAGGTCAGGGCCATGGAGGCCAAACCTGTGGACACCTCAGCCAGAGGACACTGTCCCTAAGCAAGGGCCTTTGTATCTTCTGGCTCAAAATGGCCTCCTTGAGAGTCAGGCTGTCCTGCCCCCGCGGGGCTGGCCCTCCACGTGCGCTGCCGTGGGGCATTCCCCTCGCTCCCCTCTGGCTGGAGAGACGGGCCTCTGTGCTGCTTCCTGGGCCCCAGGGTTCTGGCGAGGATTAGAGACAGTGATGGCGGCAGGATGGAACAGAAAGGTCAGACAGGTTTAAATGTGAAACGGAGCAAAGGAAACGAAAGTTATCACTGACAGTGAACACTCAGGGGCCAGACTGGACATAAGCAAGAACAAGTGAGCTGGAGGTGACGCTAAAGACGCGCCTGGACGGAGGCTCCAAGAGGGACAGCCCCGGGATGGCTTGGAGGCTGGAGACGGGGCGGCCCAGGGCTGTGAAGGAGGAGCACCAGGGCGGCCTGCGGGGAGAGAGGGTTCCACACGGGAGTGGGAGTGACGTGAAGCCACAGAGCAGCACGGAGAAGATGCTGGACTGTGAGGGGATGAGCCCAGGCACAATGGCATGACGGAGACACAGGTGTTACCACGTCACCATGTGCTGCAGCCTGGGGACAGGGCACCGCTGATGCCACCCTAGGGATGAGGAGATCTGATGGCCGGGAGGGCCGACCCAGCAAGAAGTCCTGCCCTCTGCAGCCCCCACCTGCCACAGGCCGATCCAGCCCGCTCTGCAGTCTGACTGGGACACGCCATCTGGAATCTGTGCAGGTTCTCTTCTGCTTCCGCTTGGGTGTGACACGCAGAACCTTAGTGGAGGCCAGAGGGGCTTGCCCCTTGTCTCGGTGCGCCTCCTCTGCCTTGTCCCCGCCTCAGTGCTGGCAGCGAGGCTCACTGCCCAGCTCGGGGCCGGAGGTTTTGTGGCCTCCTTCTTCAGGGTCCGAGAGGTCGGCCTCCCCTGGGTTGGCCTCCAGGTTGGCCCTTGCCAGCGGGAGGCATGTGGCAGGAGGGGCCCACCTGCAGCACCAGGGCCCCGGGCCTCAGCTCCCCTGCAGTGGGCTCTGTGGGCCCGGCCCCCTGAGACGCCCAGCCTGGCTGGACTTAACACTTTTCTAGATGCCAGCCACTGCAGTGCCTGAGAAACTGACTTAGGAGGTGTGATCACATTTTGGTTTGTTTCCTGTGCTGAGCTCGGGGAGACCTGTGTCATCCATGTGTCCTGTGACTGTGTGGACTCGTATGGCTGCCTGCCCACCCCGCACGTAGTCCACACGTGACCTTTGTCCCTTCCTGAGACTGCAGGCCCGGTGCCGCTAGGCCCTGCCCCCTGGGTGGGCACTGCCCTCACGGTCACCTGAAGACAGAGGCTGTGCCCTTCTGCTAGGTTCCTCTGGCGTCTTAAAAACCACTGGACTGTCTGTCTTGGAGACACACATGCAGCAGAGAGGTGGGGCTGGTCTGCCTGCTTGACTCCTGCTGCTGCTCTGTCTCTGGCGTTGTCCACACTGCAGGAAGCACAGGCTTTGTGTGCTGTGCTGAGGTTCCACGTCCGTCCTGTTCTCTGTGGGCTCTGGATTGGTGTGTGCTCGGGGGTTGGAGTCCTGAGAGGCTGGGCTTTCGGTGGTCTGAGACCAGGCAGGGCTTCCTGGGAGACTAGGTGAAGTGGGGCCCGGGTCACGGCGGGGCAAGCAGGGCCGCAGGCCCTCCGTGCAGCACTCAGCTGTGGGCGTGCTTCTGACCCCGCTGCCCGGACCAGGTCCGGGACTGAGTGCGCAGGTGGCTCAGCTGGTCAGACCTTCCTGGTGCTCTTGGTCCCAGCTGCCACGAAGGTCCTGCCGCCGGGCCACGCCTCATTCAGCCACCCCGTCACTGCCTTCACGAGGTTGGGTGGGGCCGGGGGGAGGCGTGGGTGAGTGGGGTCCTTGGTCGTCCACGAGGGGCATTCTTGCTGGAATTTACTCCGTGCTTGGACCTGTGCCTTGTCTGTTGGTTAAAAACCAGTTGCTGCTGGCGGCAGTGGCCTGTGGTGCCCGGAAAGTTACCACCTAAACCGCACAGGTCAGCATTCTCAGCAAGTCACCACTTTAGTTTTTAAAAAGGCAGTTGAAAAATAATACTTTTTCAGGAAGTAGCGGTTTATAGGAAACTCTCTTAAGGAAATAGAAGATGACACATTTGTGGGGTCAGGTGGTGAGCAGCAGCAGGGTGTTGCCCTAGGAGTGGAATCTGCCGTGTGTTCAGACACACGTCCTGTGGGGGCTGCTGAGCAGACCTGGAGGGCAGGGAGACACCCCCCCCAGACCCAAGGCCCCCGTGGCAACCCTGCTTCCCACCTGCAGTTGGCAGCCTGTCACCTAGAACGCCCCAGGGCTCCCCCAGGATGCACAGGGCAGCAGGGGAGGAGTCTGAGGCTCTCGGTGGATTCCCGGTTTCCCATGAGCAAGAGGCTCTGTGTGGAGGAGAGTGAGCTTTTGGCTCCTGATTCATGGAGTTGGGGTGTCTCTTCTGCCCGTCTTCCTTGCCCCTTTTAAAAGAAACGGCACCCCCTGTGTCTGTCGCGGTTGGCAGGGCGCATGGTAAGGGGCCGGCGCGTGGAGGATGTGCTTGTTACGAGGAGGCTGAGAGGGGAGCGCCGGGCTGTCCCCGGTATCTCGTTAGTGCTCTGTGTTGATGCCTTTAGATGCCTCCAGCTCAGTCCACGCCGTGGTACTGCAAGGCTGGTTCGCTCCTCGAAGCGCCATGGCATGAAATGGAGGCTCCTAGAAGCAAGAAGAAAGGTACAGTACTGCCGAGACAGCCTTGACCTCTCCACGGGTTCTGAGCTGTGTTTGCATTTCCACCTGTACTGTGCGGAGGCGGGCGGGGAAGGAGGACCTGGACCACAAATGCTAGGCTTCGCTAGACTGAGACTGTCCTGTGTGAGCCAGGATGTCAGTGAGCAGCTGTCCCACCGCCTTGCGCGCAGGGGACGGTCTGGGGAGGCGCCCAGTACAGTGAATGGTCGGTGGGGCCGAGGCTTGGCTTCACCGGCTGGCGACAAGGTGTTGGAGTTGTGTCCCGTCACAGCTAGAGCCGGAACAGGTGACGTGGGCAGTGGGCTGCTGCCGACTCTGCCCCACTTCCCCTGCAAGCTGCGGGGCGGGAAGCGGGCTCCGCGCTGCCGGGTCAGGCTCTGGCGTCTGTGGGCTCCGCGGCATGAAGTCTCCCCTCTCTCCTCCACCGCCTCACAGAGAAGCAGGGTCCCGAGCGGAAGAGGATTAAGAAAGAGCCCGTCACCCGCAAGGCCGGGCTGCTGTTCGGCATGGGGCTGTCTGGGATCCGCGCTGGCTACCCGCTCTCCGAGCGCCAGCAGGTGGCGCTCCTCATGCAGATGACGGCTGAGGAGTCAGCCAACAGCCCAGGTGAGCGGGGCGGGCGCCCGCGGACACGTGGCCTAGGTCCTGCCGTGCCTCCTCCCCCGTAACGCCCACCTGTCCTCTCCTCGGCCTGCAGTAGACACCACACCAAAGCACCCCTCCCAGTCGACCGTGTGTCCAAAGGGGACGCCCAACTCTGCCTCCAAAACCAAAGATAAAGTGAACAAGAGGAACGAGCGTGGAGAGACGCGCCTGCACCGGGCGGCCATTCGGGGGGACGCGCGGCGCATCAAGGAGCTCATCAGCGAGGGTGCGGACGTCAACGTCAAGGACTTTGCGGGTGAGCAGGGGCTGCTGCCGGACCGTGAGCCGGCCCAGGGTGCGGGGCAGCCAGCCTCCCGCCCGGCCTGACGTGCCCTTCTGAGGAGGAGCATTTCGGAGTAGTCACGTTCTTGTCTTTCATCACCTTAAGAGAATTGAGGCATTGTAGACGTTAACCCTGTTGTGTTATATACACCCCAGTTCTGTGCTGGAGCAGCCCCTGTTCTGGTGCTGGTGCATCTGCCTCGGACGCATGCAGGAGGGAGTGGGTTGCCCCAGCAGAGGATGGGGGTGGATGGGCCAGGGACACCCTCCCACAGCCCCAGGAAGCTCAGTCACCATTTGAGGCAGACGTGGGAGCCCCTGGCTGAGAGAGGACGAGGCCCTTTACTTACTTCAAGGTCTGTGGTGGTGGCTTGGGGCTGCCTTTGTGCACAGGAGGCCTTGGCGGGCGGCGGCGGCGGCAGGTCCCAGAGCTGTGCCTTCAGAGTGGCGGGCGTACGTGGGACCAGGAAGCCTTCTCTGTACGGAATCCTAGGTCGTCTGACCCAAACCTGATTTAGCGCCTCTTTGTTAAAGAAAAAAAAAAGAAAAGAAAAAAAATAATTTCCCTAAATCAGGTTTTTCCAAACCACTGGAGTCTGTGTCCCCAGGCGGCCCTGTGTGTACATTGTGTGCAGCCACTCCCCCACGAGGCCTCAGCGCGCTGCCTGCTTTCCTGTTTCCAAAACCAGATTCTTCCTACCTGAGCGTTCATGGATGACACTGTGCGTCCGCCAGTCCTGCGTCCGCGTCAGGCTGCTGGTCCAGATGACTCTTTCAGGCTGTTAGCCATAGGGTCACTGTCTAGAGATCACTGAGCAAACCGGGGCGCCCCATGCTCGACACGCAGGGCCTTCCGGCTGGACGTGCTCCTCGGGAGTTAAATAACCTACGTGTGAGTGTCTGTTTCCAGGCTGGACTGCGCTGCACGAGGCCTGTAACCGGGGCTACTACGACGTGGCGAAGCAGCTGCTGGCCGCGGGCGCGGAGGTGAACACCAAGGGCCTGGACGATGACACGCCCTTGCACGACGCGGCCAACAACGGGCACTACAAGGTGGGTGCCCCCCGGCTGCTGTCCATCTCTGTCCTCCGTCTGCTGGGTCACCAGGAGTCTGTGGCAGGCCCCCAGCTGACCTCTGACCAGGCCAGCTTCCTTACCCTGGTCAGCACCCAGACCCCTCGCACCACCTGCAGCGTGTAGGACAGGGCCTTGCTCTGGCCATGCAGGTGTGGTTGGCTTTCAGTAGGTGAGTGACCGTCCCTGGAGGAAGGGCAGCCATCTGTCCTCGTCCCAGTGCTGCTAGGAGCCCTGGGAGACCTTGATCGGGACATCCAGTGCGGGATAGCTGTGGGCCTACCCCCAGAGCATGGTCCACTGGGTCTGAGGCCCGTCGCACCGCTGGAGGGAGGCTGGCACACAAAACCGATAAACGGAAGGCTCCCCGCCCTGTTGAATTCGCCCAGTGCGTCTGTAGCTGGTGTCGGAGCCAGCAGTGTGGCGAGCGTGTCGGGCAGGACCAGACGTGGCAAGTCTGCAGGGTTGGGAGGGGCTGGAATTACAGGCTCCACGAGGCCTGGGTATATCTGGACACGGATTATGGATCTGAGGTTAGGAGTGACAGTTCACTTTTCAGGGAAGATAGTGGCATTACGAGGTTTTTGGTGTTTTTAAAGAGCCCTTTGAAAGAAACATACTGAAAAAAATTTATGAACTGTCTGGGATTTGCTAAAAATACCTCAGAGAGTAGGCAGGTGCGGGCCATGGGAGGCTGGCTTGGAGCTGGGAGGAACTGGCCATCATTCGGTCTCTACTCTTGTGATTATCTCTGTAAAACTGCTTACTACAGAAGCATCAAAGGCCATGGAAACATGGAGGGGGGGCAGGATAGTGGTCCCTAAAGCTGTCCCTGTTCTGACCCTGGAACCTGAGAACATGTGAGCTGAGGTGGTGGCGCCTTTGCCGAAGAGAGTAAGCGGAGGGTCAGGAGATGACCCTGGACCAGCCAGGCAGATCTAGAGGCCTGCAGGGGTCCTCACAGCAGAGACCCCTTTCTCAGTTGTAGGGAGGGCACGTGGGGCCCTGTGGGCTTGACCTATGCTGCTGGCCTTAGAGGAAGGGGCCACAGCTGGGGAACGTGGTGGGCTCCAGCAGCTGGCATAAGGCAGGGACTCAGAGCCAGAGCCCTAGCACCGGGAGGAGGGAGACTGACCTGGACTCCAAGCCAAGTCGTGAGACCGGGTGGTTGTCAGCTGGGTCGGGTGGAGCAGCAGAGACTGAGCAAAACCGGGAGACAGGTTAGAGATTCCTTCCGTGCGCTCCTCTCGGCCCAAACAGAAGTAGGGGCGGCCGTTACCATTTGTCAGGCTCCGGGGAGGCTGTGTGCTGAGATCCAGACCCCAGCACAGTGAGCGCCTTGGTGAAGGGAGGCGCACGTGGTCTCTGCAGGAGCACTGTCTAGAAACAGACAGACTGCATTTAAGAGATGTGTCGTTGCTAACAAGCGCTGACCACCCTGGACCTCCAGCAGGTGTTAATCTCTGTGCTGGTGGAGGGTTTGAAATACTGTGAGAATTTCCAAGATGTGACACAGACAGGAAGTGAGCAGGTGCTGTTGGGAAATGCCGCCGACAGACCTGCTGGGCACAGGGTCTCCCCAGACCATGGGTTTGTGAGACATGGATTCTGGAAGTGTGGTGGAGCGAGGTCTCCCCGCAGCGCGGCTCAGGGCCTTGTGAGCAGCTCGCAGAGCTGCCCTCCTGAGTGAAAGTGAGGACAAGGTGCCCTCGTTTCTTAAACGAAAACACAAACCTGCTTGCGGAAGCTCGGTCTTTGTTTTCTCCATTCTGTAAATCCCACCCCCGGTAAATAACTCCCCCGAACTGCCAGAACCCTTTCTGCTGTGGGGCCGCTGGGCGGCGAGCTCGGGGCTGGCGGAGGGGACAGTGCGGGCTCCTTCCCGCAGAGGCCCAGCGAGGCTGTGCGAAGGGGCCGCTGTTTCCAGGGGCATGGCAGTGTTCTCAGTCCTGGCATGCCCCTCGCTGCTTTGCAGGTGGTGAAGCTGCTGCTCCGGTACGGGGGGAACCCTCAGCAGAGCAACAGGAAAGGCGAGACGCCGCTGAAGGTGGCCAGCTCCCCAACCATGGTGAACCTGCTGCTGGGCAAGGGCACCTACACGTCCAGCGAGGAGAGCTCGGCCGGTCAGTGCCAGGCGTGGCGCGGGCAGCTTGGGGCCTCCTGGAGCGTCTGGACTGGGAGGATCCTCTCCAGGGGTCCCTCTGCCCCGGGTGGGCCGCAGAGCTCATTGCTTCTCTGGCGGGAGCTCACCCCACGCCCACCCTCTGCACGCACCCGGGAGGCCTTTGTCCAGGCCGTGCTGACACCTCTCCCCTTCCCAACAGAGAGCTCAGAGGAGGAGGACGCCCCGTCCTTCGCACCTTCCAGCTCTGCCGACGGCAACAACACGGACTCCGAGTTCGAGAAGGGCCTCAAGCACAAGGCTAAGAACCCGGAGCCCCAGAAGACAGCGACCCCTGTGAAGGACGAGTACGAGTTTGACGAGGACGACGAGCAGGACCGGGTCCCCCCCGTGGACGACAAGCATCTGCTGAAGAAGGAGTACCGCAAGGAGGCCAAGGCCGGCAGCCTCGTCTCTATCCCCAAGATGGAGGTGAGGACGCATAGCAAGGGTGGCGCTGTCGCGCCCAAGAAGGCTTCTCACCGCATTCTGTCGGACACATCGGACGAGGAGGACGTTGCCGTCACCGTGGGCGGTGGGGAGAAGCTGCGGCTCTCAGCTCATGCGGTCCTGCCCGGCAGCAAGGCGCGGGAGCCTTCCAGCTCCAAACAGCAGAAGGAAAAAAATAAAGTGAAAAAGAAGCGGAAGAAAGAAATAAAAGGCAAAGAAGTGCGGTTTGGGAAGAGGAGCGACAAGTTCTGCTCGTCCGAGTCGGAGAGCGAGTCCTCGGAGAGCGGCGAGGAGGGCGGGGACTCGGCGGGGAGCCCCGGCTGCCTCAAGGAGTCCCCGTTGGTGTTGAAGGACCCCTCCTTGTTCAGCTCCCTGTCCGCCTCCTCCACCTCGTCCCACGGCAGCTCCGCCACCCAGAAGCATAACCCCAGCCACACGGACCCCCATGCCAAGCACTGGCGGACGGACAATTGGAAAACCATCTCTTCTCCCGCCTGGTCCGAGGTCAGCTCCTTGTCAGACTCCACGAGGACGAGACTGAGCAGCGAGTCTGACTGCTCCTCCGAGGGCTCCAGCTTGGAGTCGCTGAAGCCGGCCCGGAAGCGGCAGGAGCACAGGAGGAGGGGCGGCCTGCAGGGCGCTCTGCCCGACAGGAAGAACTCCTTCCACCCCGGCGTGGACGGCGCTGTCCCCAAGCTGGACAAGGAAGGCAAAGTCGTCAAGAAACACAAGACAAAACACAAACACAGGAACAAGGAGAAGGGGCTGGGCACAGCTGGCCAGGAGCTGAAGCTGAAGAGCCTCGCCTACGAGTACGAGGACCCCAAGGCGAGGCCGGACAGCGACGGGCCCGCGGAGGGCAGGCTGAAGGCGCCACGGCACGACCGCGACCACCTCAAGAGAGAGGAGAGGCTCGGCAAGGCGAAGGCGGAGGAGAAGGAGTGGCTCTTCAGAGACGAGGCGATGAAGGCCTCCAGGGAGGAGAAGTCCCTCAAGAGAGCCCGCGATGCGGGCAGGGGCTGCCGGGAGGAGAAGGACCGCTCGGGCAGGGCTGAGAAGGAGAGGCTGCTGAAGGAGAAGTCTCCCAAGGAGGAGAGGCTGAGGCTCTGCAGGGAGGAGCGGAAGAAGAGGCCCAAGGACAGGCCCCCGAAGCCGGACAAGAGGAGTGACTTCAGAGAAGACAGAGCGTTGAAAGAGAAGCCTTTCAGGGAAGACAGAGAGAGACCCAAAAAAGAGAAGGTGTACAGGGAAGACCCTGCTGTGGAGGAGTATTGCAACAAAAGCCAGCTTCTGGAGAGCGAGGACACCAAGTTCAGCCTCTCCGATGACCAGCAGGATCGGTGGTTCTCTGACTTGTCCGATTCATCCTTCGACTTCAGAGGGGAGGACAGCTGGGACTCCCCGGTGACGGACTACAGGGACATGAAGGGCGAGTCTGTGGCCAGGCTGATCCTGGAGACGGTGCGGGAGGACGGCAAGGAGAAGAGGCGGGAGGGCCGGGCACGGGACAAGCGGGGTGACAGGAAGAAGGACCGGGACCCCCTGGAGCGGGGATCCGAGCGGCGGCGGGAGCACCCCGAGAAGCAGAAGGGCGGGCCCGGCCACCCGGCGGAGAAGGACAGGAGGCGACGGGAGTCCGCAGAGGGCGCACGGGAGCGGAAGGAGCCGTCTGAGGCCAGCAAGGAGCGCAAGGACTGCCGTGCCAAGCCGGAGGAGGAGCCCAAGGAGCACGGCGGCGAGGGCGACTTCGGGAAGAGCCTGGAGCCCTGGGAGAGGCAGCACCTGGCGCGGGAGAAGGAGAAGAAGTGCAAACTGGAGAAGCACAAGGAGAAGTGCAGCGACAAGGACAGGGGCGAGAAGCCCGCCATGGAGAGGGGCCCGAGGGACAAGGAGTGCGAGAAGTGCTTCAGAGAGAAGAGGGACGCCAGGGAGAGGCACAAGGAGACACACGGCAGAGACAGGGAGAGGAAGGCATCTCTGGACGCAGGGAAGGACAGGCGAGAGAAGGGCTTCCCCGGGGCTGCCGCGGAAGACTCGTGCGACAAGAAGGAGGACAAGAAGGGCAAGGAGAAGAGCTGGTACATCGCCGACATCTTCACGGATGAGAGCGAGGACGAGGACGGCCCCCCGGAGAGGGAGGCGGGGCCGCGGAAGCACGCGGAGAAGCCGAAGGACCGGGACGGCCGGGAGAGGCGGCGGGAGAAGGGGGCCGCGGAAGGCGTGAAGGACAGGAAGGAGAAGGGCCTGGAGAAGCACAGGGAGAAGAAGGAGCGGGAGCCACCAGAGAAGCACAGGGACAGGAGGGAGCGCGGCCCCGCGGAGGCAGCGCAGGACAGGAGGGGCAGGCAGCGGCCGCCTGACAAGGCGGAGCGGCGGCCCCCCGCCGAGGACAAGGCCAAGAGCAGGCACCGAGAGAGGCCGGAGCGAGAGCAGGGCCGGGACAGGAGGCCGTCCAAGGGTGCCGACGCAGAGAAGAGCCTGCTGGAGCGGCTGGAGGAGGAGGCGCTGCAGGAGTTCCGGGAGGACTCCAACGACAAGGCCAGCGAGGTGTCTTCCGACAGCTTCACCGACCGTGGGCCAGACCCGGGGCTGGGCGCCCTCCTGGACGCGTCCTTTCCGGAGCCCCCGGAGGAGCGGGCCCGGGAGCGGGAGCGGCACCGGCACTCCTCGTCCTCCTCCAAGAAGAGCCACGAGCGAGAGAGGGCCCGGAGAGACAAGCCCGACCGGAAGGAGCGGGGCGACGGCGGCCAGTACGAGCGGGACTTTCTGGACTCTGACGCGTACGGCGCCTCCTACGGCTCGAAGGCCGACACGGAGGATGACGTGGATAAAGCCGTCGAGCTGCTCTCCGCCGAAAAGAAGGAGAAGAATGACTCCGAGAGAGACGCTGCCAAGAAGGTGGAGAAGGAGCTGCGGCCCTTCGGGGCGAGCGCCGCCGGCCTCCTGAAGGAGAAGCGGAGGCGGGAAAAGCACCGGGAGAGGTGGCGGGACGGGCTCCCCAGGCACCACCGGGAGGAGCCGAAGCCCGCCGCCCGGGACAGGGACCGGCCCCGGGACGAGGGCGCCAAGCTCGGTGAGACCAAGCTGAAGGAGAAGTTCAAGGAGAACCCTGAGAGGGAGAAGGGCGACCCCGTGAGGACCAGCAACGGCGGCGACAGGCCCCCCGCCTCCAGGGACCCAGGCAGGAAGGATGCCAGGCCCCGGGAGAAGCTGCTGGGGGATGGCGACCTGATGATGACTAGCTTTGAGAGGATGCTGTCCCAGAAGGACCTGGAGGTGGAGGAGCGGCACAGGCGGCACAAGGAGAGGATGCGGCAGATGGAGAAGCTGCGGCACAGGCCCGCGGACCCCAAGCTCAAGGACAAGCTGCGGCCGGCTGAGGACGCACGCAGGAAGGGTCTGGACGTCCCGCCCAAGAAGCCGCTGGGGCCAGACCCTGCCCTGAAGGACAGAAAGCTCAAGGAGCCGGCTCTTGCCGCGCCTGCCGCTGAGAACAAGCCACACCCGGGCCCGGCCGTGGACCCCCGAGACTGGTTGGCGGGACCCCACATGAAGGAGGTCCTGCCTGCTTCTCCCCGGCCCGACCACAGCCGGCCCACCGGGGTCCCCACGCCCGCCTCGGTGGTGTCCTGCCCCAGCTACGAGGAGGCCATGCACACGCCCCGGACCCCGTCCTGCAGCGCTGACGACTACTCTGACCTCATGTTCGAGTGCGCGGACCCCCAGCCCGTCTCCAGCACGTCCGCCAGCGCCTGCTCGCCCTCCTTCTTTGACAGGTTCTCCGTGGCTGCGAGCGGCGTGTCGGAAACCCCAGGCCAGACGCCCACGAGGCCGTTGTGCACAAGCCTCTACCGCTCAGTGTCCGTGGACATCAGGAGGGCCCCCGAGGAGGAATTCAGCATCGGGGACAAGCTGTTCCGACAGCAGAGTGTCCCCGCCTCATCCAGCTACAACTCCCCAGGGCAGCCCCTGGAAGACAAGGCCCCGGGCCCCCCAGGACCCGCCGAGAAATTCAGCTGCCTGTCCCCTGGGTATTATTCCCCCGACTACAGCCTTCTCTCCCCCAAAGCAGATACCCTGCACTGTCCCCCTGCAGCTGTGGTCAACGTTACCCCCTCCCCAGAGGGCGCCTTCTCTGGTTTACAAGCAAAGTCCCCCTCTTCACGCAGGGATGAGCTTTTGGCCCCGTCCATGGAGGGGGCCCTCCCCCCGGACCTCAGCATTCCCCTGGACGCCACGGAGGACCAGCAGGCCACTGCGGCCATCATCCCCCCGGAGCCCAGCTTCTTGGAGCCCCTGGACGAGGGCCCCTTCAGCACGGTCATCACGGAGGAGCCAGTCGAGTGGGCACACCCTGCTGCCGCGGAGCAGGGCCTCACCTCCGGCCTAATCGGGAGCGCCCCCGACAACCCTGTCAGCTGGCCCGTGGGGTCAGACCTTCTGCTGAAGTCTCCACAGAGGTTTCCGGAGTCCCCACACCCAGAGCCCCCTTACCCAGTGTCCCCCGTCTCCTACCCACTGCCGGTCACTGAGCCAGGACTCGAAGTCAAAGACGACACGGGGGCGGCAGTCCCGGCCTCCATCTCTGCTTCGGAAGAGCCACCCCCTTTCGCCCCCACCTCCAGGTTGGAACCCTTCTTTAGTAACTGCAAGTCCCTTCCAGAAGCGCCCCCCGACGGCCCCCCCGAGTCCGCGTGTGCGACCAGCGGGGCTCAGGTGGAGGTGCTGGGCCCCCTGGAGAGTAACTTCCTGGAGAGCGGTCACAGCCTCTCTGCCCTCGGCCAGGTGGAGCCGGCGCCCTGGCCCGGTGCCTTCCCTGCCTCTGAGGACGACCTCGACCTGGGGCCTTTCTCACTGCCAGAGCTTCCCCTCCAGACTAAGGATGTTTCTGATGTTGAAACAGAGCCTGTAGAAGAGAGTCCTCTTGTTCCTCCAGAAAATACCCCTGCAGGGGCACCCCCAGGCCTCCCTGGTGGGGATGCTGCTGCGCCAGCCGCTGAGGAACAGCTCGTGCTGCCTCCTGATCCGGCAGCTACCCGGCTCCCCACAGAGCCCGAACCGGGGTCCCTGGAGGAGCCAAAGCCGGGCATCCTGCTGGAGGCTGCAGTGGAGGCAGGCGCATTGCAGGGGAGGGCCCCCGAGGACCCCGACCTGAGCTCAGAGCCCACGCCGGCCCCCTCGGAACCACGTCCACTGGGGAGCAGAGATGAGGAGGCCGAGGGCCACGACTCCTTGGCCACCCCCCATGGCATGGCCGACGCCCCCGAGGATGGCTCTGCACAGCCACACGTGGCCGACGGGGCTGGCCCCCAGGACAGTGTGGGGCTGGAGAGGTCTCCGGGCAGCGTCCAGCCTGAAGCTGCAGAACCCGAACCTAAAGCCACCGCCGAAGCCCCAAAGGCACCCAGAGTGGAGGAGGTCCCCCAGCGCATGACCCGGACCCGGGCGCAGATGCTGGCCAGCCAGAGCAAGCAGAGTTCACCGCCCGCCGAGAAGGAGCCGGCGCCTGCACCCAGGGCCAAGGGCCGCGCCTCCGAGGAGGACGACCCCCAGGCCCAGCACCCGCGCAAACGCCGCTTCCAGCGCTCCAGCCAGCCGCTGACGCAGCAGATGCACACATCCACGCGGCAGACGCGGGAGGTCATCCAGCAGACGCTGGCCGCCATCGTGGATGCCATCAAGCTGGACGCCATCGAGCCGTACCACAGCGACAGGGCCAACCCGTACTTCGAGTACCTGCAGATCCGAAAGAAGATCGAGGAGAAGCGCAAGATCCTCTGCTACATCAGCCCGCAGGCGCCCCAGTGCTACGCCGAGTACGTCACCTACACCGGCTCCTACCTCCTGGACGGCAAGCCGCTCAGCAAGCTGCACATCCCTGTGGTGAGTCTGCCCCCAGGCCGCCCGCCTCCCCCGGGCCCTCTTCCCGCTGGGCCTGAGGGTGCCTCTGCTGTTTCCTCGGTGAGCTTCCAGGCTGCTCCCGGGGAGACCTGGCCTTCGTCCGTCCCCCACCCCTCTCAGCAGTCTGTTCACATGCCCCTTCCCTGGTGACTCCTTCATGTCTGCCCGTGTGACACACCCAAGCCCTGCCGTGCACACCACCCTCCTCCTCGTTGCACCCACATCTGGGCTCCCCCCACCCCCTCCTCCTGGCCCACGGGAGTCTCTTTTCCATACAGCAGGCAGAGGGGTGTGCGGCCAACAGAGCCTGCCCTCAACCCCCCTCTGCTCGGCAGGAGCCAGAGCTGCCCCAGCCCCACGTGTCCCACGCATGCAGTGGACTTTATCTTGACCGTCCTGTCCCACCTTCTGTTCGCCCGTTGGGCCCAGGATGGGCCTCAGTCACAGCTGTCAGTGCTGGTCAGGACAAGCCGGTTCCCAGGGCCTCCAGAGGGGCCTTGTCACTCACGTGTGTGCTGCTATCAGACCTCAGCTCCCTGCTGGCAGCTCCCCCAGGCACTGGTGCACTACCCGCATCCAGCATCTTCAGAACAAGGACCAGCGCTGAGCAGCGGGGCAAGGGGCTCGTGCTAGGGGTGGCTGCCCCGGCCACCACCCTCTGCCAACCTGCACGTTGCAGCTTATCTGATGTCACCAGCCGCAGTCCCTGCTCTCAGCCCTGACCCCAAGCTGCCCGGGGAGGGAGACAGAGGCATTAGATTCAGGGTCTCAGAGAGTGAGACTGAAAGAAAACGGCACCTTGACTGCCATAGACAGCCCTACCTTCTTCCTGCCCCTACCACTCGCTCCTCTTCCCCTGGCTCTCGGCCTTCAGAAGAGAGGTCCGTTCCTCTTTCTGTTGCCGCACAGTTGAGACTCAGGCTGTTAGGTGAGGGCAGGCCAGAGGCGAGCCCCCCCCCCCCCCCCAACGAGCCTGAGGGCCAAGGCCTTGGCACCCTCTCCAGAGGGTGGAGCCAGAGGAAGCTGGAAGGGTGGCTCCCTGAAAATACTCAGACCTGGGGCCAGCCTGGACAGGATGCTCTAGGGAGACACGAGCTGCCGCCTGCCTGGTCCCACCACAGGCCGCTGTGCAGCATCAGGCAAGGAAGTCGCCCTGGGGCCAGGCCATCGAGGACAGGGGCTAGAGCAGAAGAGACCTCACAGGAGGTAGTAATTGCATATTTTGAACTAATTTGAGACCAAAGACTTTGAAGACAGCGTGGGCCACTGCTGCATTCACTGTGGCGGTGGGGGGAGGTGTCTTCGCTGGGCTGCCAGTTTGTGCTTGTGGACAAGCACTAGCCTGTGACCTACGTGGCCTTGGCTGGCAGGGGCTCCTGGGTGGCCCATCTTTTCCAAACACTCACTTCCTGGCCCCACGGGATGTTCTGGCTCAACTTGTGCTATTAAGACGCAGGTGTGGACTGCGTTTCAGAAGCACTGCCTCCTGGGAGAAGCGCCGTGGCTGGTTGGAGGGTGGCCTCCGGCATCCCGGGGGGCATCTGCTCTCTGGCCTCACGTCTTTTCCAAAGTGACCCAGGCGAGCCTTCTCCCTCCCTGCTCCCCCTCCCCAGGAGACCATCGGGCTCATCCTGTCTGCCTCTTGGCGCCTGCGTCCCAGGGGGTTGACGGCTGACCTGGGGGCGCGTGGCGCCTGCTGAGACCAGAGGGCGGTACACACTCCCTTCTCTGCATCCCCACCTCCGCAGCGCCCTTCCTGCCCGCCCTCCCCACCTCACGTCCGCGGGGTGCACGCCAGTGGCCTGGCACGTTGTGTTTCATGGGCTGTGTGTCTGCAGGGCCGACTCCCGCGAGTGGGCCGCTGACCCTCCGTCTCCCTCTGACCGCAGATTGCACCGCCCCCCTCCCTGGCGGAGCCCCTGAAGGAGCTGTTCAGGCAGCAGGAGGCCGTGCGGGGGAAGCTGCGGCTGCAGCACAGCATCGAGCGGGTAAGAGGGCGTGGCTGGGCGGGCTCAGGCACGCGTGGGCCCCGCTCACCTGTCCCTCTCCTCCAGGAGAAGCTCATCGTCTCCTGCGAACAGGAGATCCTGCGGGTTCACTGCCGGGCGGCGAGGACCATCGCGAACCAGGCGGTGCCGTTCAGCGCCTGCACCATGCTGCTGGACTCGGAGGTCTACAACATGCCTCTGGAGAGCCAGGTCGGTGCTGCCCCAGACTGCTCACGTGGTGTGCCCAGGGCCAGGACGGCAGCAGCGCCTCCTCCGTGTCGGTCCCTCTCGGCAGTGGCGGGTTTTCCTCTCGAACACGTACGCTGTGGGTGAGCGGCACCAAGCACTTCCTCAGTGAGGGCCACAGCCCTGGGCTGGCTGGGTGCTGCCCACTGGCCCAGACGCACGGTTTGCCTTGAGCCGCCTCCCCTTGGGCTGGGCTTGTTTACCTGGGCCTTGAAGCCCCCCCCCCCCCCCGCCAAGTCCTTGGTCGAGCCTGAGAGGTAACTCGCGCAGAGAGCGGACTCTTGTGTCCCCGGCCACCCGGATCGGCTTTTTGCCGGCAACCACTGTGGCTTTTTGGAAACAGCCCAGGATGTGTCCTTCTGGGCCCGCCTTCTGCCCCACTCAGTGCTCCGGCTTCGGTGCCCAGTCCCCTCCTGACAGATGCCTTCTTGTGAGCACAGGCACATGGTGGGTAGGGGGGCACGTGGATCTCGGTTTCTGAGCAGCACTCCTGGGCTGGCCACAGGGTAACGTGGTTCGGTGGTTAAAAACTTCAGTGCGTTAAGGATTTCCCATTCATGTAAGACTTTAAAGGCTCTATCTCTAAAGTTTCCCCGTGTAACGTGCTGTGCACAGGGACACGTCTCTCTCAGCAGAAACGTCTGTTCACGATGGTTATTGTAGGGATCGGGTGGAAGTCTCGCCTTTTGTATCCAAAAGGAAAGGAATCTGCTCACCTTGAAGGGACTGCCTGGGCTCCTTCTGAATGTCAAGGGGAGAGGGGTCCAGGCTGTGGTCTCTTGCCTCCACTACGCTTGTCGTGGGGCCTGGGCTCAGCCCCTAGGCGGTGGTCCTGCATGGCTTTGGTGACAGAGACCTTCACATGCCGTCCTTGGCCTGATGGCCACCCTGACGCCCAGGGGCCGGCACTGTCCTTGCCCTCCCAAGGTTGCCCCGTCGGTCCGTCTCAGCCACGGCGGCTGTGCACGTGCGGATCATGGCGGCAAGGCGGCCTCACTGCCCTCCCAAGTCTGCAGAGCGGGAGGGAGGGCCCTGCCGGTCAGTACTGGGCACACTGTGTGGATTCTGGAATCTGCACCCTTTCAAGGCGGGCGGGCCTTGCCGCGCCTTCCAGATGCCCACACGGGGCCTGCTGTCCTTCCAGGGCGACGAGAACAAGTCGGTGCGGGACCGCTTCAACGCCCGCCAGTTCATCTCGTGGCTGCAAGACGTGGACGACAAGTACGAGCGCATGAAGGTCAGTCCCGGGGCCGCGGCGGGGGGCGCCGGGCAGCCGTGTCCACAGGAGATGGCTTTGGCCGCGCTCGGAGCCCCGCCCAGGCCGCTCCACCCCCGTGTTCCCTCTCAGAGTGTCTTCCCTCCTGTCCAGGTGTGCGGGGAGCAGCTCCTGTCACCAGCTGGCGGTCAGGCCTCTGTGGGACCCCACCTTGAGCCCTCCTCAAAGGTCACAGCACCCGCCCACCACCGCCGCTCTGACGCGCGGGCCAGTGCAGCAGGCGGGGGGGTAGCTTAGCAAGTGCGAAACCAGAGCTTGTGCAGCCGTGAGGGCCGCACATGGGGTCACCTCCAAGAACCACAGCAGTAGCACCAGCTACAAAATTCCCACCCCGAAGCCAGCACCCCTGGAACCCCCACGAGGCAAGGCCCAGGCTCCGCGTGCCCTACCTCAGTGCCCCCGACGGTGGGCACAGGCCCAGAGCAGGGCCCCAGCCACCACGGCGTCTGACGAGCCCCAGTGGTGGTGCAGAGCTCCCTTCCGCCCACCAGCCGGCTTGAGGGGAGCTGTTTCTTTTCTTTTCTTTAAAAAAGAGAATTAAAATTCAGTTTGGTGCATTAATAATGCCACAGTCTAATTTCCTTAACATGCAAAGAAGTTAAACTAGGAAGGAAAAGTGTGGACAGGAGGCTAGATTCGTGGTGTGAGGAGTGCGCCCAGACACGGACGACCAGACCTCGAGGACACCACGCTCCAGTGACCACTTGTTTCCCAAGCACACGGTCACCGTGAGGCTCCTCAGACGACAGACTGCCTGCCCCCAGTCCCTGCAGCCCTACAGCCAGCGTCGTTTGCTGGTTCTGAAGGGTGAATGGAGGCGTCTCCTATTTCAGTACTGTAGCCCAGCGGTTTCATTCCAGTTGTTTAAAACTCAGGGACCACAGTCCAGTAAAATGGAACCCTAGAAGCCCAGGAACAGTGAGTAGAGGGAGGCTGGGCACCCCGACCGGGCCGGAGTGAACACTGCCGAGGGCGCCTGGGCTGCTGTTCTGTCAGCCTCCGAGTCCGCCCCGGGCGTCAGACCCGGCTGGCACGTGCTGCTGAGAGAGTGGGGACACGGCTTCCCTGCCAGGCGCACGTGGCCTGTTCAGAACAAGCTGGAGGAGCTGTTTATCCCCACACGTGTGTGTGTTTTTTAAACCGAATTATTTTGAGCCAAATTAGAGATGATGATGTCCTACCTAAATACTTCTGTGCCTGTCCAAGAAAGTGATTCGCTGTGGCCGCGTCGCACTGTGTCCGTCTGCCTGCTGTGCTATCCCACCCGCCTCGGGCCCCACCTGCCGGCCTGGGCACGTCATCCTGGTGGTGGTGGTTTCAGTCTCTACCTGCCACTTGCCTAAAATGAAATATGTGACTGTTCACTCTTAGGACCAACTTAATAAACCCAGGAGTATTAAACACTGTAAAACTAAACCCTGGGTAACTCTTTCTAAAAATGGCACTTCTAAAAGGCAAAGTTTCTACTGTAAGTGCCAGACATAACTGAAACCAGTATCAGCAGCCAGACATGATTGTGAAACAAAAACAGAAAAGCTCTTGCACATTCTGATTAGATGCTATAGTGAAACCCGGGGGGTGGGGGGGCACAGAGCAGTGACAGCCAGACCCCCGTGTAGCCGGGGTGAGGCCCTGGTGTGAGAGGCCGTCCTAGTGCCCGTCCTCCCAGAGGGACGCGGGTGCGGGCGCGCTGGGGTCCCAGCCCCTGCCCCTCACCTGTGCGTTTCCCACACAGACGTGCCTCCTGATGCGGCAGCAGCACGAGGCGGCGGCCCTGAACGCGGTGCAGAGGATGGAGTGGCAGCTGAAGGTGCAGGAGCTGGACCCCGCCGGGCACAAGTCCCTGTGCGTGAATGAGGTGCCGTCCTTCTACGTGCCCATGGTCGACGTCAATGACGACTTTGTGCTGCTGCCAGCCTGACCCAGACAGGGGGACCCAGACCAGGCCGCACGTCTGCCTGCTGCTGCCGCCGGGGCCGGACAGCGGAGGGAGACCTTGTCCTCAGGCGGGGACACCAGGGGAAGCCCGCACTGGGCCCCGGGCGCAGCTCCTTCCTCCCGGACATGGGGATGGACGCGGCGGCCTCGGGGCCTTTCCAGCCAGCTGCACGGGTGTTTCAGGAGCTGCGACACAGTGCGATTTTTAGAATTTCCTGTTCCGTTGTGATCAACTGAGGAAAATAAAACCAAGGTGTCCACCCCTCACAGACAGCGACCTCCAGGTCGGAGGGCAGGGAGGGCGCCAGCCCGGCCGCTGTCCTGGCCTCACGAAGCTGCCGGCGGCTGCGGGCCGCAGACAGGCCGCCGGGCCGCAGACAGGCCGCCGGGCCGCAGACAAGCCGCCCGCCCGCAGAGGGACGCTAGGGCTCTCGGTTGTGTTTTTAATGGAGTCAAATCCACGTGGTTTGTATATTTTTTCCTTTAATCTTGGGCATTTTGTTTCTCTTTCTGAGAACATAACTTGAAACACTACAGAGCCAATAATCATATAAAAAGTGTACCCGTAAACGCTGTACAGTTTTATACACGTTCACAATGTACTTTTGCTGCCTTCTAGATAATTTATTTTGCAACACATTACTGCACAGTTGTAAATAACTTATGTACTGTAACATCACTTCAGTTATGTGTAAAGAAATAAATTAATTAATTACATGCTCTTTGTACATGACAGGCCCCTCGGGCAGGGCCGCCGTGGCTGAGATGAGGGTCACTCCCTAAAAACTCCAGTGTCTTTGAATTTTTTCCTCCCAATTAGCTTTCAATTTTGAAACAAATGCTATTTTCCTCTCCTTTCTTTCCCTTACTAGGACCCAAAGGGGTTCCTCTGCTCACGACAGGGGTGCTGGCAGTGGAGGGGGTACACGACAGACAGACAAGGGCGTAGAGATGAAAACAGTGGCTGAGCGCTGTGGCCATGGGGAGACCAGGGCACAGGCTGCGAAGACTGGTCTCCTGGCACCCAGGCAAGCCGCGACCCTGAGTCCCCGGGGGGCTGAGTGTGCTGACAACTCCCTGCTCCGAGGACACCCATGCTCACCCGGTTCTCCTCTCCAGGGAGCCCCGCTCCGTCCGCGACCTGTCTACTCTCTGGTCCAGCTAGATGGGTGTGAGGCCACGGGTCAGGAGTGGACCGTCCCTGCTCTCGGCCTCGGACACCTCGTGCTCCTTGCCTCTGCACTTCCCATGCTGGCGACAGCTGCGGACACGCCCCATTCAGGGGTGAGGACCCAGGCTCGCCCTTCCTCTTTGATTTGTGCTAACCCCCCGGCTGGGTCCGAGCTCAGTGTCCCTCAGCGGGAGGCAGAGCCCCAGGCCTGAGCATGAATGAGTCGCAGAACTTTGGTCCCAGAAGCTTCTAAGCTGCGAGTTAGCCCGTGGGTGTTGGCGCAGGGAGCCCGGGCCCACTTAGGGCCTCCGATTCCGTCGTGGGGCCAAGACGCTGGGGCCAACCCCCAGGTCTTCTCTCTCTCTCCTCCAGCTACAGGGCCGGGATGGGGCCCAAACACAAGTGCAGAGCAGAGCAGCTGCGCCCACACTGTGCCCCCGCTCAGGCACCACAGTGATGCCACAGTGTCCCCCCCACAGGGCCTGAGCACGACTTCCTGCCATGAGACAAACAGCCCAGCTGTCTGGCCACTCACAGGTGGGCTCTGCCCACTAGACGTTTGTGAAGAAGGTCCCGGAACCGAGGCCGTCTGGTTCTCCTGCTCACCCTAGTCTGGGTGCAGCAGGCTGTGCAGGTGTTTTCAGAATGTCCACGAGCCCAGAACGGCACCGGGCTGAGCCTGCTGACCGGCCCCCGGGTCTGAGAGGCTCAGGTCGCCCTCAGGACAGTCTGGCTTGGGCCGGAGAAGAGCAGTGCTTTGCCCCGGGCGCGGGGTCCTGGCCTCCTCACCTGAGAGGACCTCCCCTCCCCAACCCGTGCAGACGCTTCTCAACCCCTTGGCAGAACCTGTTGGCATCAAAACATGACAACCGGATGCCTGATACCCAGGTGCCGTGGGCTGGCGAGGCTGGTGGCCCCCTGCCAACGGTACCCCCAGCTTAGATGGAGAGAGAGATGGAAGAAATTGGGGCCTTTTTCCAACCTGTGCACATAAGCTCATGGCAGGCTCAGCAGCCTGGAGTAGATGAGCGGTCTCCCAGACATCAGCCTTCCTCCTGCAGGGCCGGCAGCCAGGCTGGAGGGGAGGGCTGGCCGGGAGACCTGCCGTTGCAGCCCTGTCGTCAGGTGGAGGAGGACAGGGCCTCCAAGGGGCTGACACCCACACAGTGCCTGGACACTCGAGTGAGAGCTTCACAGGGGCCCAGGCAGCTCCGGTGCCGCGGGGAACCCCGAGCCTCCTTCCACAATACAAACCTATCTTTGAGTAACCCCAAATGTTAAACATACTGGGTAAGACAAAGGCAGCTCTGACAACCAACTATACACTTCAATTAAAAAAAAAATTTAAAAGTCAGCTTTGATAAATTATGTTCAAAGAACTAAATAAAATTATGTCTAAAAAACTAATACGACAGAGAACAGTCTCAACAAATCGAGAATACCGGTGAAGAGAAGCTAGCTTCAAAAGAAAATGGAAATTCTGCAGCTGGAAATACAGTAACCGAGCTTGTGCAGAAGGGCCAGCACACCTGAAGGTAAGTTAGCTGAGACGATCAAGTCCGAGGAGCAGGAAGAAAAAGAACGAAGGGAAGGGAACAGTTTCAGGGACCTGCAGGATGTGCTCAAGGGAAGCAGTGATGCTTACAGGGGGTCTGGGAAGGAAGACCGTGAACTTTATGTCAGCCTGGCGAGGCCACGGTACCCCAAAATTTAGTCAGATGTTACTCTGGGTGCTTCTGTGAGGGTATTTCCTAGATAACGCTGACATTTAAGTCACTGATGTTGAGTAAAGCAGATTATCCCTCAGTATGGAGGCCTCAAGAGAAAAAGACGGATGTCCCCAGTGAGGGGGGAGTTCTGCCAGCAGACTGGCTCTAACGCCACAACGTAGCAGCAATCCCTGGGTTTCCAGCATGCCAGCCTCCACAGTCCTGGAAACCAACTCCTTAAAATCTACAATTGATCCATCTACGTATCTTCCAGTAATTCTGTTTCCTTGGAGAATCCTGATAATACATTAGACAAAGACTTAAAATCAGCTTCTATAACTTACGTTCAAATAACTGGAGGAAATCAACGTCTAAAGAATTAACATGACAGTAAGAGAATGATATCTTACCAAACAGAGGGAACCGAGAGAGGAAAAGATACAGAGACGAGGGGAGTTCTGTAACTGAAAGGTACCATGACTGAGTTCATGAAGAGTCAGCAAGTCTGGAGGCAGACCAGTTATGAGGGCCTCACTTGTGGAACAGAAACAAAAAGACCAACAAGACGCCCAGAGCTTCGGGGACCTGCCAGCTGCTGTCAAGTGTCCCAGTGCACACACTGGGCGTCCTAGGCAGAGAGGGAATGGGGCAGAAAGAGTATTTGAAGAAATAATGTTCAAAAGTTACCCAAAATTGATTAAAAATACTAATCTATCTCCGAGAAGTTCGATAAACTAAAAACAGTATAAACTCAAGGCTGCCCACACCCAGAGGCGGCGTGACTCGTTGTCAGAAGCAGGACGCTGAGAGCCTGGACCAGAGCTCAGCCCCGAGGAAGGGCTCTCCGCGGACCGGCCGTCACCTTCTCACCAGAAACCGCAGGCCCCGTGCCGGTGGGACAGCGCCACGTCCCGAGAGGAAAAGACCCTCCCCCAGGCTCCTGTCCCTGCTGCAGCTACTCTTCAAAAAATGGAGAAACAAAAACATCACTGCTCGCATGTCTGCCCCTCAAAAAATCCTGGTAAGAACCCCTCACGCTCAACTGAAAAGTACAGAACAATAACCTGAATTCACATGAAGAAATAAAAAGCATGGCTAAAAGCAGCTACACAGGGAGACAGACCGTGTTAATGCATTTTTGCTTTAAATCTTCCGTCTTACACCTGCATGAAGATAAAGCAGGAACGACAAGATGGTGGCGCACGTGCAAGGGCGTCTCTGCGTCACAAAGGTGGGGAGGAGGCGCCTGTGTTGGAGCGGAGTCAGGACGCTTCTGAAACTGCCTTACATTCATCTCGGCTGGGTTATTTTAGTTAAGATGTTAGCTGTGCTCCTCACACCAAGTTTTTAAACATGTAGAAAAGAAACGGGAATTTATATAGACACAAGAAAGCACCTAACACGAAGGCGCAGGGACACGGGAGCAGAGAGGACAGGCCTGCAGCAGGTGAGAGCAGCAGGATGCCAGGCGTCTACAAGGAATTAAATGTACACGGCTTAGACTCTCCAATTAAGAGGCAGAGATTGGCAGAAACACTTTTTAAAAAATTGTGACTGACTATATGCTTCCTACAGGAGCCTCGGCAAACACCGCGCACTAGGAAGGGGAGCCAGACAGACAGCGCTCAACGGGGCAGGCCTCGCCCCATCGTTCCATCGTGGGGAGGGTGAGAAAGAAGAGCAACAGGAAACAGGAGGCTCCCCTGGAACCAGCCAGACCCCCACCGACAGCGGCAGAGCCTGTTCTCCGGGGCACGTGGAATGCTGTGCAGGAAAGGCCGCATGTTGGGCCACAGAACAAGCCTTGGTAAATTGTAAAAGACTGTAGTAACGTAAAGCGGGTTCTCCAACACAGTGGAGTGAGATCAGGAATCAGTAACAGGTGGGAATTTGGAAAATTCAAAAACTGTGTGGAAGTTAGAAACCACACTCCTAAATCCTCAAAGACGAAACCACCAGGGAACCAGAAAACACTCTTGAGGTGCTTTGACAGGGAGAGAAAACGCGCTGCAGCACCACGTGGAGGGGGCACTGAGATGGAGCCACCGGGACCCCGGGCGCAGGGCTAGGAGGGTGCAAGCTGCAGGGGGCACGGCGTGCAGCGCCAACTCCAGACAGGAGTCCGAGGCCTGCCCAGTAGAGCAGCGAGTGCGACTGGGAGACGCCACAAGCGAGGTTCTGCTGACCCAGCGCCGAGTGTACAACTGTCTTCCAGCCTCGCCCGCCCCAAGTGGACATGACGTGAAACCCAGAAGTGTGTGCTGCGGCCCAGACTGGGGTCCGGGAGCGACCACCCCTCTGGCTGGAGGAGGGAGGAGGCTCAGATGCTCCAGGGACGCCCGTCCGCTCCTTCCCTGTGCACCCCTGGCCGGGTCCGGGGCTGGGGCCAGAGGCCCACCAGGCTGAGGAGAACTTTCTCGGAGCAGCTGTGAGGCCAAGACGCTGGGGCCGACCCCCAGGGCTTCTCTCCCTCCTCCAGCTGCAGGGCCGGGATGGGGCCCAAACACAAGTGCAGAGCAGAGCAGGGTAACAGAGGCCCAGGTTTCTGTGCAGAAGTTCAGAAGCGGAGGGGGCAGGGAAGCAGAAACTCCAGCAGATGTGGAGAGAGAGGGGCTCAGCAAGCCATCCCATAAGGTGGGTTTAATCCTGGGCACAGCCCCATCCTCCCCCCGGAAGCCACATGGATTTGTCCCCAACTGGCCCGCTGCAAACTTCGAGAACAGAGACCCTGCACCCCCACATCCCAGGCGGCCACCACAAGACCCACACCTGGGACAGACCAGAGGTGGGAGGCTGCAGTGACTGCATCCACAGCCACAGGGCAGTGAGGATGGACAGCGGGGACCTACCCAGGACGGTGTCCTGGAGAAACAAAAGGAACCAGCCTAATAATTTCTAAACAAGATCCAGGCTCTTGGGACATAATAAAAAAATTCTTCACATGAAAACCAGAAAAATTTCCCTTCCCCCAGGAAAAGACAGTCACTGTGAAACTGGCAGAGGTCCTGGGATAAGCGGACAGACACACAACACTGCTTGTGATGCGAATGCTGCAGGGAGCAGTCGCCAACGTCCTTCAAACAAATGTTTGATGTTAAAAATAAAACATCTCGTAAAAGAAACAAAAGATAAAAAAGAAAGTACGAGTTGAAATTTCATGAATGAAACAATAAACCAAAGCAAGCTCACTGTGTGGACCTGACAACACCATGGAGAGATGCACTGAAGCTGCAGATTCATAGAAATTACTCAATTTGAATTATAAACGGAAAAAACATCTTTATAAATGAAAAGATCCTGAGGGACTTGGGACACCAACAAAAAGCTGAACGTGCACGAGATGGGGTCCCTAAGAGAGAAGAGAGAGACGTGGTGCTGAACTGTAAGGAAACGAAATGCGGAAACGCATTTCAAGTTAGGTGAAAGGAATAAACCTACAGATTCAGAAAGCTGAGCAAAGTCTAAAGAGGAAAAAGCACATTACAGTTTTCAAAACTTCCTTCACAAGTACAGCAATGGAACACTGTGAAGCTGCCACAAACGAACACCAGCAGAGCACAACACAGCCCAGGACAGTGTCTGACACACACAAGACACTCAAGATACAGAACAGAGAGCTCTGTACAGAGTCTGACACACAGCAGATACCAAAGGTACAGAGAGAGAGCCCTGGACAGGGTCTGACACAGAAGAGACCAAAGGAGCGGAACAGAGGGCAGTCTTTTCAAGGCCTGGTTCTGGGATGACAAGCAGAATGTGGATCTGGACCCATAATCGCCTAACAATTTGTACAAAAGTCAACACCAAGTGGATGAAACCTAAACAGATACCATGAAATTCAAAAACTCTTACTAGAAAATAATGCAAAATCTTCAGAACACTGGATATGACAATGATTTCTTGGACTTGATACAAAGGCACAGGGACCACAACAAAAATAGAGTAATTGGACTTTACAAACATTCAAAAATGCAACAAAAAAATTATATCAATGGAGTAGAAAGACAACCCAGAAAATGGGAGAAAATGCTCACATGTCATACGTCTGATGAGGGATGAATATCCAGAACAATAAAGGACTGTGACTTCACCACAGAAGGCCAACATCTCAAGTCAAAAACGGGCAAGGGGCTTGAGCAGAGATTTCTCCAAAGAAGATAAACAAATGGTCAGTTAGCTCGTGGACCTGACCGACCGTCAGGGAAACGCAGATGAAAACCACAATGAGGTAGCTGCTCACACCCGTCGGTATGGCTGTTAACCACAAGAATGAAACAGAGCACAAGGTGCGGTGGTCATGACGTGAGCGCTATGGGCTCTGCGCACTGCTGGTGGGAATGGAAGATGGTGATGGTGTGGCCACTGGAAAAAAGCATGGCGGCTGTCTACAAAATTAGCAATGTAATTACCATGTGATCCAGCAACCCCACTTCTGGGTGTATACCCCAGGAGAACTGAAAGTGGGGTCTGGATGACAGATGGATAAGGGAAATGTACATACAGACTAGGGAATTTTTCAGCCTTTAAAAGAAATGGAGCAGACAGGGTCCAGCTCAGGGGTGATGCATACGTAGCGTGCACAAGGCTCTGGTTCAATCCCCAGCACCTCTGCTAAATAATAAACAAACAAACTGAATTATCCCCCCCTCATAAATAAATAAACAAAACTGTACCAAAAATAAAAGAAAAAAGAAAAGAAATGAGGTACTGATAGATATTTTAATGACATTATGCTGAATGAAATTAGCCAAATACTGTATGACTCCACTTACACGAGGTGCTCTGAGTAGTCAAAGTCATAGAGACAGGACAGTGGTGCGCACAGGGCTGGGGGAGGACAGTGAGCAGCACCTCCTGGAGGCTCAGGTTTACCAGCTGAAAGGGGCCTGCAGCTGCGGGAAGGCACAGTTCATGTGTGTGCACGTCACACCACTGAACCCTTCCCTCAACCATGCTTAGGACAGTAAACTTTATGTTATGTGTATTTTAACACAGTAAGAAACAGTCTTACGTGAAATAAAGACGTATGTAATATAAAAGTAAAAATAATCTCAAACAGACCCACACTACTGAAGTGTTAAAAGAAGTCCTGCAGCAGAAGTAGAATAAAATCAGACAGAATTCTGCATCTCCATGAGGAAATGAAGCTTTAGAACCACTAACTACATGTTAAACAGGTAAGGCTTATTTTAGAAAGTTCTCTAGAACATACACCGCCTGTGTAAAGAACAGTAACAGTGCAGGGTGTGGACTACAGCACACGCAACACAACATGTACAACAACAGATAAAGAAAAGTATGGGGAAACAGCAGTGTTACTGCAGGGTGACAACGTGAACAGTGTCCTGTGCCTTGCAGGTAGACCGTGGGCTGTTCAACATAAAGACCCCAAAGCAAAGAGCAGAATAACAAGACAAAGACTTGCAGCTAATATTGAGGCGGGAAGCCCCATAAAAAGACCAGCAGGAGCCCCAGGCAGGACCACTACTCTCCTGCCAGCACCATCGGTTCCCTGGCCCAGAGGCTCTATCTCATTTTTTGCCTCTGAAACGGCTAACTTCTAGGAAAGTGGGCTCCCTCCTGATTGGTCCATTTCCCTCCCTCCTGATTGGTCCGTTTCCCTCCCTCCTGATTGGTCCATTTCCCTCACTCCTGATTGGTTATTTTTCTCCTGCCTAATTGGTCCATTTCTACAAAGCCTGTTCCTAATTAGTCAACTTTCATTATACCTCATTTGCATATGATGTTGCAAAGTGTAAACTGGTAGCCTATAAAAGCCAGTGTAAGCCTATAGATAGGGTCCAGAGCTTGGAATGTTAACTGTTCTGGCCCTGGTGGGGTAATAAACCTGAGTTCTCCAACTCCAAGTGCTTCTCTGGCTGGGTTTCAGGTTGCTGTCACAACTGAGCGGTAACACATTTTTTCTGCAACAGTATGACAAAAATAAAATGAACTCATAAAAACATTGACCTAAAGGCAGAAATAGAAGAAAAAAGAACAAAGAAGAGATGGGACAAGTGGAAGCCAAACAGCAAGGTGACAGACACAGCTAAGCAGTTCAAAGGCCACACTGAGTCCTGACATCCTGAACACCCTATGAAGACACAGACTGTCAACCTGGATTGAAAACCAAAGCCCAACTACACGATGCCTAAAAGAAATACACTTTATTTTTCTTCGAGGTCCCCCCCCCCCCGCTGTGGGGAGGTAATTAGATGTATGTATTTGTTATTTATTTATTTATTTATTTATTTATTTATTTATTTATTTATTTAGTGGAGGGACTGGGGATTGAAGGCAGGAGCCCTGCATGTGCTAAGCACATGATCTACCCCTGAGCTGTACCCTCCCCTGAGAAACACACTTTAAATACAATGACATAAACAAGCTAAAAATTAAAAGATTTGAAAAGCACACCGTACGAATACTTAAAGGACTAGAGGCGGGGTTGTGAAGTTCTCAGATCTAGTTTTCAAAGTCAAAAGAATAAAGTTTAGAGATTGAAATTTTCCTTTTTGTGAACCAAAATTATACTGCATTTCTTATCTGTACAATCCATGAAGTAAAGTTTACTTACCAAAAAAACCCAACAGCAACAACAAAGAAAGCAAGCTAGACGCTGGACTCTGGGCTGTGTTCACATCGAACCAGGCAGGTCTCAGGAAAGTGCACGACCAGGGAGGTGGCTCCCTCCATGATCCAGGGGTCAGTCCACACAGGGGACACAACACCTGTCGGTTCTGTGCACCTAATGGCGGTTTTCAAGATACACGTATCAAAGAGCAATTAAATTGCAGGGAGAAAGACAAATCCATAATTTTAGTCAAAGACTTGAATGCCTCTCTCAACAGCAGACAGGGTGAGTGGGTGGGTCATCAGTTGTACCATTAACCAGAGTGACCTAATGAATACACATAGGGCGCATCACACAGCAAAGTCAGCAGAACACACACGTTTCTCATGTGCGGTGGACGTTCAACAAGATACGCCATACCTTGGTCATAAAAAAGTCCCCCCAAATTCCAAGGATTCAAGTTGCACGAAATACAGCTAACCCTTGGCCACCAGGTGGGTCAGTGGAACTGCGCTCGGGAGCAGCAGAAAGTCTGGGACTCACAGCCTGCCCCCTGCACCCGGCCCCTTCATCTGCGCTTCTGCGGTCAAGGCGGCCCGCGCAGCGCTGCGTGTAAGAAGGCCCTCCCACCAAAAACTGTGTGGTTCGAGGGTCAACTGTATGTTCTTATTTTTACAAATCTATAACAGACGGATTCTTCCAAAATCTCTTTTAAGTTTTGGGAAGTAAATAATGTGCTTCTTTAAAACCCATGGAGCAGAGAAGAGATCAAACGGGAAATCCCAAAGCTGGGCTTTTGAAAAGATCAGTAAGCGTGGTAAGTCCTCAGCCTGACAGCTTGGGCGGAAAACAGCCGAGACACAAGTCAGCGACATCAGGAAAGCCGAGGCAACACCACTGGAGAGTCTCTAGATATCAAAGGAATAATACAAGAGCTTTATCAACAACTTTTATACCAATAAATTCAACCACTTAAGGGAAAGGACAAATTCCTTGAGAGACAAACTATCAAAGCTCATTCATGAATAAACACACTACCTAAATAGTTCTAGATCTATCAAAGACACTGAATGTGCACATATTTCCATTAAAAGAAAAACCCTCCAAACCTTGATGGCTTCACTGGTGAATTCCACCGAACATTTAAGGAAAATATAATACAAATTCCATGTAAAATCTTCCAAAAAATTGAAAAGAAAGGAATATTTTCCAAATCATTCCATGAAGCCAGCATTATCTTGACAACCCAAAGAGGCAAATACAATGCAACAGCACCACAGGTCAACACCCCTGATGAACACAAAGTCAAAAGTTTTAAGCAAAGTTTCAGTAAATCACATTTAACAATATATTAAAAAGATAACACACCATCACTAAATGGGTTTTAGTCCAGAAATTCAAGGTTAGCTTAACATGCAAAATCAATCCACGTAATTCAGTCTGTTGCTGCTGTTGCTGTTTTTAGAGGAGGTACTGGGGCTTGAACCCAGGGCCCAGGACTTGGTAAGCATGTGCTCTGCCATTGAGCTATGCCCTCCCCTCTGTAATTCATTTTTTCCTTAAACAAAGCTTAAAAAACAAAGTGACAACTATACTAAAAGTTTAAAAAGTGACAACGTATATTGATTCAGAAAAGTCCAACATTCACTTGGACTTAAAAGTAAACTAAGATTAAAGATAACTTCCTCCCCTCACCCCAAAACGGCATCTATGAAAAACCCAGCTCTTCATCATCCTTCGTGGTACGCACTGAACCCTCTGCCCCTGCAGTCAGACACAGGACAAGAACAGCCGCTCTCACCACTTCTAGTCAGCGCTGTCCTGGTCACCCAGCCAACACAGCAAGGCCAACAGGAGGAATAAGAGGCACCCAGACTGCTAGGCAGGAGCCGCATTCCAGGCGTCCTGACTCTCTATGTGAAGAGTCGACGCCATCTTGAAAATAAGCTTCTGGATGTGACAGCAACACACAAAGTCCATCACACGTCTGTGAACTACCGCATACGGCCGAACGTGTGGACTTGAATGAAATGAGACAGCCTTCAAGTTTAATGGGGTGACACACCCTGCACGTACCAGGTTTTGGGGAGGACGTGGAACACCGGGCATCCTGGTATACTTATGGTGAAAATATAAAATATCAACTGGTGCAACTGGGAAAAACGCTTCTTAAAAATATACCCACACTGACGGAGTAGGGGCTCCCACGTTCCATGCTCTGTCAAAGCGACAGCTATGCTGGCAAAATCTGTCAGACTCAAGGTTTTCAGATCTCTAGACTGTAATTAAAAATTTTTAACAACTGAGACTGGTTAATGAAGAAATGAGCTGCTGCATTTTGGTGACTTCACAGCAGGGAGAGTGGGCGCTCCAGGAATGGTCCCTCCACCTAAACTGAGCACGCAGGAGCTGGCGCTGTCCTGGAGCGGAGCCGGTGGCCTCAGAGAAGGCGAACCTGGCGGCCCCGCGTTCCGCGCACCGGCCCCGGGGTGGCGGCTCCGTGTCCCCGTGTCCCCACCCCCCGCCCCAGGTTGGCGGCCCTGGTCCCGGAGGGCCTCGCCGAGCACGGCCTCGGCTCACTTTGCCAGGGCAGAGGGTCCTGCTCCCGTCTGACCGCCGTGGGCTGGAGCGGCTCCCTGGACAGGCAAAGGCAGTACTCTGCCTCGGCAGGCCCCCCGCCTTCCGGGGAGCGCACACGTCGGGAAGTCTTCGTCGGGTCGCCGTCGGACAGCGGAGACGGCAGGACAGGGGCCGCAGGCCGCGCAGCAGGCGGAGCCCGGGCACGTCACGGGGGACAGACCCGCCCTTGAGAGCCAGCGGACCTCGAGGAACGAGAGCCCATGGTGTTCAGAGCTACCGCAACCTAGTACTGAGAGAGCCGGCTCTCGACAAAAAGGTGTAAAACGTAGAAAAGTCAGGAGAACGTGTCCCTTCCGCGGGAGGGACAATGTGACAGACGCCACCCCTGAGGGAGCCCAGATCCCGGGGTGCCGGGTCACGGCACTGAGTGCCTGGCTCTCCTGCGTGCGCCGGCCGCAGGGACCTCGGCCGGCCGCTGAAGTCGGCAGGAGAGCGGGGCGGAGGCCCGAAGGCGCTGGGGGCCGCCGCAGAGGGGCGGAGCGAGTCCTGCGACCACGCGGTACGGAACACACCGGGACGGGCGCCGGCAGCCTGCGCGGGCAGGGCGGCCGGCGGGGTCGCACGCGGGGCGGGCAGCCCGGGGCCGCGGCGGAGCCCCTGCGGGCGACAGAGAAGCGGCGGCGCCCCGCGGCGGCGGCCAGGGACGCCCGCGGCGGCGGGAAGCAGCGAGTGCGCGTGCGCGCGCGCCCCGCGCTCTCCGAGCAGCGCACGCCCGAGGGCGGCCCACGGAGCCGCTGCCGGGCTGCGGGGAGGGGCAGGGCGGAGCCAGCGGGAGGGAAGGGCCTCCTCCGCCAGGGGCCGCGCTCAGAGCCAGAAAGCAAGCGCCTGTCAAGGAGCAATGCTGCCTATTCAAGAAAGAGAAGTCAAGACGCTTGCAACAGACCTGCTGCACAGAAAGGCTGAAGGAGCCTGCCGGGTGGAATGCAAGGCCCACGAGCCCACGAGTCCAAGCTGAAAGGACGAGGAACCCCAGTCTCAGGCAACTCGGACGCGGCACGAAGCGCTGAGGCCGAGGGCCTTAAACAACACTTGCTTCTCTCAGCTCTGGAGCCGGGACGACCAAGACCAAGGGGCCGGCAAAAGGCTGATTCCTCGTCGTGTCCACGCGGGATGCAGGGAGCCGGCCTCTCACGTCCCCTCCTGTGGAGCGCGCTGGTCAGCACCAACCGCCTCCCAAGGGGCCGCCTCTAAACGCCGCCTCACGGGGGCCGGGGCTCCGCACACCAGCTCCGGGGGCACAGTCCGTCAACGGCAAACGGCAAAGGGAAAGACATGGGTGAATATAAAAGCCACTGTTACTGCACTAGTTATGGCTTGTAACTCCCTTTTCCCTGTAATATCTAACAAGAAAATGCGCAAAACAGTCATTGCGAATCTTCTGACGCAGCACATGAAGACGCAATCTGAGAAAGAGTGCCCCAGAGGAGGGACAGAGACGCACAGGAGCAGAGCTTCTGCGTATTACGGCATTAACTGGCAGTGTTTAAACAGTACAGAAATGGTATTATTAATGCCATTTAAAGGGCAAATGGCATTCACTTAAATTGTCATAAGATGTTAACTAATCCCCAAGGCAGCCACTAACACATAACTAAATAATATGGAAAAAGAGAAAGGAATCATGATGTTTAAAAACTCAACTAAATGCAAAAACCGACAGTAATGGAAAAACTGAGGAACAAAAAAACCAAGACATACAGAGAACAAATGTAGAAGTAAATGCAAAAGGGAGCCACGGTGGTTTCCTGCTGTCAGACAAAACGGAGGATAACTTAAGAGCTGTTACAAGACAAAGACATTATATTGATGTAACAGGTCAATCCATCAAGAAGCTATAACAATTATAAACATATACATACCAAGCAATGGAACCCCAAAATACATGAGCTAAAAGCCAACAGAAGTGAGGGGAGAAATGGTTCCACAACAATAGCTGGAAACGTCAATCCCCCACTTGCATAATGGATTGAACAACTAGACGGACACTCAGTGGGGACCTGAGAACTTGAACACTGTAAACTCAGTAATCCTAACAGACATGTGCAGAACACTTCACCCATAGCAGCAGCATTAAGCTTCTCCTCAAGTGCCCAGGGAACGCTCCCAATGATAGGCCACTCGTGAGGCCACAACACAAGTCCCAGTCAACTTGAAAAGACTGAAATCACACAAACCTCCTTTTCTGACCGTGCTGGACGAAGTCAGAAATCAGTAACAGGAAAGAGGAAAATTCCAAACATGTGGACATCAAGGAATGCACACCCTTAATCAGTCAAAGAAGAAATCACCAGAGAATTTTAACAGTACTTGGAGACGGCAGCAAATGAGAAACGTACAGGATGCAGCAAATGCAGTGCCGCTGGAGAATCGTACAGCTGTGCATGCCTGTGACATAAAAACCAAGCAAATCAATACCCTGACTTGACCCATAAGGAGCAGGAACAAGGAGTAAGTCGACCCTTGGCCAGGAAGCCAGGAACGACTCAGAGGAGAGAGGAGACACGGAGCAACACCAGCCAAAGAAGCTGCTGCTTTGAAAAGATCGACACAACAGTCAATTCTTCGTACCGACGGAGAAAGAGAGAAGACGCAAGTCACTGAAGTCAGTAGTGAACGAGGGTCATGACTGTGGACTTCACAGAAATAAAGGAAGGTCATACTAAGAATGATGCCAGCACATCAGGAAACCTAGGTGAACTGGACAAAACCTAGAAACACACAAACGACCCAAACTGACCCAAGAAGGAAGAAGATCTGAAGAGACTCTGTCAGGCACCAAAACATCCCAAGGAAGGAAAGCCCAGCAACCAGCGGCTTCACAGGTGAATTCCACCAAACACTGAAGAATCAGCACAGATCCCAGGACAGACAGGCAGACCTGCGGGGTAAAACCGACAGCCAGGTATTAACCACACAGCTGGCTTCATCAAGTGTATCAGCATGATTCAGTGGGGGAAAGAAAGGGGCTTTCAACAAACGGTGTTGGAAAATTTGAGTCTCCACACAGAAGAGAATGAAGCTGAGCCCTTGCCGCACACCAGAACCTGACTCAGACTGGATCAAAGCCCTACATGTAAGAGCTGAGTCTACAAGGCAGTCGGAAGGAAACACAGGTGTGAATCTGGTAACGGCTTCTCACACACAACACCGAAAGCATGAGCCCGAAGAAAAACAGTGAAACTCATCAACATCAAAGAATGTGCATCAAAGAACACTATCAAAAAAGTAAAAAAAATCTACATGATTACAGAACATACTTTCAAGTCATATATCTGATGATGCCTTGTACGTGAAGAACTCTCGTGACTGAACAACAAAAATGCAAACAGCCCAAGTAAAGAAAAACAAAGACTCTGAACAGTGATTTCTCCAGTGACACAAACACAGCCACAGGTCATGAAGAGTTGCTCAGCGTCACCAGCCATCAGGGAAATGCAAATCAGAGCCACAACGAGATACGGCGCATCCACCAGATGGGGATAGTTCTGTTTTGTTTTTGTAAAGAGAAGGTAACAGGTGTTGGCAAGGAGGCTGATGGGAATATAGCTGATGGGAATGTGAAACAGGTGGCCACTGTGGAAGATGGCTCAGTGGTTCCTCAGAAAGTTAAACACAGATTCACCACTCCACCCAGTAATTCCACTCCTAGGAGGACACCCAAAAGAACCAAAAACAGGGGCTCAAACGAACGCCTCCACACAAACGTGCTCAGAAACACTAGTCTCGACAGGCAAACAGTGGAAACCAACGCATCCGTCAACAGACGACCCAAAAAGCAAAACATGCCATCTGTATGAGGGAGTGTCATCCAGCCATACAAGTGAAGGAAACGGAGAAGAGCCGCGAAAACGCTGTTCTAAGTGCGAGAGGCCAGATCCCGAAGGCCACGTGCTGTGGGCTGGTGGCTGCCAGGTGGCTGCGGGAGCGGGAACAGTGCTACCTAACGGGTACTGGGTTTCCTTCCGTGGCGATGGCATTTTGGAACTTGATAAAGTTTGGCAGTACCATAAACGGCTAGTTTTATGTTGTGTGAATTTCACCTCAAAAAAAAAAAGCGTCATCTATAGGACCTCCTGTGTTTTTTTCTCCCTGAGAGAAAGAAAAGGTAGCAAACACGCCTTACCTTGTTCCCGGGAAGGAGGGCCCACCACCAGGACGGCGTCGGTTGCTCCTGCTTATCCCTAAGTGCAGCGTATTCAGAGCCAAACTCACAAAAGCACCAGCGCGGGACAAGGTAACTTCGAAGCTCGTTTTGCAGAATAATCCTACGATAGCCCTCAGATTTCTGGGGCGCAGAACACGGAGTGGGCCTCTCCTTTCCGGACACCACGCTCCGCCGGGGCTGCGGCACCAGAGGCCACGCAGGGCAGGGCGGCCCGAGCGGGACGGTCCGAGCGGGACGGTCCGAGCGGGACGGCCGGAGCCGCTTCCTCCCCGGCTGCAGCGCCGCGGCCGGTCGCCGAGGTGCACGGTGGCCCGGGGTCGGCAGGCCTGGCCCGAGGCTGACGCGGGGCCCTGGCTGTGTCCGGCCCGCGACCCCCGCACGTCCCCCGGCCGCTAGGGCCAGACGCCGGGGCCCCAAGGCCCCCGAGCCGCCTGAGGGAGCGTCCGTCCGGGGCCCGAGGAGCCGAGCGAGACGCTGCCGCCGCTACTGTGGCCTCGCGCTCACCTGAGCGCCCGCTGGCCACGCCCTCGAGGCCTCGCCCCGCGCTAGGACGCCTCGCTGACCACGCCCCCGCGGCCGGGTCCCCGCAGCACCTGCCCGGCCCTCTATGGCCCGCCCCCGCCAGCACCAGGCCCCATCTCTACCGGCCCTGACCCCGCCCCGGCCCGCCCCAGGCCCCGCCCAGAGACCTGCTCGACCTTCCAGGGCCGCGCGCCGCAGGTCGGGTCCCCGCAGGCACGGACCCACTCGGGCCCTGCCCCAGGCCCCGCCCCGCAGGCCCTGGTCCTCTCGGGCCCCGCCCCTGCCCCGCCCCGCAGGCCCTGGTCCTCTCGGGCCCCGCCCCTGCCCCGCCCCGCCGGCCCTGGTCCTCTCGGGCCACGCCCCTGCCCCGCCCCGCACGCACGGTCTCTCCCGGGCCCCCGCCGCGCCGGCCGCTAGAGCGCAGAGGCCACGGATGGAGACGGAGGCGCGGGTGCTGCGCGCGGCGGGCGGCTTCGGCCGGGCCCGGTGCCTGCTGGCCGCCGCCTCGTGGCTGCCGTGCGTGGCGCTAAGGCTGGCGCTGGGCTCGGAGCCGCTGCTCACCGCGCTGCTCGCCCACCACTGCCAGCAGGATCCCGCAGGCGACCCGACCCCCTCCCTGCCGCTGAGCTACCCGGAGCCGGCGCCCGGCGCCCGCCCCAACGGCACGCGACCCTGCCTGGGCGGCTGGCATAACGCGCTCCCCGCCGTCGGCCTGCTCGGCAACCCGGTCACTCAGGTCTTCTGCTCCTGCCCTCGTTCCCTGCCTCTACCTACCCCCCAACCCCGTCCTCTGCTTCCCTGGTCTGCCTCTCCCTTCCTCTGCCCCATCCCTGCCCCATTCCTCAGTTTCCCCCTCCTCTACAACCCCCCACCCCTGCCTTGGTCGACTGGGGCTATTATACTGGGGCTTTCAATGGGGGGTCAGCCCCCTCCTGTCTGAAGGTGCGGCAGGTGCCCTAGTAGGCCTGGTGCCAGGCCTAAAGGCAGAGTCGGGCCTGGAGCTGCCAAGGTGAGTGGGCAGTCTGAGGCAGGGGGAGGAGTTAAGCTGAAGGTTTGAGCAGGTAGGTGCCTAGCAGTCAGCAGGGCCTGGCTTTAACTTCAGCGCCATCACCCTTCTAGCCACCTGTGGTTTTGGGCTGTGCAGGCGTGGAGACTGGGTTCCCAAGACTGAATTATGAGAGCAACTCAGTCAGTTTCATCTTCAAAGAGCAGGCCTCCCATCTGTGAGGTGTGCAGGCTGGACTAGAGGAGGGGGGTGAAGGGGGCTGAAGGCTGCCCATCCCTGCCTCCCTCCCAGCAGCCTCTGCCCCACAGTCCCACTCCCACCCCGAGAGGAAGGGCCCTGGGTGGAGACTGGGACAGTGTTGCCACATCCCTGCCAGGCCCGTCTGGAGCCCGCTGTGGGCTGGGCCTCCTGCTGCTGCCCACCTGTTTGGTGTGGTGACAGGTCAGCGCCCCCCAGCTTTCATAAGCAGTTGGATTTTAAAATAAGAACTCTGATGTAATGTGACCCAAAATGGTATGTTAAACTTGGCGAAAAGGCACAGGAGCCTGGAAGGGTAGGCGGGGAGGTGCAAAGCTGAGGTCAAGGGCCTCTGGCTGGGAAAAGCTAGTGAGCATGGCCCTTAGCTTGTTCTCGGAGTCGCCCTTGAAGTGCCCAGGACAGGGGAGGGGCGGGGGAGGCCTGGGGCCTGGGATCAGGTCAGCGGGGGGCCAGCTGTAGTGGGTAGAGTGATGGCTGGAGGAAGGTGGGTGCACCTCCATCCAGAGAAAGAGGGGGAATCCTGGAAACTCCAGGTCATTACTCCCTGGGGGCTCAGACCAGGAATTGTTCCAATTCCATATGAAAACCGCCAGAGTCAGGAGACCACGCTGTGTGACCTTGAGCAAGTCCCCCGCCTCTCTGGGCCTCAGTCTCCTCTTCTCTCCAGGGAGGGATTGGAGCAGGACATCTAGGGAGCCCTGCTTCCAGCCTGACATCCTGGGAACTCCAGCAAGGGGGGAGGCGTCCTGGCTAGCTGACAGGTGACTGGTGTCCCCTCAGTGGAGCCTTGTGTGTGAGGACGGCTGGACGGGGCCGCTGGGGCCAGTGGAGCACCTCCTGGGCTGGTTGCTGGGCTGTGTCCTCCTGGGCCTGGGCTGTGACCGGTGAGACGCTGCCCCTGCCCTTCCGCCCTGGCGGCCCTCCCCTTGAGCCCCTCCGGGTCCCCTGAGCACTCCTCACCCAAATCCACATGTCCCCTGCTGCACACCAGGTTTGGCCGCCGGCCTGTGTTTGTGGCCTCCCTGGTGCTGGCCACGGGCCTGGGGGCCGGTGAGGTCCTGGCCGCCAGCTTTCCAGCCCTGATGGCTCTGCGGCTGCTTCACGGGGGGGCCTTGGCAGGGGCCTCCCTCGCCCTCTATGTGGCCCGTGAGTGCCCGGGGTGCCTGCTGGAGGGGAGGGGGCAGGTGGGTGGCACGGGAGACCTTTCTGGCACTCCAGTCAAGGGCCCTTCTGGAGGAGGTGGGAGGGGCACTCTTTGTTCTGTGAGCTCTATGTTTTGTGCGCGGGCCTGGTGTCAGCAAGGCGGCAGGTCGGCCTCAGACATCCAGCTCCTGGACAGGGCAGCAACTGGCCGCACAGCCCTGGACAGAGAGCCCTCCGGAGAGGCCTCAGCCTCAGGCCACCTATGTCTGCTCAGGGCTGGAGCTGTGTGACCCGCCTCACCGCCTGGCTTTCTCCATGGGGGCCAGCCTCTTCTCTGTGGCGGGCACTCTGCTGCTGCCCGGCCTGGCCCTGCTTGCGCAAGATTGGCACCTTCTGCAGGGGCTGAGTGCCCTGGTGACGGGAACCCTGCTGCTCTTTTGGGGGTAAGTACGGCGGGAGACGGGTCCATAGCTGCCATGGACGCCACGTGTGTCACTGCCCTCTGACCTCCGTGCAGCACCAGGCGTGTGGGACAGGGACACAGAAAACCATGCGATGTGCCTCCCTGTGGGCTGGGAAGAGGGGAAGGGGCCTTGGCCGCTGCTCTCAAGGGCATCCTCACCCAACCCCCACAGGTCTCCAGCCCTGTTCCCTGAGTCTCCCTGCTGGCTGCTGGCCACAGGGCAGTCAGCCCGAGCCAGGAAGATCTTGTGGCACTTTGCAGAAACCAGCGGTGTGAACCCCGAGGACAGCTCGGAGGAGGAGAGCTCCCTGGCTACTGGTAATGCGCCAGCTGGGAAGAAGGAAGGGGTGCTGGAGGCTGGAGGAAGGTGTCGTCCCCTCATACGCACCCCATTATGTCCCCGGGGCTGCAGAGCTGGACATGCTGTGTGCAGGGAGCCCTCAGCCCCAGCACCACTGGGTCCTGGAGCTCCGGCACACCCGCGTCGCCTGGAGAAATGGACTCATCCTGGGCTTCAGTTCGTGAGGAGGGGAGGGCCTGAGAGGGCATGGGCGGGCTGAGGAGGGGGGTGGTCCTTGCCTTCCCTTTGGGATGAGTCTGGTTGCCATGATCCCTGGCTCTGGCTGGGCCCCTAACTTTGCTGTTCCTCCCAGGCTGATCAGCGGGGGCATCAGAACCAGCTTTCTTTGCAGCCTGACACCAGGGGAGCCCACCTTCTACTGGCCCTACTTCCTAGTGGCCGGCCTGGAGGCAGCAGCCACCATCTTCCTGCTCCTGACGGCTGACCTCTGGGGGCGCCGCCCAGTCCTGCTACTGGGCACCTTGGTCCTGGTCCTGGCGTCCCTGCTGCTTCTTGCGGGGACCCAGTGTAAGTGTGGGGCCCCACAGGCTGACAGGGCTGTTGGGTTCAACCGGGGGTCTGCCCGATGGGGGTGTCGTGGGATCAGACCCCTCCTGGGGCCTTGAGAGAGACGCACAGGGCGCGAGGTGCCGAGATGAGACCACTGTCTCCCGAGTGTGCACCTAGGGAAGCTGAGGCCCCGAGATTTAAGGGCTAGAAGCATTCCACAAGAAGGGGCTTATTGTAAAGGTCTGGGTCAGGCGGGGCAGCCCGCAACTGCTGACCCCCAAGCAAAGGGCACAGGTGCAGAGGCAGAGAGACGGGGAGGGCAGGCTCGCAGCATCCCTGAGACTCGGAGGAGCGGGGCAGGACCCCTGGAGAGCATCATGTGGGCAGCACTCTCCTCCTCCCCAGACCTTCCCAGCTGGACTGTGCTGTCCCTCTCTGTCCTGGGGCTCCTGGCCTCCCAGGCCGTGTCTGCTCTCAGCAGCCTCTTTTCAGCAGAGGTCTTCCCCACAGTGACCAGGTGAGGGGGCCTAGGGCTGGGGGGTGGGGCCCTGCCCACAAGCCCCACTCCCCAGCTCCCTGGTGTTGGCACTGGAGTTTAGAGGTCTCTTCCTGGGTGGCTCGGGGGACAGTGGTGACGTAAAGGCCCACATGTCAGCAGAGGAGTGGAGGCAGGGGGAGGGGAGAAAGCAGCCCGAGGTGGGCGGTCAGAGGGGAGAGCCCCAGAGAGGGTAGAGCTCCAGGGGGAGATCACTTTTCGAGTTTCTAACGAAAAGGACAGAACTTGTTCCAGGGCAGCTCTTCCCTAGACTTTTCGGTTGTTTCCCTGGGGCTCCCACACCTTGGCCCTGCTGAGGGCCACCTCTGGGGCCAGGCCTGCCTGGGGGCACTGGGCACCTGGCACAAGGCTGTGTCTGCAGCCCTTAGGGCCGCCCCACCGTCCTCTCTTGCAGGGGCGCCGGGCTGGGCCTGGTGCTGGGAGCTGGATTGCTGGGCCAGGCCACCTCCCCACTGGCCGACCTGCACAGCCGGCAGGGCTTCTTCCTGCAGCACGTGGTCTTCTCGGCCTTTGCCATCCTCGCCCTGCTCTGTGTCCTGCTGCTGCCCGAGAGTCGTGGTCGCGCGCTGCCCCAGTCACTGCAGGACGCTGACCGCCTGCGCCGCTCCCCGCTCCTCCGGGGAGGCCCCCTCCAGGACCACCTGCCTCTGCTGCCCGCCTCCCAACCCCAGGCCGGGACACAGCTGGCCCAGGAGGGGTGACCAGGCTGCAGACACACCTCCCCTCAGATGGCCACACACCAGTGCAGGCGGAGGGGGTCTCAGGAGGGAGTGAGAGGCCAGCAGGAAGCGGGCCTGGGTTCCCGGGGGCCCTGGTTCCCCCAGTGTGCATGAGGAGGATAAAGGTGACCGTGGAACTTGGCATCCTTGCTGGTTCTTGCCTCAGATGGCACCTGTGGCTGGAGGGGGCTTCTGGTGTCCACCTCCCCTCTGGAGACTCACAACCCGGAACCCAGGGCATCTGTAGCTTCCACCCCATTGGGGGCAGCCTGGGGGCAGCCTGGGGCCAGCCCACAGCTGCAGGCCTGAAGGGACTGAGGTGGACGGAGGCCCTGCTGGTCACCGTGCCAACTGCACGCTGGAGAGACTAGCATGTCTTTAATTCACATTTGCCGGAGGGCGGCTTCCTTCCCTGCAGAGATGAGGTCCACGTGGGCGGGAGGCCGAGCTGGGGATGGGGCCTCTGATACCCCTGGGGGCCATGGACTGGGCAGAGGGGCACTGCCTTCTGGCCGCTCCACTCTGGGCTCTGGGTTCTGACCTCCCCTGCGGGAGCCAGGCTGACCAAGCCCCTGGGTGGGGCCCAGTGCCCTCTGTCCACCTCCGGGGGGGTCAGCTGGGCCTCTCAGCCATACAGCCAAGTGAGGGGTGTCGAGTTGGGTCCTGTGGTCTGCCTCCTGTGTCCAGGGCCCCACCAGAAAGCCCCTCCCCCGTCTGCCCTCACGGGGGCCCATACAAATCAGCCAGCCGGGCGAAGCGCGGGCCCCAGTCCCAGAGGCAGCTGTAGTCCTGATCACCGTCGCCCAGGCTGGAGAGGATGGAGCTCAGCGTCCCCGCCTCGGAGCCGTCGCCCTCGTAGTCGAAGATGAGAGCCGTGTCGTAGGGTGGGACACTGGGGTCACTGTCTGCAGCCTCCAGGCCCTGCGGGAAGGCCTCAGGGCTCAGGGCCAGCTCATGCCAGCGCCAGCCAGCGCGCATGTGTAAAGGGAACAAGGTCCTGCAAAGCAGCCCAGAGCTCGAGGGCAGTGGCTCCTGCCCAAGACGGTGGCATGGAGGGAAGGTTCCCTTCCTCAGGCTAGAAACGCTACCCCCCAAGCCCCCTCACACGTGTCCAGCCGCCCACCCTCCTCACCCCTGGTCCAGCCCAAGGCACATGCCTGAGTCTGCGTGGGGGTGTGGGGTGCGGTGCCCATGCCCTGCCCTTCCAGCCCCTCACCCCTACCTCTACCCAGGGCACCTACCTCGTTGATGAAGTCAGCGATGTCGGAGGGGCTGGTGGGCAGCGTGCGGGCGGCCTGGGGGTGCGCTCTGCCAAATGGGGCATCTCTGCGCAGTGGTGGCCGTCCCAGGGGGGTGCTCAGGGCCACCAGCTCTGCCGGGTGGCGTAGCTGGTCCATGTCATAGGCGTCCTGCGGAGGAACAGCACGCGGGGATTCGGCCACCTCTGTCGCCAGCTGGCGTTTCGTCCACGGGCACCTTCCTGGGGCGGCTTGCGAGGAGGCCGCAGGCCATCTGGGGCCCCTGGGGGCCCCCTCCCACCACTCAGTGCCTGTAACCCGCCCTACCCCGCCCCTCACCTGGTCCCCCTCCCCGCCCCTCCCCTTGGTCCCCCTCCCTGCCCCTCACCTGGTCCTCCTCCCCGCCCCCCTGCTCATCATAGTTGAGGATGTTGTCCCGGAGGTCGTCCTGCAGCCCGTGCAGGAGCCCCTTGTCCCACGACTGCTGCCGGAACCGTGTCAGGAGGGCCACCAGCAGGGCGAGCACTGGGTGGAGAGGCACAGGGCAGAGGTCGGTGGTGGGCAGGGACCATGGGGGCGGGGCGCGGGGGCGGGGTCTGCAGGCGCGGGCACTCACAGAGCAGCAGGATGACGCTGGCCAGCATGATGACCAGGGCGCCCAGGCTGAGGCCCGCACCGCCTGCCCGCAGCGCAGCGGACCCTGGTAGGCAGGCGCCGTCTGGACCGCAGCGGCACACGGTCACGTTCAGGGGCTGCTCGCGCTGCTGGGGCGGCTGTCCTGAGTCTCGGAGCAGCAGGCTGAGGCGGTGCAACCCCTCTTGGACCTGGTGCCGCAGCCGCAGGCGTGCGTGGCTAACTGCGGAGGGCACCTGGGTCAGCGCGCGGTTGTGGGGGCAGGGGTACTGTGTCCGCTGCTGACCCACCTCGCGAGCCCACTCCGCGCCACTTGGCAGCCTGAAGGGTGGAGATCCTGAGATGCTGGGCTTGGGTTTCCCATCCACCCACCGAATGTAATGACTGACCCCTGCCTGGCCTGCAGAGGGAGGCAGCGGGACCACGGTATTGAGTGACCTCGGCCCCAGGTTCCAGGCCTCCGACCCTAGGGGTGTAGGGGGGCTCACCATTAACCTGGCTGAGGCTCCAGTTCTGAGCCAGCTCTGGGATCCTGGGGCTCAGCTGGAAGTGGAAGGGGGCCCCGTGGGGGGGCAGGTCCTCATCCATGGCCCCCAGGAGAAGACCAGAGCCCTGGTCAGGTGCGCTGCACAGGCTGCCCCACGGTGGGGACAGCTCAGGGGCGTGGTCATTGACCTCCAGGATCTCAATGGACAGGGTGCCAGTGGCCGTGCTGGGTGGGGAGGCTGCAGGCAGGAGAGGCTGGTGGGCTCCGAGCCCTATGGAGCCCCACCCACACTGTCAGTCTGTTCAGTGGAGTGCCAGGCTCTCAGCCCCTAGGCAGCAGCAGGGCCCCAGCTGCAGTCAGGGAGCCAGAGAGCCCAGGCCGGGCTCGGTGCTCACCATCGTCTTGGGCCAGGATGATGGCCCTGTACCAGCCGTCCTTGAGGAAGGGCGAAGCGGGGCTGAGCACACGCTGGGTCTGGACCTGGCCGGTGGCCCCGTCCACTTGCAGCCAGTCCTCAGGGTCGTAGTCCTTGGAGTAGCTGTTGGGGAGGAGGGAAGGAGGGCGTGGGGTGGCCCTGGGCCCAGGAGGGACCCCAGAAGTGTGGTCACACGTAGACACAGACATGCCTTTGAGGACAGCCTTAAGCTGGTGTTTCCTTCCCAATCAACAGATGAAGAAACTGAGGCCCAGGGAGGACGGGTGAGCTGCTCAGGGCCCCATGGTCATGGAGCGACAGCCAGCATTCTATGGAGACCGACTCGGACACACAGGGCCGAGGCAGTGGGTAAAACCCAAGGTATTAAAGCCACTCCCATGGGAGCAACAGCTCCCCAGAATGGACAGGGCGAGACACTAAGAGGCTGGCCAACACAGACCGTGGCCATGTCAGTGTGTGCCAGCTGGACCTAGCCCTGCCCTAGGGAGCCAGGTCACGTGAACACACACATGCAGGACAGTACTTGAGAGCCCCTGGACCCTCAGTGACCCACACTCATGAGTCCTCCACCCTCTTGTCCAGGGCCCCACGGGAACCCTCGGGGCACAGGTCCAGGCTCCCTTAGCGGTGCTCCTGCCCTGACCAGGAGATGGAGGCCTGGGACTCAGTTCCCTCTGCTCATGCCTGCGGCCCCTACCTGAGCCTCTGCAGCTGCTGTGTGTCAGGGTCTCGGGCAGAGAAGGTGGCCACAGGGGTTCCTGGCGCTGCACCCTCAGCCAGGCTGGTCCGCAGCGGGTTTTCCTGGAACACGGGCGCCTCGTTGACGTCCCGTACCTGCACGCTGACCCTGGCCTGGCCCCGCTCGGCCCAGGGGGCAGTGGCCTGCAGGGGCGCCTCATTCTGCACCGCCACTCTGAGGTCATACCGCTCACGACGCTCGTAGTCCAGGGGCTGTGGGGAGGGGCAGAGCGCTCAGGACCCTGGAGTGCCTCGCGTCTGGGACACAGGAGGCAGGCGGGCGCTGGAGAGGCCCCCCTGGTGGTGCTGCCACCCCGGTGCATCCTCTGAGCCCCTACGCCCCTTCTCCTTGTAAACTTTGGAAAAATAAAAGTTAAGCAGGACAGAAAGGCACAAAGAGTCATGCAAAAATGACCGAACACACGCCCATCACTCAGAACGAGTTTGTTGTGTGGTCAGTTTTATATCACGTGGCCAGGCTGTCCTCCTCAGTGACTCAAGCACACACCCATCTGGGTGTTGAGAAGAAGGTATTTGGTAGATGTGGTTAAATTAACCTCTATATCGGCTGACTTTAAATAAAGAGGATCACCTCGGACAGCCTGGGTGGGTTTCACCTGTGGTTGAAAGTCTTTAAGAGCAAAGCTGAGACTTCCCTGAGGAGGAACACTGCCTCCAGGCTCCTGGGTTTCCAGCCTGTCCCAACCTTTCGGCCTCCACACTCGCCCGGCCAGGCTCACAGTGGCTGGCATGGGCCAGGCTCTTGCAATAAAGCTCTTTATGTTTCAAAGCCTAAATCTCCATCTCTCTGTGTGTGAGCATGTGTGTGCCTGTGTGTGTGTGTCCACGTGTACACACGTGTCTCCTGCTGGTTTTGTCTCTGGCTTCAGGTCTGGCCGACATGGTGGGTCTGTAATTGTGCACGGTGATCACACGTGTCAGGTGGAAAAGGCTGGGAATAACACACAGGCTCGTGGGGTTGCCCCCTTTCAGCCCTGTTGCCCGTGGCCCGAGCCTGCAGTCCCAGCTCCTGGCCCTCTTGGCTCCATCCCCTTCCTCGGCTCTTCCTGAGGACGCAGAGGGTCCAAACAGGGGTCCAAGGGTGTGAGGAGACCCACCTTCCCCAGCTCGGTGGTGGCAGTGAGACCCCGGCTGGGGGCAGGGCGTGTAACCCACTCACCTTCACCACAGACAGCACGCCCTCGTTGGTCTTGGGGTCTGTGTGGATGGTGAACTGCCTGTCGGGGTCGCCCTCCAGGATGGTGAACCTGGCCACCCAATTCGGGGAGCCTGGCAGGTCCCGGTCCTCCACTGCGAGCCGCCCCACGTCCACTGCGCTGACGGCCTCGGTGGCCTCCACAAAGAACTGCGGGGCCAGCATGTTACCCACGGGGCCCTGCGGGCTCCCACCCTCGGGGAGTCATCCAGGTCCACTGCCCCCGAGGGAGCTCCCTCGGAGGAGCCGTCCCCCCTCGAGGGCAGGGCCAGCCGCTCCCTCCCATGTGGGAGAGCCTGGGGAGTCTGTTTCCCGCCCCAGGGGCTGCAGAGGGGCCTCGGGCGGCTTCTCCCCAGGACCCCCAGCTCCTGACTGTTCACAGGCTCGCAAGTGCCCCCCTCGGCTGGCCTCTGACTGTGGCTCCTGCACCATCCCCAGGACCCCCAGCTACCCCACCCCAACCAGGAGCCCCGGGGGAGGGCAGCCCTGAGTGGCGGCACCTCGTCCCTCGTGAACTCCGGCGCATTGTCATTGACGTCCTCGAGTGTGATGAGGGCTGAGGCGGTGGCGGTGAGGCCCTCTCCAGACATGTCTGCCACCTGCAGGGTCAGATTGTACACGGCGACCACCTGGGGGCACAGTGACAGGGGTAAGAGACCCAAGGGGAGCACGGGGCCAGGGCTGGTTGGCAGGCCAGGCCGGCCACCGCAAGCTCAGCCCTGGCAGGGAGCCCTTGGCGTCAAGGCCCCAGGTGGCTCCAAGCACCTGCCCTGCTCCCAAAGTCTGGGACAAAACATGCTACCTGGTCTCTTGGGGTCGGCCAGAGTCAACAACTGTTGACCCCAGACTCTGCCCCAGCCCGTGCGGGGGTTAAAAGGTCAATTGCCAAGTCGGGTAAGCACTTACAGGGCGCCTTCTGCATGTGGGATGCTGGGTCCCTGCCTGGGAAGCCGGTGCAGTGGCAGAGGGAGGGGACAAATACCACCTAACACAGCCACTGACCAGACGGAGCGCACAGGTGGCCATGGGGAAACCAAGGAGGGCTTCCCAGAGGAGCTGATGCCACACAGAAGGCCAGCAGTGAGGGCTACAGGGACCCCACAGAGGAAGAGCAGGCAGGGACGGCCAGAGGGCAGCTCTTCTCTACAGATCCAAGAGGTGAGGGCCCCACCCCAGGCCAGGGACCCAACTGCGTTGCAGGCAATGGGGTGGGAGAGGTTTTAGGCAGAAAACACACCAAGGGCCTCTCACACCATCTTGGATCCAACCGCTCAACCGACGGGGGAGGGGTTTGCCTTTGGGGGAGGCAGGGGTGTCTCAAGCTGGGTCTGCCTGGAGCCCAGGGCCATGGGATCGGGCCCCCTCCCCGCCGTGGGCCTGCCTGGCGGACACTGGCTGCCCTGCGCCAGCTATCAGGGCAGAGCCGCGGGGGCCTCACCTCGCGGTCCAGGCCCACTTGCACGGTGCGGATCTCCCCCGTGTAGGGGTCAATGCTGAAGAGCTGGGGGCCGCCCTGCTCCAGGATGGAGAACCGCAGGGCTGCGTTGTCGGTCTCCGGGTCATCCGCATCCGTGGCCTCAGCTCTGGTCACGTAGGTGCCTGGGAAGGGCGTGGATGTGTGCGGCAATGCCCGTGGGTGCCAACCCCCAACTCCAGGGCACGTGACCCACTGGTGCCAGGCCCAGGACCCCGTCCAGACTCGTGCTGCTTGTGGGAACGGAAGCGGGGTGTGCGACACACACGCTGACATGGCCTCCCACCAGACACCCAGATGGCCCGACGGGGCCGAGAGCCTGCTGGGGGACCTGGGGCTGCCCTGAACCCCAGCCCCTGGGGAGACAGGGTGGGCTGCCCTCAGCCCCACCTGCAGAGACACACAGCACCCAGGGTCGCACCTGTACCCTGGGGTAACGGGGTGCCAAATCTCAGAACCCGTGCCCACACCTGGTTCCCTTCTGCTGCGATTCAGGCCTGGCACCCCTCGCTCAGGTTACTAAAGTCAACCCAGTGAGGTGGACTGGCCTCGGGCCACCTGGGGAGCAGCCCCGGTAGCTGGGCACCCTTACCCGTGGCTGGGCTCATCCCAGCCCTCCCGGGCACTGACGGGCCCCCCGGGGTGTCCCACTGGGGTCTGATAATGGGCAGAAAATCAAGTCGCCAGCCCAGCCTGAGAAGCCACCTACCAGGTGACTCCTGGCACAATACTGGACCCCAGGGGAAAGCCAAGAACTCTCTGAACAGGCACTTTTCCCGGGGTGCGGGTGAGCATTCCGGAAGCACATCACATGCACTCCGTGAATGAGCAACTGAGCAAACTCCTGGGGTGAGGGAGCCGGGCCCTCACTACCAGAGAGGGGCACCCCAGCTCGGGCCTAGGGGTCTGCCTGGATTTGGGAGGAGCCATTGGTCCTCCGGAGGGTCCACACCGCAGGTGGAGACGGGACTGCTGAGCAGGTGGGACAGGGGAGGGGTTTGCCTTTGGGGAAGGAGCAGGGACCCCCAGAGGCTTGGGGCACAGGAAACACCCACGACCGAGACCTCCCGCCCCCACGTACCCCGGGAGCCCCAGCAGGTGCCGGGCAAGGGTAGTGGCCCTGGGAGGGGCCCCTGGGAGCTGCACGAAAGCAGCGGCCCAACCACCCACGAGACGGTCCGGCCTCCCAACAGCAGGCCACCCCACACTCCCAGCGGCCAGTCTCCACCCAGCCCGTCCTGTTCTTACACACAGAAGAGCAAGAGAAAGGAATAACCCACCCTCAGCCACCAAACGGCCAGCAGAACCAGACCTACAGCCAGCCAGACGCCGGGGCTTCCACCCAGCAGAACTGAAGACACTGTGCTCAGGGTGTCGGGGCCGTAAAGGAGGAGGTGGGCAACTCGCAGAAGAGAGGTGGGGACTGGACAGAGGCAGGACCTCCTCTGCTGCAGAGGCCTTACTGGGCGAGGGAAACCGAGCAAGGTCTTAGATGAGGTGCTACGTGTCAACGCTGACTCCCTGGCTCCGATGGTTACACGGAGTCACTTCAGTGCGTGCAACCCCCGCTGTCCAGAGAGGAAGGTGGGGGGAAAAGGAAAATGGCTAACGTGAACGTGATAAACATCGTATCTCTGTGAAAGGTGTACAGGAATTTTTGCCAACTTTTCTGTGAGTCTGAAATTATGTCAAGATAAAAAAATTAAAAGTAAAAAGTATTGTCATTTTGAGTCTTAAAAAACAAAAATAGGATGAAATAAAATTAACACGCATGGCCAAGGAGAGGCAAGTCTCTGCGGCACGAGACTGTGAGATTTGACCAGGGCCCCTGCGACCAGGGTGGGGAGGGGGCAGAGGGTCCCCGTCCGGAATGAGTATGTCTGCCTGGAACAGAGTCAGGCAAGCAAGACTGTCTTGTGACGATTCCTAAGGCACAGAAGGTTTTGAGCTTTTTGTAATCTAAATGTAGAATTGAGCACAGAGAGGGAGCGTCTGGTGATGGGCACGGGGTCTCCTTCTGGGGGATGAAGATGGTTTTTAGAGGGAGGTGTTGGTGTACAACACTGTGAATGTGCTGAAGTTCATCTTAAAATGGTTAACTGTATGTTAAATAAATTACACCTCAATTTAGAAGGAGGAGAAGAGGGGGAAGGAAGAAAGGGGAGGAGGGGATTCACCATCCACAAATCCTCTCTGCATTCTGGAAGATGGGGGGGTGAGATTTGTATTGAAAGGGGAAGTGACCTGAGTCAAATTCCCTCAGTCCTGGAGGCTGTTTACCCATTTTCAGACTCTCTGACGGACCTAGGGATAGGCCTGGGAAGTTCTTGCTGGAGGGAAATGCTGGACCTCTGACCTATCAAGTGCACGTCTGCAGAAGCTCCCTCCCCCACCAGGAACCAGGGGGTGCGGGGACTGGGCTCCCACCTCACCTGGTGCAGCGCCCTCCAGCACGCGGCCAGTGAACACCTCCTGCCGGAAGACCGGTCTGTTGTCGTTCTGGTCCACAACCACAATCTCCAGGTCTGTGGGCTCCTCCAGGGTGGACCCTCCAAGGTCCAGAGCAAAGGCCCTGAGCTGGTCAAGCAGAGAACAAGGGCTGCACTGTGGCCCCAGTTTTTGGTAGCTCACACAAGGGCAAAAGGGACAGGGAGCAGGGACTCTGTGTCCTGCTGGAAACACTGACTGGAACATGTGAGGAGCTGCAAAGGGTGGGGCACGTGCTGGGCAGACACAGCCCCCCCCACCAAGAGGCACCTGCTTCCTCCTAGCAGGCAGGGCGGCCACCACACTTCCTCTCTTGCTGTGGCCACCAGGGAGCTCACAGCTACATTTCAAGTGCGAGTGAATCATGTTCTCCCTAGTGCTCAGGTCTTGCTCCCTTTTTCTGTATCCAGTTTTGGCTCCTCTTGAAGTGTATTTTATTTCTCTGTACATGTGAAATGTTAAATGAAACCCCCTCTCATCCCTCTGAAGAATGGGTATGACACCCTTTCCTGGGAAGATACGCTAACTCTCTGTGTAAGGGAACCAAGAGCTAGTTCCTAGAGCCTGAGGAAGATTTAGAGCACATCACAGGACAAGGCTGAAGCCCCCTCCCTGGGCAGGCTCAAAACATTTCAGGGGGGCCCCTCTGTGGGGACTCAGGTGAGCTTCGGGCTCCCCTCCATGGCCTCCTGCTCGCCCAGCTCTTACTCCCCTCCCTGCTACCCCTCTCTCTGGCCCCACAATCCCAAGCCCTCCAGCCGCAGGCCCCAGGCTGCCTCCCTCCGTCCCACCTGGACAGTCCCGGGCAGCTACTGCTGGGACTGGGGCCAACACTGCGGGCCCTTCAGCACCACCCCCACCAAGCGCAGCAGGCTCAGGGGAGCACAGGCCGTGGCTGAAGGGAGCTCCACCTGCATCCAGCGGTGCTTTCCTGGGAGGGCTGACGCCCACCCCTGCTGGCTGCCCCCCAACCAGGGCAGCTCTTCTGCCAGATGGTCATAGGATCCTGAACACCCGCCTCCCAAATCCTGCCACCCCCCAAGGGAAGGACACTGGGTCTCACTGGAGGAGCATGTGGCCACCGGCCCCCAGGGGAATGGGAGTCAGGTAGGGGAGGGGAGGGGAGAGGCCAGAGGGAGGGGAGGGGAGGGGAGGGGAGGGGAGGGGAGGGGAGGGGAGGGGAGGGCCCACCCGGAAGCGGTCTGTCTTCTCCCGGTCCAGCACGGCGTTCAGGGACACCTTCCCTGTGAACTTGTCTATGGAGAAGACGCCCCGGGGCTCCTCGTCCACGCCAGGCCCCTGGATGCTGTAGATGACACTGCCCGGCTGCTGCTTGTCCGACTTGATCTGTGGGGCAGGACACGGGCTGGGTTCGCGTCCTCTCCGCAGCCCTTGCCCCTGGGCCAGCTGGGATGGGGTCACTCCGCCTGTGGCCCCAAGGGTGTCCTGTCCTAAAGCTCACACCTTCTGGGCCACCAGGGACGCGCCAGGCTCTGCTCTGCCAGGGGCCTCCCCTCCCCGCCCCGCCCCGCCCCGCCCGCGGCCCCTCACCTGCACCAGGGGGAAGGGCAGGCGCTTGTGGTTCTCGGACACGCTGATGGGAGGGATGACCCAGGCTCTGCGCACGCGGCCCAGTGTGGGGGCTCGGCGCCAGGGGTACAGGGTGCGGGGCCTGCCCAGCCCGGGGACCCCCAGTGACAGGCACAAGCTCTGCAAGAAACACAAGCTGCCATCAGCCAGCGCAGCGTGGGCCCAGAGCGCCCCTCCCCGAGGGCCAGGCCCCGCCCCCGAGAGCCTGGGGCTGGGAGAGGTGGCCTGCAGTGGGGGGGGGGTTGGTGAGTGAGGCAGCTGCTGGGAACAACAGCTGGGCACCCCGTCCCCGCCCCGACCCTTCGTGGGTGGAGTGTGGATAATGGGGTAGGGGCAGGCGAAAGAGGCGGGTGCTCTGGGGACCCTCCCTCCTCCCACAGGGCTGATCTCCAGCAGCGGGGGCAGGGTGGGGGGGTGACACATGGCCACCCCAGCTCTCCTCAGGGACTGAATTCTTGAGGGTTGGTAGAGGTCAACTGGGCCAATGCTTTGGTCCGAAGAGGCTCAGAGAACGGAGGAGCAGCCGTCCACACTGCAGGCCTCCTGGGCCAGGCGGGGAAGTTCACCGGGCCCGTGGAGGGTGAGCTGGGACCTGGGCAGCTGCCCCAGGGGCTGAGTTGGGCAGGTGGGCTGCAGTCGTGAAGCTGACAGGCAGAGGAGGTCGGAAGGAAGGGGCAGCATGGAGTGTTCTGGACGTTCAGCAGCCACCCCGGGCCCCGGGAGCCGTGCCCGCCCCAGCCCGGGCTGTCCCGCAACTGAGGAACCGGGTGCAGCCCCGACACTGTGGCTCCTGGAACCTGGGGCCCTCGGGCACCTCCCCCCCAGCCCCACGTGCCCTGGGGACAAGGTTGCCCCGCGTGCATTGCCCTCTGAAGTCCAACACTGGGGCCTGTGGGCTGCAGAGGTGCAATGGAGGGCGTGGCAGCCCTGCTCCCCAAATCTCCCGTGGTGGGCAGGGACATGCAGACGCACCCCAGGCCCCCCGTCACCACCCACTGAGCTCTGGGCTCAGACCCAGGACCAGGAAGAAGCGTGGGTGCAGTAGGAGGCAGGGCACCTGTGGTGCTGAAACTCTCCCCAGACCCACCGTCAGCTGGGCCCCCCCACTGCAAAATGGGGAAACTGAGGCCCAGAGAAGGAACCCACCTGCCAAACCGAGGGCAGGGCTGGGAGCACCCCAACAAACACCCAGAGATTCCTGGGATGGCCCTGGTTCAAGTACGCGGTCTCTGTAGCCGGTTCCTGGGTTGGGCAGCGGCTGGCCCAAGTGTGGGCTCAGGCCCCATGGTGGCTGGGCACGTATGGGGGCCCTCTATGCTCCCCAAGTCACGAGAAGGGCTGAGGCTGGTGCAGCTCTCAGGGAGAGGGGCACAGAGCCTGGCTGTCGGGGCTGAGAGCAGGCAGAGGGCACTGCTGGGACCTGGCTGGTTTGGCTACAGGAGAAGGTGGGTGACGCACCCTCCTGGCGAACAGGACCCCACTGTCTGCATGTGCAGCTGCCCCTGCCCTGCCCACCCCACCCCCCACCCCCTCTCCCTATCCCCCACCCAAGGCAGAGGAGACACTGCTGCCCAGAACCTCTCCTGGCCCCCTGGGCTCCAGGATCGGCCCTGGGAGCTGGCTGCCCCCATCCAGCCCCCTTCCGGCTCTTCCCCTCCTCAACCCCTCCACCCGCCCCCCAGCCACTTGATCCTGCCACTGGCTCAGCTTTCACTGCCACTCCATGCAGTCGCAGTCCATGGAGAGGCCAAGCCTGGCGCGGGGTCGCTGGTGGCCTCAGAGAAGGAGGGAGTGGTGCCTGGTGAGTGGGGGCTGCTTGGGGGGGGGCAGGGGAGGGAGGAGACACTGTTCTGGGCAACCTCTTCCCTGCACCCTCCTCCGCAGCCTGGGTGTTCTCTGTGCTCAGGGCCGGCCATGTGGGGCCTCGGACACTTTGCAGTAACACCTAAACGAAAGCTGGCCTCCCCCGGTGGCCCCAGATCACCTCCCCAGTCCCTCGTCCTGCCACCTCCCCTGCCATGCCCGGGGCCTGGAGTCCAGGTAGTAGAAAGCCTGGTTTGGAGAAAGGATGTGGTGGTTCCCCAGGCCCTAAACCTCCACACAGCCTGACAGATGGCAACGCCCACCTCCGAGCCTGCCTAGGCAGCTGGCGTCCCACCAAGTCCCCCAGCACAGCACTTCCAGGTCAGCGTGGAGGCCCCGCCAAGCTGGGACATGCCTGACTGTCACAGCGCTTGTGCGGACAGCGTCTGTCTCCTGGGCGTCGCGGGGTAGCCCTGAACTTGGCATTCTCCCCTGCCCTCCTTCCCTGCCATCTCTGCCCCGGTCCCCTGCTCAGCCCCTCTCGGCCCTCACAGCCCCCAGAGAGCAGCAGAGCAAGGGGCGCAGGCCAGCCATGGCCAAACCCCATCGTAGGGGGAGCACCTCTGTGACCCTCAGTGACAACACCCTGACCTCGGTGGGGGTGGTGGGGCTGGGCCTGGGGAGGGGTGGAGGACAGTCTGTAGATGCCCCTTAACCTCAGGCTCTGGGAGGGACACAAGGGACACACTGCCTTGCCCACCTCCGGGCCAGCCCCTACACCCCTGCAGCCCACCAGAGCCCCGGCTGCCCCCTCCCTGCCAGCCGCCTTGGCTGACACTCCAGGACGCCCACCAGCTTGGCACAGGGCCGTGTGGCAGAGGCAGAGCCTGGGAGTCCCGGGTCCCAGACTCTCTGCAGCCCGAGTTCACAGGGTCAGCAGAAGCCACAGAGCCTTGGCAGGGGCCCCTTGCCCAGATCAGAGGCGGCAGTGGGTGGGGAGGCTGGGCTGGGTGGCTGCCAACTTCCGGCTCTCGGGGACAATCCTGTTTGTCCTCTGTCCTCCCACTACCCCCCTCCCAGAAGACGTGGGTGGCTGGGGGTGCCTGGGAGCTGCCTGGAAATCTCAGGACACTGGGTGCCACGTGGACAAAGCCAGCTCGCAGACCCCAGCTCGCGGGCAGAAACATGAAGGCTCCCTGAGCCAACAAGAGCTCACAGACGCGATCCGCCCTCCCTGTCCGCCCTCCTTGGGCCAGAACCAACGGGTCATGGTCCCATGTCCCTCCTTGCGTGCTCGGTGGCACCCTCACGCTCACCCTTGGCCCTGCCCTCAGCCAAGAGCCTGAGAGCCTGAGGGCCCCCAGCCCCGGCCCCCCGCCCCACAGCTGCCGAGTCAGACAGCTCCGCCCTCATATGGGGCTCGTGGGGCCAGGCTGCGTGGCGAGCCCCTCACAGACCCACCGCAGGGCAGGGACGGCGTCTCCCGCCCTGGACCCTGGCTGCCAAGGGCCAGATCTGACCCTGAGCAGCTGGCCGCCTCCTCTCCTCCCACAAGGCCTCCTTCTGGAGGTCTCGCCGACCTCAGGGAAGTTCTGATCCCCTTGGCTCTGTGATCTCACCTCCTCCCTGTTTGGGGGGCAGAGCGACAGGCCCAGGCTTTCAAATTTGACTCATCAGAAGAATCAACCAGGGCCGGCAAACAGGGAGGCCACAAGCTTACCCCAGCCCTACTGACACAGAACTCCCAGGCGGCCCCAGAACCCCCAAGAGGGACGCCAGGCAGGCACAGGGCTCTCAGCGGGGTTTCAGTGCTACAGAGCCCTGACCTCACTCGCACCCCACAGGGAGGTCACCCCACCTTCGGAGGCTCTGCATGGGGGATGGCACTGGGGCCCGTGGTGGGCGTATCCCTACACCCACTCTGTTCAGAAGTGATGGAGAGAAAGTCCCTGAACCCTGGAGAGGCCTGCCAGCTACCCCTTCCCTCTGCAGGGGTCCGTCCTGCCTGGGGGCCTGGGGGCAGCCCACAGGGCTCTCTGCTTCTCTGCATGAGCCCAGGGTGGGAGCAGAACAAAGAATTGTAAGGCAGGGCCTGTCTCCCTGGAGCCTGGGAGGAAGGCCGGATGCCCACCTGCCCTGGGTAGGGATGCTGGTGGCCAGGGAGGCCAGGTGGGAAGGGACTTCCGTCTCCTGCGGCCCTGTGAACGGTGGGCAGGGGATCCACATGCGTCCCGGGTGACTAAAGGGCGAGGGAGCAACTTCTACGACCCTGCTGGGCGCAACAGGGCACACGTTGTGTAACGTGGAGGCTGCAGGGGCTCAGGGAAGGGTTTCTGGGGCCCTGGTGAGCCACGTGGCCTCTGGGAGGTAGACGGGCCGCAGCCACACTCCTGGGGGCTTTACAAGGTGCGAAGACCCCTGGGGCAATGTGGGAAAGTACCCGGAACTGGACGGCCCCACAGCAGACGTGCCTGGTCTCCTCCAGAACAGGCAAGGGAATTAGCCTGCGTTAGTGTGACAGCAACCGGGGTGGCGGAGCAGAGCCAGATCCTGGACTGCTGTCCAAGGCGAGCAGGGCAGCCGGGAGCATGGTGCTCGCCCAGTGGGTGGGGAGGGGCGTGGGCCAGAGCACACAGCAATCTCTCTGCCTCACCATCCTCGCCCCTCCTCTGAAGCTTGCGACAGCTGGAGGGGGCTCCAGGGAGCTGCAGTCGGACAGCTGGGCCCATTCCTGGCATGCCTGATGCCCGCCAGGCCATCCAGGAACGGGGTGGCCTGGATTCCAGCTTCGGGCGGGGGAAGGGGCTCTGGCCTGGGAAGCTGTGGGAGGTCAGGCCAGGGGCTTTTTGCCCACAGTGCACTTCAGCCTCTCCCGCAGTTCGAGCAGACCCCACCCACGTTCCACCAGGCTCCAGGCCTCCCTCCTGCTTCCCAGAATCTGAGAAACCCAAGCCTGGAAGCAGTGTTGGAGGGACGTCCATGCACACAAATGTGAGTTCAGCCATGTGGCTGACCGGAGCCGGGTGCAGGCTCGGAGCCTTGGCAGTGGACCTGGCCCCCTCATCTCTGCCCCTACCCTCCACCACCCGCAGTGGGTGAGGTCCCAGTGTAGGCCCAGCTCCCATGGGGGAGGGCGCCAACCAAGACCAGGTCTGAAAAGACACACTCTCAGCTCCCTGGCTGAGATTTTAGGGGACACAGGCAGGGGCGGGGTGAGGCTCGTCCAGGACCACCAAGCAGGCGATGGATCTGTGCGGTCTGGTCAGCAAGCCCCTCCCCAGGGGCCCCCTTGGCACCTGGGCCGGCCTGCCTTGGAAGCCCCCTGACGGGGAAGTAGGAGTGTCCACGAGGCAGCCGCAGGGCCTGTGTGGCTGGACAGGAGGGACGGGGTGTGAAAGCTGAGCTGGGTGGGGGAGGGCTGGGCAAGGTCCGTGTATTTCGGTGGTGGCCGGTGAACATGAGGACAGGCCTGTCATCTGGTCCCCTGCACACTCCAGCTGTCTGGGAGGGGTGCATTCTGCCACAGCCCTGGGGTGGGGGGCAGAGGAATCTGAGAGGGTTCTACTCCCCTCCCCAGCGGAGACCCCATGGGGCCTGGCGAAGGCATGACATCCCCAGACGCAGCGGTGGGGTCTGCAGGAACACGGTGCCCGGTACACGGGCAGGGGCTGGGAGTGCTGCTCCTGGAGCAAGTGGGGAGGGGGCACTGGAATGTGTAGGGGCCTCTGGGCCCTGCAGGGGCGGCTAGAGGACCCACCACACAGGGTGGCCCCCCAGCAGAGGGCTGAGAATACAGCTCATGGACAGCCAGCTATGCTGGGCTGAGGGTGGCTACGGCCTCGCTGAGCCAGCTGGTCGAGGCAGCGGGGAGCAGCGGGCGCTGTCTCTGTGGGGGCAGTGAAAGGGCCAAAGGCAGGGAGAAGGTGGCCCGAGCTGTGGGGCTGGGGGCCCCAAGGGGCCAGCCGCTGGCAGGTCTGGCTGGAGAGCAGCCAGTCAGCTGCCAGGGGCTGAACCCTGGGCTGGAGAATCAGAGCTGGGGGTCTGGGAATCAGGGGGCTATGCTGGGAAGCCCAGCGCTCCTCGCCAGCGTCCAGCACCGCCTGACGGATCTGGAACTGTTAACAGCAGCCAACGCTCAGCCCTGTGCTCACTGCCTATCGAGTCTAAGAGGCTGGAGACCATCCGTCACGTGCAACCTAGGGGCCCTGGCCTGTGACCCTGGCTCAGCTGGGTCCCCCAAGAGCCATGCGCCCCGCTCCTGGGCCCAACCAGCGCCTGCCCAGCTGCCTGGGGTAAGAGGGCAGGTGGTCCTAGCCCCGGGGCGCCCATGTGGAGAGCTGGGCGGCCTGTGCTTCCTTGCTCCCGTCCGGACCCCTTGCTGCAGAGACCAGGGGCCCGGGGGCTGTGGACCAGCAGGCGGTGTGGAGGGTGGCAGCTGTGTGCTGGCATGGGGCTCCCCAGGGAGCAGGGCACTCCCAAGGGAGAGTGGGTTCCTGGAGGGCAGAGCCTGCAGCTGCCCCTGCTGGTGGGGCACATGGGGGCTCTGACGCCACCCAAGACTAAGGAGGGTCACCCGCCAGCTCGTGGGGGCGTCTCGACGGAATCTAGCCTCCTGGCTTTTCCAGCTGGGGGTGCTCCTGCTGCCCCTCTGCCCTCCCACGAGGCTGAATGCCCCCAGACTCCAGCAGGGCTGAGGGGCGCACCTCCGGAGTGAGAACTGGCCCTCCAGGCGCGCTCCTGGCGGCCCCCCAGCTTGGCTCCCTGTCCTGTCCAGCAGAGGCGGTTACACCCATCCCTACAGCTCGCCCCTGGGACACATCACCCTGGACAGTCCCCGGGCCCCTCAGCCCACCAGCACCCCGACAGGCCAGTGGTCCCGGAGACCACGGCGCCCCACTCGGAAGACTCCGTGCGTCCGTGCACGGGGCGACGAACCCCGCGCGGCGCCGTTCCTTACCTGGGCCAGGAGCCCGAGGGCGAGGAGGAACGCGGCGTCCATGGGCCGGTAGCGCGCGGCAGGCCGAGTGTCCGGCCGGCGGGAGCTGCGCCTCCTGCTCTCCTGCTCGGACGGGACTCAGCTGAGCGACAGCACAAGTGCGCGGGGCGGGCGGGGCCGAGTGAGTGACAGCACGTGTGTGGGGCGGGGCCGGGCCCGGGGCTGAGTGACAGCACGAGTGCGGGGCGGGGCTGGGCGGGGCCCGGGGCTGAGTGACAGCACGAGTGCGGGGCGGGGCTGGGCGGGGCCTGGGGCTGAGTGACAGCACGTGTCGGGAGCGGAGGGGTGGGGGGTTCAGGCAGTGCCCCAGGCCTGATGCCAGGTCAAGTAGTGGAGCAGAAGGACGCCTGTCAGAAAGGCAGCGGTGCGTGTGGGCTGGGCTGGGGACCAGGGTGGAGTCCCTCTTTCATTCTGAGCACACCAGGCAAGCTCCTGCCTCAGGGCCTTTGCACTGGCGATATCCTCGACTGCTCCTGTTCCCCAGAGCATCCCACCCCCACCCCCACTCGCCGCAGGTTCACATTTGCTGTGTTAACTCTGTCGAGATGGAGCCCCCAAGACTGATTGTCCGTACTGACCCCCTGGGCTAGCACGGAGGAAGGACAGGAGCAGACCTGGGCCCAAGCCCAGCCCTGCCCGCCTGCCTAGAAGCCCCTCCTTCCTCCTCGGGTTGGCAGTCACTTGGTTAGTGACTACTTGGTACAGGGTGGAGACTCAAGCCCCTGCACTCCTGGTGCACCTGGGGAGGGAGGGGAGGGAAGAGGGGGCCCTGCGCACCCACATGCTTTCTTCAGGACAGGGAGTGGGGAGTGTCCTGTCCTGCAGCCTGTCTTGTCTGTCGCAGGAGCAGGCACAGGGCCTCTGCTCTCCTGTCCAGATTGCAGGGCAGCCGAGCAGGTGCGGTACCATCTGTGCCCTTGGCCTGCTTGGAAGGAGGCCAGGCGGGGGAGGGGGGCAGTGGCTGTGTCCCTATCACTTACTGCTCCGAGTCTGTAGGCTCTGAGGCCCTCAGGCTGAGCAGGCCCTGGGGCCACGTCCTGCTTCTGGGGCAGGACCCCCAGACCCAGGTGGAGAAGCCGCTGAGCGCTTTGGGTTTCTGCCCGCGGTTCTGGCGCAGCGGGTGAGTGGAAGGGGCAGACGGCCGAGCGCCTGAGTCCCCCTGGCTGACCTCAGGCACTGCTCGCCTCCGGTGAGCCCATCCCTCCTCCGCCTTGCTCTCCGCCATCTGTCTCCTGCTCACCCTCCTGCGTGTGGGGGTCTCCAAGTGGGAGGATAAGCTGGTCCAGTCATGGGGGAGCCCCAAGTGCAGGGAGGGGCCGCTGAGGAAGAGGTGTGGCCCCCAAGTTGATGAGGACCCTCCACGGGCCAGGGCAACCCCAGGGTGGGGACGCAGGCCTGCCGTCCAGTCCTAGCTCTGGCCCTTTGCAGACCTTGGTTTCCTCTTGTGTCCGAGAGACAGAGGGATGGATTCCATGAGCCCCGAGGCCCTGTCTGGCGCTGGTCCACCCCAGGCTGTGAGTGCCAGTTGGCTTTCCTTCCTAAAGAGGGACGGGCCCCTTATGAAGAGCCCACTTGTTTCACGGTGGGCTTGGGGTGACCGACCTGCTGGCGCCCCTGCCCTTCCCAACCCTATTCCCACTTCCGACGTACCAGGCAGCTAACCCCAGGTTCAACCCTTCACCATGGGGGGACCCCCTCGCACCCCCTCCCCTTAGGAGAACCATCCCTCTGGTCCTGCATAGGCGGGGGGGGGGCGGGGGGGCGAGTGGGCGGGGCCCGAGGCGAGAATCTCTCCAGGCGGCCCTGCGGGGAGCTGTCCCCCTCCAACCTCTCCCGTTCATGGATTTTCAGCTTTCTCATGATAAAAAGGGGGGCATCGACCGTTTCAGCAGATAACTGACGCTATTATAACTTTAGAAAAATGATGCAATTATCTACGTTAGAACAATACTATAGTTATACAGTGCGCTAAGACTTACTATGGGAAGTATGCAGAGTCATACAAAATCGCACACAAACACACATCCCCGCCCTAGCCGAGAGCATCGTTACTGGCAGCTGCCCACAGGGCACCTCCACCTGCGTGACCACAGGCACACTGCTGACATCCACAAGGAAACGGTCCTCTGCCCAGGCCAGCGCCTGGTGTCTCGGTCACCTCCCTGTCCAGTCCTCCTGCACACCCAGGCCTTCTCTCTCCCCTCTGCGGCCACCCTCTGTCCAGGCCCTCAACCTGGACCTGGGGCGGGCGGGCAACGCTCCACACAGCCCAACGCCAGAAGGCCTGGGGGCCATGTTCTCTCGTCACCAAGTACTTAATTTCTTCCCTGTGGTGGGGGGATTTAGCATCTGAGAAATGCAGGAAATACACTCGAGCCATTGTTATCAGAAAGGAGCCACAGAAGAGGATATGGAGGAGGGGTCTGTCCCTGGAGGGAAGGCCCCACAGAGTCTTGCTCGGTTACACCCACCCCCACCCCCAGCCCAGGGGGCGCCTGTGGTGCAGGTCCATTTTGCAAGCGAGGGTCAGCTAGGGTCGTGTGGCCAGGTGCTCCCGGAAGCCCAGGTGCTGCCCTCACCCCACATGTGGCCCATCCCTCTGGGGCCCCATTTTACAGGTGAGGCCCTGGAGGCTCGAGGGGGCTGAGGTGACACCACCAATACAAACCGACTGCAGGTCTCAGGCCGTTTCCAAGTTCGAGCCTGGTCTGGAGCTTGGGAGAGAAGGTGGGCAGAGGCAGACGCCTCCCCCTCCCCTCTGCTCCCCCGCCACAGTTCCTGTGCCAGGCCCCTTCCAGGCGCTGGGACGTCAGCCCTGATCGACGTCCTCATAAGGCCGCCCTCCCTGGGGAGTCAGTCAGGCACCAACAGACCCCAATGTGGTGAGGCAGTGAAGGGGGTCCTCTGTGGAGCCAGGCAAAGGTGAGGCAGAGTGGGAAGCGTCCTGCAGGGGCTTCCTGTCCCTTAAATGGGTCCCAGGGTCAGAGGGGACAGTGGGGTGGGCTGGAGTGTGGGGCGTGGAGATTCGGAAGTCCAGGCTGGCGGCCCCTGGGCTCAGCGCCTGGCCGGCCTGGGGAGCGCAGGGTGTCACCGCCCAGGTCCGGGCCGCACGCGCCCTCTGGTGGCCACAGTGCTGTCAGGCGCAGCTTCCAGGATGGCACTGTCAGGTCTGGGGGGCCCTTGTCAGAAGCCAGTGATAAACACACACTGAATGGTCATTCTCAAACTGGTTTTAAAGTTCTGGGTGCTCAAAACACATGGACGGACAGATGGACAGAGACAGAAGATAGAAGAGAAGCTGAGGGGGTGCAGGACCCCCTCCCTGGCCTGCTGGGTCCCCTGGGAATTGGGATTTGGGAACCAGGAGCCCCGGTTCCTCCATCCTGGCCTCCCTGCAGGGCTGTCCCTGAGCGCTGAGCTCTGAGCTCCCAGCTGCTGGGGCTGGGGTCCTCTCCTGACCCATGGCCACTGGCCCAGCAGCCCTGACACCAGCGGTGGAGAGTCTGGCCAGGCGCAGTGGTGGCGGCTCAGCCAAGGCGCCCAGCAGCAGGAGAGCAGGGGTCCTGGCGGCTCCCGCCATGCCTGCTGGCACCAGCAGAGGGCAGTGTGGCTCCAGGAAAGGCCCTGCGAGGGCAGTGGCTGGATCCTCCCACGTGCTGGCCCTTGCAGTCTAGGGAGCATGGCTTCTGCCAAGTGGCACCTTTCTTGCCGAGTCCAATGGCCTGAGCAGAACCCCGAGCTCCCCAGGCCACAGTGAGGACCTGTGAAGTCCAGGGAGCAGGCCTGGCCATAGTGGTGGGCACGCAGGGCCAGAGAACAGAGGTGTCTGGGTTCAGATGGTCAAGTTCTACAGCAATTTGTAAGTGTAACTGTCACTGCCAGAGGGTGGCTTTGATGGAAAAACCCACTCCAGGACACCTTCACCTACTACAGGCCTGCGCCGGGCCCACACACCCCGAGGCCCCAGGGCAGGGCGCAGGCCCGCATCCGGCTCCTTCAGTCTGAGGACCGGGACACAGAGGTGTGGGCCGAGGCCCCCTGAGCTGGGAGGTAGGGAGGGGAGGCACAGGCCCTGTGGCCCAGGAGAGAACCCCTTGCGCGGCACACACACCGGGCACCCCCCTCCCGGCCGGCCTGGCAGGCGCCTGTGCCTGTGGGCGCCGTCTGTGACTGGCCCCAGCCTGGCTCCAGCAGGCGAGCAGGGTTGTCAGGAGGGCTGGGGCGGCACTCCTCACGGAGCTGCCTGGACCCTGGTGGCCCTCGGTTTGCTGTGGGGCTCCTGGGTCTTGAGGGGCGCCCTCAGTGAGTGTCCTGCACACAGGTCATTTTGCAGGGCCTTCATGTCCCTGTCACATACACACCCTGGAGTGTGGCCTGGGTGGGCAGTGGGGAGGGGTCCTTTCTGGAAGAAGCTGGTGGGATGGGCTCCTGGCAAACCAGGCAGTGGCTGTCCTTCCTGGCCTCGGGGAGGGGAGGGGAGGGGAGGCCAGGGGCTGTGCCTGGGAGCTGCTCCTGGGCATCCTTTGCCCAGCACCCCGTCAGAGTGAGCCAGGGCTGGGAGGGGTGGAGGGGTGCTGGCAGGGGAGGGGACACGAGGGGCTGGGGCTCCAGAAGGGGTGTGGGGTCCCTGTGTCCCGCAGGCAGCGCAGCCCCACCCATCCCCCAAGAACCCCGCCCGTTCCAGGGCCGCAGTCTCTCAGTAATATCAAGTGGGCGGGTGAAATATTTGAGAGCAAAGAGCCCCAGGCAGCCACATAAGCCACATTAGTGACCGTTCAGATTAGATCAATCGCTGTAACGTGATCAATTTAGTCTGACGACATTGCCGCCTCTGACATCGGCCTCTGCTCTCCCTGGGGCCGGACAGGCTCTGCCCATAGCCCAGGCCTCCACGTCGGGGAGGAGAAGACAGATACGAGATGGGCAGGCCTCAGGGCCCTTGAGCCCTTGTGGGCAGCCTCTCCCCTCCAGACAGAGGGCCAGGGCAGGGAGGCCAGGGAGAGGCCTGTGCCCAGGTTGTGCAAGAGCAGGTGGACGGTGCGGAAGCCTTCCCACGGCATCCAGGATTGTAGGTCCAGAGTGGGTGGCCTCCTTGCCTCTCTGGAGAGACTTGCACCTTTCAGCCACTCTCCTTGGTGGGTCCTGAATCCCACTGCCTCCTGCAAGCTGGGAGCACGTGGGCACTTGTCCCCGAGTAGGGGTGCCTGGGCCGCCACCTCCAGCCGCTCAGAAGTCCTGGGCGGATGTCCAGGCTGTGCCTACCGCCCTCTGGCCGTGCACCTTCAGGGTGTGCCGGCCTGAGCCCCCACCTCCCCGCTCGACCCCCACAGAGCTGCAGCCCAGAACGTTCCAGAATCCCGTGCACTCTGGTTCCTCCTTCCTGCCAGTGGGCACCCTCGCCCCTCCAGTCCTGTGACCTTTCTGGAAGTGCTCTGATGTGGCCCAGGCCCTGGGGCCCTGGCGTGGGCAGTGAGTAAGTGTCCCCCCGTGTGGACCCGCTGCGGGTGTCGGGGGACAGAGAAGACCTTAGGGCGTCAGAGAAGAGTGGTGTCCTGCAGCCTGCCTGCCTTGAGTGAGGAGACAGAGACTGAGACACGCGGAACAGATTTACCAGAATGAAATCTGTTGAGCCAGTAAATTCAACATCGATTGTAAAACAAAGCCTATTAATTGCTGCATCCAAAACAAAGCAAGAACGTTAGGCCGAGGGCAGGCGCTGGGGGAAGGCTGCGGCCCGCTGCAGCCCCGCCGTGCGCTGGCCGTGGGGACCCCACGCTGCGCGCCCACGAAGGACCACAGACTTTCTTTCATGTATTTTAAAAATTCAAGGTCCTCAAAGAACAGAAATTTAGTTTATTCCAAACAAGCAAACAGAAAAAAGTCAAGAGATTTATTAAGACAACGAAAGAGAAGGCAAAATAACAGACCCCAAGTCCCTCCGGCGGCGGGAGGAGACGCAAACGCGGGTCCAGACAGGTCAACGTTGCAGGAAGTGCACCCACCCGGTCACTGCAGGACGCGTGGGCAGACAGGAGGTAAGAACACCAGTCCTGGTGGCGCTGCTGCCAAAGGACGGAGAAGCCACACGGGGGGTGGTGAGGAGGGACCCAGGGACCGCCGCTTACATACCAACCCCAGAAGCCAGACAGCGGTCCTGGTCTCAGATGAAACGTGACTCCAACACCAGCAGGGTAAAGAGAGGCGCTGACCAACAACCCACCAGGCCCACGGCGAAGAGTACCGCCAGGCAGGGCCCGCAGCACCGCCGCGTGAGGCGGACACGGACGCAGGGCCTGGGCCCAGTGACCAGACCCCAGGAGCCTCCTTCGGAGACACCGGCGGCCCCGCACCGCGGAAGAGGCCCCGAAACACCAGAAGCAAAGGTTCAGACAGACTCTGTTCAGCCGTAGGCCCCAAACAAAAGCGGTCTTGAATTTCAAAGACCTGGAGCCCAGAGGCCGTGCTCTGAGGGTCACAGTGGGACCAGCTGGAGGAGGGTGACTGTGAAGAGATGAAACCGCCCAGCGCCTGGAGCCGGGGTCCTCCCACCAAAGCCTAGAGCAGCCAGGTGGGGGCCGGCCCACCAGCACCGGGGGAGGGCCGGGGGTCAGGAGGCGGGAGGGGGACGAGGGCACAGAGGTAGACCGCGAGGTGAGTGACCGGGAGGACCAGGCAGGCGGGACAGGGATCTTGAGTCGTAAGCGACTCTGTGCCAGTAAATCTGAAACCAGATGAGAGCCCTGTTTTGTAGAAGAGTCGGGTCATAGATGGGGGTGATGACTCTGAATCAACTGGTAACCCTGGAGACGGCGCGGCCCGAGGGGACGGCAGGCCCTGGCGGTCCGGGGCCAGGTTGGCCCTCTTCAGAACCCTAAGCAGGACGCAGGCCTGAGTCCCACATCCAAGCCCGCGGGCAAAAAGTGGGTTGGGATTCAGAGTTTCTCAGCTGTTGGTGATGCGCTCGCGGGGCCCCGCCTGCTCAGGGCGGCAGCCGCTAGGACTCAGCTGGGGCTGGAAGTCCGGGATGTTGGCTCCTGCAGACTCAGCAAAGCTGCGTCCAGTGAGGCTCCCGGCTCCTGACACGGACAAGGGGCTCGGGCCCGTGGAGAGAGCACTGGCCCCACCCACGAGGCGCCCCCAACACCACCACACCAGGGTCGCGTCTCAACACGTGAGTTTCCGGGGTCAAACGTTCAGTCTGCAGCATCTGCCAAATGAGCTTACTGCAAACGCGAGAAAATAAAACCCAAACCAACTTGGTCTTCCGAGCTTTCTGGGTTTGGGGCCCGTAGATGAGCAAGCCACAGGGAACGGGGGTGAGCCGGCCTCCCCCGCCCCGCCCCCGCGACCAGGGAGGGCGTGTCCGGGGGCAGGAGCTCATCTCCACCTCTGAAATCGTTAGGAGCCTGAATTCAGACTAAAGTTGTAAAAGACGGCCAATTTAACAGATAAAAAATGCAAATGAAATTCAGCACTCTGTTCACAATGCATCTTAGCAACGGGCGGCGGCGGGGGCGGGCAGTGGTGGCAAGCGGACCTGTGTGGGTCCGCCTCACTCCCCTGCGGACCACCCTGCCTGGAGACCGCAGCACCCCCTCCCTCTGGTTTTTATTTTACTGGCAATCAGAGCATTGCGGTAAGAGGAGGAATGAGAAATAGGGCTGTGTGAACCAGCAGGAGTCAGGTGGTTGGGGAAGGACTCGGGGCGGCAGGGCTGCAGGGCACAGCTCAACACGCACAGACCATTTCAGTAACAAAGCCATTTGGGATTCCAAGTGAAACTAACGTACCTGGGGCTGACCCTCTCAAAAGACAGGACCCTCACGGAGAAGGTGAAGAAGCCTTCGGGAGCAGGCCTGGTCCCGTCCGAGCCTGGAGGATGTGGTTCCGTAAAGACGGCAGATCTCACCAGATCGATCCACAAATCTGGTCATCTCCCATAAAGATTCCAGCAAGGGTTGGTGTGTGTTTGTTTTAAAGAATTTTAAGCTGCTCTTAAAATTCAGATGCACAAGCGCAGGCCCAGAAGGAGGAGGTGGACGTGGGGCGCGTCCTGGAAGAGAGGTGGGTGGCACGGGGCAGGAGCCTGCACGCCGCCGGATGAGAGCGGCCGCGGTAGGCCAGTGCAGGAGGCGGAAGATTCGGAAAACCATGCCAGGACCGTGAGTTATTCCATCCAGGAGGAATCAGCTCTTTCCAACGAATTAAGGATTTAAATGAGAAAAGCAGAACTTTGTAACTTGTAGAAGATAAGGGAAAATATATTTAAGAGCTTGGAACAGCAAAGGGTTTTCAGACAAGGAAAACTCTAAAAAAGAGGAAGGCATTTTAATACATTAACGTTTTCAAATTCTGCACAACACATACCACTAAACGGCCAGCCACACAAGCCACGTGTATCAGTGGCCGAGCAGAAAATGGGCAAAGCCTGTGAGCAGGCAGCTCAGAGAGTAAACGCGCTCGGGAGACCCCACCTGACCGTCAGAGAAACGTAAATGCGGCTGGGGCTCTGCTGGCTGGCACGCCTGGAGTCTCACCCCCGGGCCCTGGGACATCGGGGGCCGGTGATGAGAGGGTCCACTCCCGGCGGGGCGTCCGCGGCTGTGACACCGCCCGCTGCTGCCCGCTCTGCGAGGGGCTTGGGAGGAAGGTTCCAGGAGGAGCTGGGCCCAGGGGTGCACATCCTCAGGTCCCAAGCGTGAGGCAGCAGGGGCCGTGGCAGGGAGGGGGCACAGAGGACAGAGCGTGGACACCAGGGGCTGTGGTCTTACTGCTGGCCACGAGCCCCAGACCCTGGGATCCCGAGGCCCCAGTGCTGGGGCGGGGATTCGATGCAGAGGCTGGAGCTCTGAGGCTGTGTGGACTCAGAGGTGCGGGGTCTGGTCAGTCCAGCCCCACTTGCCCCCCACCCCTCTACTCTGGGCCTCTCGGTCCTGCTGTTGGCCTGATGGTGCCCGGGGAGCCCCCAGGCAGGAGGCCATGCTGGGGCTGCCAGCTCTGAGGGGGCAAAGGCCTCTACCCTTGGTCAGAGCAGGAGGAGCTCAAGTCAGCACTGGCCTTGACCACAGAGCTGGGCAGAGGGCGAGGAGCCAGGTGGTGCTGGCGCCTGACATTTCTGTGGCTGTTTCCAGCCTGTCCCCTGGGTCTCTCACCTCACCAGGCCCTCCACACCTGCCCACGCGGATGCTGAACTCTGCAGAGACCCGGACACTGGCAGGGTCTACGTCCAGAGAGAGGGATGTGGCAGGCTAGTCCCCCCACTGCAGGGCCTCCCTCTGCTCCAAGGAGGTGGTGTCTGAGGAAAGAGCAGCCCCCCAGGCCCCGGGTCTTCCCTGGGGACCCTCAAGTTGAATCCCATGTGCCCAGGAGCCCCTCAGGGAGGGCAGCCGAGCTGACCATTTCCAGCCAAGCGGAACTTTCCAGAATCCTCAGGACCATCAGCCGTGTCGACTTAGCCAGTGGGCCCTGCCTGGGCTGGACCAGGACCCCTGCAATGAGGAGCGAAAGACAAGCCGGATCTGGGGGTAGTGACAGGGCCGCAGGAGGCAAGGAGCAGGCGGGGCCGGCCGTGCCTCCGAGAAGGGCGTGTTCTAAGGACCAGCTGGCGTCCCAGCCTAGTCTTGTTCTTGGTCGAAGATGACCGTTATTTTTCAGAAAGTATTCGGTATTGATTATGGCATAGAGCAACTAATTACATAAATGTTTTCAGGAATCAAACTTTCAGCATCAAGACAGACACGTGGTCAAACCAGTGGGACCACGCAGAGACCCTGCAACGAGACACCTGAGGCCCCAGGACAGTGGAAGCCGGCGCTCACGGCACCGGGCAAGGCGTCCAGTGCGGTCCCTCCGAGAGGCCAGCCTGCTCTGCAGGTGGGTGACCAGCATGTGTCCAGGCAGGGCAGACGTTCCTTCGAGCACATGCCACATCCAGTCTGGCTTCGGGGAGATCACAGGCCTCGTGAGCACTGGGTGGGGAGTGGTCCCAGCCCCACCTGAGGCCCCTGGGGCTTGGCTCTGTCCCAGGTCCCCAAGACGGGCCTCCCGGGGCACCTCTGCTCTTGGCCGGGGAGGGCGGGGGACCTGGGGTTGGTGGGTGTCTGGGAAGGATGGGGGATGACCAAACGGGGGGGTGTCGTGGAGTGAGCAGCAGAGGGGAGGGGCGGGGTCAAGCGTCAGGGGAGCAGCTGCAGGGCCATTCATGGTTGGCCGCTGGCTACCGTGAGCACCTGGACTCCGTGTGAGGACAGCAGGGTCTGAGCTGAAGCCGCGCTGGGCACCTGGGCACCTGGCCCGTCCCAGAGTCCACCCAGCCCTGGTCCAGGAGGTCCCCCGCTGGGGGCCTGAGGGTCAGGCACTCTGCCCTCTGGTCGCCTGAGCTGCGTCCCCGGCCCTGAAAGCCTAGTGCCGGACGCCCCACCGCCTGCGGCTCCTGTGGAGGGGACACCCCTGCCTGGACACCCATGCCTGCCCCCCAGGCCCACCCGGAAAGACCCCCAGCCTGCATGCCGCGCACGCAGGTGCAGAGAGTGGCCTCCGTGTGCCGTGCGTGTGGACCACATGGGCCCCGGGCGGGGGCACAGGAGGGACGTTTGCTTCTCTGTGGAGCTTTACTGAGTTCCTGGGAGACCAGCTTCCCAGGAGGAAACCTCAGGAGTGCTGAGCACGTGGAGGTGTGCAGATGGGAGAGGCTGGGCAGAGGGGACAGTGACTGCACTCTGGTCAGGCGGGGGCGCCCCGGTCCTGCGGGTACAGCTGCTGGACGAGGTCCCTCTTGTTGACCTTCCCCATCTGGTTCCGCGGGATCTCCTCCACCAGCAAGAGCTCCGAGGGAACTGCGTACGGGGCCAGGACACCTCTGCAGAGACCAGCAGGGCCTGAGTGCAGGGGCCGCGGGCGCAGGGCACCTCCCCAGCGGGATGGGGGACCAGCCTCCGACCCGGGGACGCCATGGTGCACCCCAGGCCCGGCCGCCCCTCTCCTGCCAGCCCCCCGAGACTCCGCCCCAGCACCCCCTCAGCTGGAATGAACCAGTCCCACCCTGCTGCCCTGGCCAGGGGGGCACCTCGCAGACCCCTGGGTACCACCCCTCCCACACCAGAGCCTGGTGCCCAGGCAGGGGGAGGGGCCTGTCAGGGTCCAAGTGCAGGTCTGCAACCTGTACTCCCCCAAGGGGCACTGGCAGACGGTGCTTCCTTCTGAGCGGCCACCCGGTGGGCCCCAGCCCCAGGCCACTCTGGAAAACACTCCTGGGTTTGGACATGGGTCAGCCTCTCCTGAGAAGAGCTGCCTTCTCCTTGCTCGACAACGGCACACGTCCTCAGGCCCTTTTGTAAGGAAACAGCAGACACTCGGGACGGCGGGGCATCGTGACGGCCACCCAGGGCCAGCAGGCGTGGGGCTGCCTCCCTGCTCAGGACGTGTTGTACCAGGAGCCGTGTGGGACGGCAGAGGAGCCCCACCTCTGAGCCTGTGAATAAACAAGGCTCACGGCCTCGGAGCGCTAGGTCCACCTGCCCACAGTCCGCGAGAACCTCGCTGCCTTGGTGGCAACAGCCCGCTCCAGGCCAAAGGTCATGGCAAGGCCCTGCGGCGGGTCGTGGGGGGAGAGGTTGCCGTCTGTGAGCCTGGCAGCCGCCCACCAGGACAGGGCACTCGTGGGGCTAGGGGGGACTTTGCTGGAACGAGCCCCCAGGACTGGCCAAGTGGCCCAAGCATTGCGGCCAGGGAAGCCCTGAGGCCCGACACCTAACCCGCTCCTGGAACGCAGCCACCACGGCCCCTGCGCCCCAGTCTCAGTGCGGGGAGGAGGCAGAGGCGGGCTGCCTGCAGCCACTGGGACGCAGGCTCCTGAGGAACATGGAGGCAGCAGTGGAGCGTGAACTGAAAGAAAACCTGGAATTCCATCTCCAGAGCAAGACTGTTCCAGGAATGAAGGTGAAACTGAAGATTTTCCGACAAAGGAGCTGGGAGCGCCCAGCAGCCCCACTCCACCCACGGGGTCTGCGGCAGAAGGACCCCCAGCCAGCGCCCAGCACGGCAGGAGGGGCCCCAGGGACGGGGTGAGCAACACCTTCCTCGTTAGTCCCCTCTGAGACAGCTGCTTGAGCGAACTATTAGGAACGCAGTGCGGGGTCAACAGCTGAAAAGTAAACCCGAGTGACCAGGGCGCACAGGTGGCGGGGGCGGGGCAGGCCTGGGGCCCCGCAGGCACACGGAGCACAGCGCAGACCCTGGGAAAGAACCCGGAGCTGCAGGCACGGGGAGCAGCCTGCAGGGCCCGGGTCTCCAGCCGCTCGTGACAACAGCGAACCCGCTCTCCCAGGAGGGAGCTCAGCAGCTGGCCTCCTTCCAGGCTCCCTGTGCAGCTTTGAGACAAAGTGAGATCCTGGCCGGGAGCCCAGCAGAGCTGGGCTGTTTGCTAGGAAGCGAGTCTCCCTGTGGGAGACTGCGGCACACAGACGCATCGCTCCCAGGGCTCACCTCCCCGGGAAGGGAGGCGGCCCGACGGGATCTGGACACCAGGTTCCCGAGTCCCGCAGGTGGCGTGTGGGCCCCACGGGGGCATTTCACTTGACGGTCTGGTGGATGGTCCACGTCCCAGCCCCCGGGAAACTGGTGTCGCTACCCAGCCCAAGGCCATGCTCGCTCCCCCCAAGTGTCCTGCTGCCTGGGCTGGGGGTGCTGCTGGCTTCCCTTCGACCCTCACTGGGAGCGTAGCACACGGCGGGGGCCACAGCTCTTTAACCAGGGGGTCAGACGGACCGTGAAAGGGAAAGGCTTATTTTAAGAGACCCCCAAATGGCAGTGATGGAGACACAGAAACAAGGGCTTCACTGAGAGACCCTCCCCGTTTCCCACACTCGGGACACAGCCGCCCTTGCAAAGGGAGACCCCGCCCCTCCCTCCACGAGCTGGGCGGCCTCGGGGTCACTGCCCAGGGCCTCCTGTGTGAGGGCACAAGGCCGGGGCACAGCCACGTGGAGACTGCTGACTGGCCGCCGGCCCAGGACCTTCTCCCCAGAGCCCCACGACCCCACACCCAGCGCTGGCCCAGCCTGGTCTTTCGGGCCCACAGCCGCCACGAAGAGCCCACGCAGAGCCCACGCTGGGTGGACCATGGAGCGGAGGAGCAGGCGTGCAGGCACCACAAGAGGGGTGGGAGGGTTAACGGGCCTGCTTGCGCACAGGACTGAGCGTTCCGCCTTTTATCAAAGCAGCGTCTGATCACAGCGGCCAAGCCGACTGGAACCTTCCCGCCTCTGTGCAGCCGCAAAATTCTGACTGTGATTCTACGAATTCAGGGGAATTGCATTGCCTAGCTGTCTGCCCTGGTAAACAAGGGCTCCTGCCATTCTCAAATTATGCTGTAGAAGCCCAAAATGTGTTCACACCGAGGGGAGGAGGAGCTGGCGGGGGAGAGGGGCAGGGAGGGGGACCTCCTGGGTCTAAAGTAAAGAATCTAGGACATTACAGTGTCTTTCTGAGCCAGAGGGACAGAGCCCCGCGCTTCCCTCAGACCCGCCTCCTGGCCCGCCTGGCCCTTGACAAGGACAGGGCTCCAGGCTCCCCCGGGACTGGCCACCAGCACCGTGGGCTGTGGCAGGGCCAGGGCAGTTCTCAGGGAAGTGTCAGGGTGAGGTGAAGACAAGCCACCAAAAGCATGGTGAGGATGGGGGTGTGGTGCGGGACGGCAAAGGAGGGCTCTGGCCGGGGGCCCGGGTGGACAGCACCTGAAGGCCGTGGTTCTGGCCCAGAGATGGATGAGCATGGAGGCTCCCCACCTCGATCACCCGGTGCCCTGGGGCACACGGGGCCGCCCTGATCTCAGCTCCAGGAATGCGGATCTTCCCTGAAGAGGTTCCTCCCGCACCCAGGAGAGGAAGCACTCGCTGACCGAGGGACCCCGTCCATGGAGAAGTGGCCGTGGAACTCAAAGCCCTGCGGCCGGGGGGTCGGGGGCCCTGTTTCCCTCCGAGTCTCTGTGGCCCGCCGGCGACGGGCCTGATTCCTGTGTCTGTCGCTGCTGTGACCACACAGCTCCCTGGGCCCTTCGTGAGTGAGCGTGTGGTGTGTGTCGGGGAGAGCTCCTTGTGTAAGAACCACGTCACCCGCCCCTCAGGCCCCCACCCCCGAGACCCCGCCAGCCCACCTGCCGGGCCCTTACCTGGCCCACTCTTTGAGCTCTCTGTGGGACAGCGAGTGCCCCTCCCGAAGGGTCACCACTGCAGTGACCCGCTGGCCCCACGTCACATCTGGAACTCCGATCACAGCCACGTCTGGAGGAACAAGGAAGGGGCTCCTGAGAAGCAGTCGAGGCGACCAGTGCAGGTGCAGCAAGGCCGGGAATGTGGGGGAGATGCCCGGGACCCGTGGCCCCTGGGAGAGCCCGCCCAGTGGCCAGAAATGGGGTGCAGCGTCCCTGAGGAGTCCAGGACGGCCCCCTCCACCAGTCCCGCCCCGGACACCCAGTCAACCTGGACTCGTCCATGAGGAGGCCCCAGTTCCCAGACGCCACACACCCGCGATGCTGGGATGGCCCAGCAGGAGCCGCTCCACCTCCAGGGCGCTGACCTTGTAGCCGCCGGTCTTGATGATGTCCACGGACGTGCGGCCACGGATCCAGTAGCTGCCGTCCTTGAACACGGCCGTGTCACCTGGGGAGAGGCTCTGTCAGGAGGCGCCTGGCCCTGGCTGTGGCTCTGAGCCGGTCAGGTGTGCACACGTGAGCCCTGGGCGTCGAGGGCGTCAGGGCCGCTCTGCAACAAGGCGGCAGGCCACAGCAGCGGCTAGGACCTCTGAGAGGCCAACCCAGGAGCCTTGTGGCTGGGTCCCCACGCGGGCGGCAGCATCCCAGGGGAACAGCCGGTGCCCCTCCTGCCCTTTCTCAGGACAGTGGAGTAGGAGACATGAGAGAACTGGGGCCTCTCGCTATCCCTCCCTGGCCTGGCCACGGCAGAGCCCTGGTGGGATGCGGTGTCGCTGTGGCCCCTCTCCTGATGGGGCTCCATGTCACATGCAGTGTCTCGCAGGGAGTCTGACCAAAGGAAGGGATCCTTGTGTCCAGGCTCAGGGCGATGCCTTGGCACCTCCCTTCCCTGGCTGAGCGTGGGAGTGTGCACACACGCATGAGCCCCATGTGCATGGACATGGGAGCGTGTGTGTGAGGGCTGCGTGGCGCTTCACCGCCTGCTCTTAACACACCCCTCGCTTCACGCGAGTTAGCAGCTGGAATAAATCACAAACGTTTTGTGATGCATCACGATGCCCAGCGCAGGAGGTGCCGCCCATCACCTTGCACTCCTGCGACCCGCCGCGCGCGGGGCCCCAGTCTGTTAAACAAGACGGATGGCTGCGCCTGCTCACGGTGCAGCGGGAGGCCGGCCCGAGCTCAGGGCTGCAGGTGTGGCGAGCCATCCTGCCCCGCAGGAAGCGGAGGAAGGGGAGGAGCGGGAAGCTGTTGTGGTCCCTAGACAGCCTGACTGGGCAGGAGGCTGGCCGGTGGGAAAGGACATGGCGTGGAGGGTCAGGTGGGACATGGGGTCTGGATGCGGTCTGTCCTCAGTTCCACGAGGCCCACAGTGGCCCCCCTCCCATCTCTGCTGTGCTGCCCTGGCTCCGGCCACACTGGACGGCTGTTTGGCCTCCTGACAATTTCCCGACCATCGACCACGGGCCCCTTAAATGCACCAGACCAGGTGTCTTGGCCGCCCATCGCCCAGGCGAGGCTGCACTGGCCCTCAGGTCCCTCCAAGGGCCTCCCGACCTTGCTCCCACTGGCTGCTACCTGCTAGGGACCTTGGTTCCATCTTCTCATTCTGTAAATATTGCAAGCCTCCACCACAGGCTGTCTCCTTTGGACGGGCTCTGGGCCCTCCTAACACACAGACCTGCCTGTTGGTGCAAAGTGCCCGCCTCGCAGCACTGAGCGCCTGCTACTTGACAGTTTTCGCCAATTTGGTGAAAAGCAGGCTTTGTCCCTGCATCTGTCTCTTTCTTGACCAGGAAGTGACACACCTTCCGTATTTCCATGGCAGACTGACCTCCTGCGATCGGCTGTGGCTGTGGCCAGCTTTCCTCCTGGGGGGTTGACGGGCTCACGGTCAACGCCACTGCGTGCACACCAGCCAGCTCCTCGGGACCCCGCGCCCTGCAGCCTGGCCTCGGGGACACCCTCCACGTGCGCGCCAGGCCCTCGGTGCCTCCCGCTGCTCTGCTGCACTTTTTTTTTTTACCTTAAATAGCCTTTCATGTTTTTTTCTGGTAATATTACGTGCTTGTTGTGGGAGAAAAAGAGGAAACTCAGCACCGAGACGCCCCCGTTACTGTGCTGGTGGGTTTTCTATCGGTGCTTTTCAACGCCTTCTACCAACGCCCTCGTTTGTCATTAGGTAGGAATGGTTTTACACCACGTCGCTTTTAACATTCAACCATGTGATGAGATCTTCAGAGTGAGTCAGAGATGCTGGTTCTGTTTCCTCGGGTCCAGTTCCCAGCTGCTTTAAAGCACCAAGAAGGCAACAGAAGCTGCATCCGTGTCCCCGCATCCATCCCGTGTCCTCAGCACTGACTGCAGGGTCAGTGTTCAGCCCTGAGGAGCCGGGTCCTGACATCGCTCCCGGCCCCAGGCAGGCTCGGGGGCCCGTGTGTGTGTTGAACAGACTCTCTCCAGGCCTGGGCCCAGTGGTGCTCAGGGGAACGTGGTCTGTGTCGCTGTCAGGGGCCTTTCTGGAGGGAGAGCTCTGACTCCCTCCCTGAGCAGCAGCCGAGACACCTGGGCCTAGCAGTGAGCCCCCTGCTGTTGGGCCCCAGGCTTCTTGTGGGCAGGAGGGTGGTCGTGGCCAGAGCAGGAGGGGCGGCCTCTCTCCTCCCGTCCACACGCGGGAGGCCACTGAGGAGAAGCTGGCTGGACGCGGCCCTCCTGGGGCTAGAACCTGAGCAGCAGGAGGGCTGGCTAGGGAAGGGTTAAGTTGAATTCATCCTGATTTCTATTTAATACCCTGCTGCCCCCCCCCCAACCACCCCCCAGCCTGCGCCAGAGCAGAGCTGGCACCTGCGTGCTGGCTGCAGGCTCCATAGTTTCACAGCCTGTATCGCTAATGGCCTGTGACAAAGGCGCTGGCTTCCCGGCCTCATCCCCAAGAGCCAATTAAACACATATACTCCCTTCCTGTTTGCTGCACATTACAATGAAATTAAACTGAATTTCAAAATCATTTTCTCATAAACACATTTCTTTACAATAATTAATGCATGCTACTCCTTCAGCTGAACCGTTCAGCAGGCCCGGGGCTGACCGCCCCACGCCTCACGCCGGCTCAGGGCTCAGGGAGCCCCGCCAGTGGCAGAACCACAGGCCTGTGCTGCCGGTGCTTTTAAAGAAAAAACTATCCGCAGTTTTTATCTGAATGTAAAAAGAAAAGAAGATGCCACAAAGCAAGTCAGATTTCCAAATCAGGGCAGCCAGAGGCAACAGGAGGGACCATGAGAAGCACAAGTCGCCCAGAAGCAGCATTTCTCACATACGCGCCGGGAGGGTAGTGATGGAGGCTGGCTTGTAAGAATTCGGTGTCTACAAAGGGAAGCCAGATACGCTGCCACGGACGGGGGCCTGGGCTCCCGGGCACGGCCTCTTCTCTGGGGGAGGGCAGAAGGGGGCCCCAAAGCACCGAGACTGTGGGGGTCTCTGCCCCTCAGTGACCTCAGGCCCACGACGGCAGCAGATTGGAGGCCCGCACCTCCCGGAGTTCCTGGGAGTGTCCGTGTGAGCAGCTCCTGCCATGGGGTCTGTGGGGGCCTCAGGGAAAGGGCGCCCCCCTCAGGTGTGCAGGGCATCCCTCATGGCTGCCCCACCTGCACCCCACCTTTCCCCTCAGCTCTGCCACCCACAGAAGAACCTGCGTGAAGGTGCGTTTCTATTAAAAGGCTGGCACGTGATGACGTGTGAACAGTCTTTCCTTCTGGAAAATACTGCTCTGAGACTCTTAGGAAATCGTGCATGTTCGGCACTGGGTGACAAGGACAGGACAAAGTGCCCAGAACTGCACCTCGTAGGTGTCGGGAGCTGCTGCTCCGGTGTGTCCTGGACGAGCACACCCCAGCGTCCGTGCAGCCGTGAACACGAGCGGGGCCAGCAGCCGCTGTTCTGTCCACACCCAGACCAGGCTGCAGGGACCTGCGGGCTCTGGGCGCAGGGCCGGGGAGAGGGCCCTGACGTGGAGGACCGCCGCCTGCCCATGCACCACCCAGGCTCCGCCACACTCCCTGCTCTGGCAGACAGCATGCAAACAGCAGACGCCCAAACCAAGCCGAAAGTAAACCACCTTCTGTCAAAACGGCTTTAACCTGAGCAGGGGAGGGGTTACCAAGCAGGCGAGGTGGGGGTGGGAGGGAGGAGGGTCTCGGATGCAGAGTGCAGAGGTCACTCAGTGGTGGGGTCCTGACCCGCAAGGGGCAGCGGGACCACCAGGTGCAGGGCCGTGGGCTCAGGAGCTTCCTTCCGGGGGGGGGTGCTGTGGGGGTGCAGTCCCCCCCCCCCCGCCTCAGCCCTCGACGGGGCTTCAGGGCATCCTGGTCCAGTGGTTCCTGGTGGCCGAGTCCAGCCCTGTCCCCTACCCCTCTGGGCCCCTCCCTCCTACCTGTTTTGAACCAGCCGCCTGAGGTGAAGGCGTTTTTCGTCTCTTCGGGTTTATCCCAGTACCCATGGAACACGGAGGGCCCCCTGACGAGGAGCTCCCCCTCCACCTCCTCGAAGCCGGGGGTCACCTGTGGTGCAGGCAGGAAATGAGCGTCAGAGGCCAGTCCCTCTCAGGGCTGGGCCGCCCAGCCTTCCAGGCGCCCCACCCCTCGGGGGAGCACACGCTGCTGGAGGCTCTTGTGGGGACGACAACAGGAACGCCAGGAAAGCGCAGGGACCTCGGTGGATGTCACGCGTCAGCACCTGCTGCGCTTGCCCGGCCCCTAGGGGTCCACAGGGTCCTGGCAGGCGGGGACACTCGGTGTTCCCTCTGTGGCCACAGCTGGGGCAGGGAGGAGGCCGGGTCTTACAAGAACCTGAGTCAGGGCCTCTGTGACGCCAGGAAGGGGCCAGCGAGGCGGCCACCAGACACCAGGGCCTCACGCCCATCGTTGTTCTGAGCTAGCAAGGACACCGTGAACCAGGGACCCAGGAGCTCTCCCGTTCTGCTTCGCTCCCCTTGGAGTGAACTTCTCTGGGGGAAGACTCGCCCCCTTTCAGGAGGAGTCAGAGGCCCTTTGAAATGGGCTGTGAAACCGTCTGAGTTGCTCGTCTGAGGCCTGGAAAGAGCTGAATTTCCCCAGGGCGAGGAGAACCACCCGCAGCAGCTCTGCTTGGTTCGCAGAGCAGCCCGGGTCCCACAGAGGGAGCGTTCCCCAGGGCTGGGCTGCACCTCCGGGCCCAGGGGCTCCTGCAGGCAGCCTGCTTGGAGGAGGCGACTGTTTTTTCAACTGAATCACAGACTATTTGAATTTCACCAGTTTCCCCACCATTGTCCTTCATCTGCCCCATGGTCAGCCTGGCCGCGTGGGGGCACACCTGCAGGGCAAAGGCTGGAAAACCAAGTTGACGTGGGAACCGGCCCCAAGGATGGCAGTTCGGGACTCGCAGACTCAAACCAAGTGGATAAGAGTAAAACAAAAACGGTAAAAAACCCAAAAACAACACTCTCAACTGGATGTGAAGACGACTCTGAGTGTCCCAGCACAACATCAAAACGTCCAGGACGCAACACGAAATTACTCAGCACATGAAAAGCCAAGAAAACAACGGCTCTTGTGGGAAAGGCCCCCGAGCACGACGCCGGCGGACGCTTGGGGCGCGAGCGCCTAGAGACGTCACAGTCCGCGCGGTCGCTGTGCCTGACACGCAGGGGCGGCGCCGGAGGAGGGTGGGAGTCAAGTCGCAAGAGAGAAAGAAAAGGCACGAAGCAGAACCAGGTGGAAACGTCAGAACTGAGAGACACGGCAGCCGGAGCAAGGGAGACCTGCCGACGGGCTCAGTGCGAAGCGGAGAGCACAGAGAGCCTGAGGACTGGAGGGTGGGCCCACAGGCACCATCCAGTCTGAACGGAGAAGCGCACGGGGAGGAGCAGCGTCGCGGAGCCCAGGTCAGCGCCGCCGGGGCTCACGCGCCCGCTCCGGACTCCCAGCGGAGGAGAAGCAGGGGGCAGGAAGACGCTTGACAGAGTCTGGCCTGACACTCTCCAAGTCTGGTGAAACACAGACATAAGCTGCAGGAAGCTCAGTGGACCCCAAACAGGACAAGCCCGACACACCCCAAACCAATCACCGAAAACGGGAAGTCACGAAGAACACCCTTGAGAGCAGCCAGACGAGGGTGGGAACGGAGGAAGCAGGCGGCTGCTGACTTCTCGCAGAAACAGCGGAGGCCGGAGACAAGCGCGGTGACATCTCGTAAGGGCTGAAGTAAGTGTCAGCCCAGAATTCCAAATCCAGCGAAAACAACCTTCAGGAATGAAGGGGAAGTAAGAACGTTCTCAGGGGATGAAAAACTAGCAGAATCCGCTGTCAGCAGGTCTGATCTAAAAGAGCACGACAGAATGTTCTTCAGCCAGGAGGGCAACAACACCAGAGCCGACCAGGAAGGCAGGAGTGAAGGGGGGGCAGCGGGACTGGGGCTGCCAGGGGAACGAAATGCACCCCCCACGGTAACGGAGCCAGCCACGCACGAAGGTGTGGCAGCCACCACGTAAAGGGCGGGGGCGGAGCGACCCATGCGGCGACAAGACTCCCTGCTCAACCAGGCTGCAGTCAGGGCCTGAGCCTTCTCCTGGCCCATCGGTGCACTTCCTATAAAACCCAGTTTCAGCAAGAACTCTGCTAAGCCCCCACCGTGACATCTGATCACCCTCATATCTGACTGTGTTCCTCGCCGCCCCCACCCCAGCATCTCCCAGGTGATGTCTGATCACCCCGGCCAGCCTTCAGCAAAGATCCTGTTAGGCCAGTTTAGCCAGAACCCCCCACCCCTGATGTCTCCTCTTAGTAACTGCCCATCTACTGACCCCACGCGCCCCTTGGCTGTGCATCCCCACTTGCGGGCACCGTGCTGGGAGCTGAGCCCCGTCGCTCCCCCTCCTGCAGACCCACTGCAGTGGCCGCCACACGCATCGTGACAGTCCTGAGTGACGTTGGCCTCACCGTCTTTAACGTGTGATGAATCATTTTTTCTTTGACGGTGGTAGGAGTTCTATGTTGTTCTGGAAGTGTCACGATGTTGAATCCAAGTAGGTTTTGAAAAGTGAAGTATGTATGTTATAGTTCCTAGAACTACTACTAAAGACTAACAAAGACTGACATTCAAAAACAACAGATAAATTTAAATAGAATACTAAGAAAATGGCCCCAAAGGGAAGCCAAGCGATGAGAAACTGCGGGACCAGACAGCAAGCAAGCAGCGCACGCGAGGCTTAAATTCAAATGTGTCAAAAACCACATGAAATGCATGCGGTCTACACAGGCCAATTAGAAGACAGACTGGATTAAAAACCATGCGTGGTCCAACCATACGCTGTCTGTAGGAGACGCACGTCAAATACAGTGACACAGCAGGTCAGAAACAAAAGGCTGGAGCAATGTACACCGTGCAAACATCCATCAGGCAAAGCGAAGCGGCTGCACTAACGTCGAACAAAATGAACTCAGCAGCGGAGCATCACCAGCAGCGTCGCAGGATGACAGCAGTCAGCTCACCAAGACACAGCAATTATAAACGTGCCTTCACCAAGCAACAGGCTTTCAAAGTGTGTGACACAAAAACCTGCGGCAGAAACTGACAGTTCCAGCTGGAGAGTTCAACCCGCTCACTTGGTAACAGAACCAGTCGTCAGGGAACCACAGACGGGGGAGACCTGCGCTCCAGCTACCTTCACCGGACGGACATGCACAGAACCACAGAACACACTCTTCTGTGGTTAAACGTTAAACTAGAAATCAATAGCGGAAAAATTTCCAAATACCTGAAAATAAAGAACACACTTCTGAATAGTCCATGAGTCCAAAAGGCTTAGGGAAAATCAGAAAACATTTTGAATTGAATGAAAATTAAAATACAACATGTCAAACATTTAGGGGCAGAGCTAGAGCAACGTTTAGAGGGACGTTCACGTCACTAAATGCATGTGTTACACGAGAGGGAACGTCTCAAATCAATAACCTAAAGTTTGATGTTAAGAAACTAAAGAAAGTGAAAAATAAGTCAAGAGCAAGCAAAAGAAAAGCAACAAAAATAAAAATGGAAACCAATTAAAGTGAAAAGAGAAAAGCAACAGAGAGTTTTTATATTCAATGAATTCAAAAGTTCTTAAAAAAAGTTCAATAAAATGGACAAACTTTCAGCAAGAATAGCAAAGGAAAAAATAGAAGACAAATGATCAGTATGAGGCGTGGGAAGGATATCGCTCCAGACTATGTGGATGTTAAAAGAATAAGGAAACATTATGGAAAACGATACACATAAACCCTTCAATTCCTCAAAAACACAATCTACTGAAACTCGTCCCAAACGCGCCAGGTGACCTGGATGGTCCTATAGCTATTAAAGACATGGGATTAATAGCTAAAACCTTCCAAAAAGGAAAGCTCGAGGCTCTGATGGCTTTATTGGAAATTCTATAAACTACATGCCACCAATTATATACAGTCTCTTGCAGAAAATAGAGGAAGAGGAAACATTTCTCAACTAATTTCGATGCCAGCCTTACCTAGACACACAATTCAGAAAAGACGTTTAAGAATAGGAAGCTATAGACCAAACTCCCGCATGAACATAGACGCAAAAAGCTCAACAAAGCGTTACCACATCAGCCCCAACCCCACGTGAAGAGCAGGACCGGCCATGACCAACTGCGTGAAGTGAGAAGACACTGATTTCATTCATTCTTAGGGGCAGGTTTTCACATTCAGCATCTTTGAAACTGCGCTGTGTCACCACCAGCGGTGACCTGGAACTGGTGAAGGAGGGGATGGCCACGGGCCACGGACGCTGCCCTTTCGCACCCCCGAGACAGCAGCTGCCAGCCTGCGGGCTATGTGGCCTCAGATGTGGAGCAGAGAGTCAGGGTCTTCTGGGACCAAAGCCAAGTCTTCCAGAGAAGTCCCCTCAAGACCCCCCGACATTCAGCACGCCACCTGGGCCCGCACGGCAGGGACGCCACCTCTGCAACAGGCTTGCGGGCGGCAAGGGCCGTGTGGCGGCCCTGGGACCCCCGTGCAGCCGCGAGAACACCGGGCTCACCCTGGTCTCTGTCTCATTCCCTTCCGCGTGGACGATGTAAGGGCAGCCGTCCTTCTGCAGGTTTTCTGAGACAATGCGCACCTCGACGCCAGGCAGCGGGGTCCCCACGGACCCTGTGAGGGGCGGAGAGACACGAGGGAGACGGTCAGCTGTGTTCTGAAGGAGACGGCGGCACCCCCAAGGTGCTGGGTCAGCCTGACTGCACGCACTCGGGTGGGAGGAGCCCCAGGAGCGGAGAGCAGCACCCACGCAGGACACGCAGAGCTGCAGCCGGCACTCCGGACACTCCAGACAGCCCGCAGGCCCCTCGGGAGGGCTGCCCAGCACCTGGGCAGGGTGCAGGGGCCCTACAGTTGCACAGATGAGCGAGGGACTTGGGGGGGAGCTGTGCAGAGCAGCTCCAAGAAGGACGCGTGCAGAGGGCACGCAGGGAGCCAGGGTCCTCACAGCAGGGGTGGCGCCAGCGCCCTGTCTCGCCTGTTAGGTGTTTGCTCAGCATGTTCACCAGTGTGGTGGGCCAGCAGACAAGCCAACGGGGAGCCTGCAGAGGTGAGGGCAGGTGCTGGCTGCACGGAGTCCCCACGGCCACTGCGATAAACAAAGGACAAAGGGCAGAGATTCCAAGACCAAAGGCCCAGCGTCTGAGCATTCCCGCCAGGGTTCCTAGCCCTCTTTATCACGGGAATCAGTGAGCACCTGTCCCAGGAAGCAGACTCAGTGAAGCCCACGAGCCGCTCAGTGTCCTGGGATCCACACTCGTCTCAATCTGGTACGTGCGTCTTGTGTTGCTGGAATGGGGCTAGCCTGTCCTCCTCAGCCTGTCTTCTGTCTGAGGCCCTGAGGGTCCCCACGGCCACCTCCTCTTTCTTCTCTTTCCTCCTCTTCTCCTCTTTTGCCCAAAGATTTAAAAACTCAAGTGAAATCCACATGAGATATTCACTGCAAAGCAGACGATTCAGTGGCAATCAGCACATTCACAGCCATCACCACCATCTAGTTCCAGAACTTTCCATCAGCCCAGAAGGAAGCCAGTCCCGGTGAGCAGTCACACCCCCACCCAAACAACCATTAGCCCGCCTGGTCTGTGGACCTGGCTCGAGCGCACGGTGAGGGCCCTCCCGTCTCTTTCTGCTAGTCATCCACTAGGGCCCAGAGTCTGCAACAGTGCTGGGACACTCAGGATCAGTCAGCCTGCAAGGGGGGCCTGTCCCTTCACATGAAGACCAGAGACGAGAACCAGCTGTGAACGCGGCAGCGTCCAGGCCCTGCCCCCTGGCTGGGCAAGCCAGGCTCCCCGCTGTGGCTGTGCATGACCCCGGTGTGGCCAAGGCCAGCGCAGACCCCACACTCTGGATGAGAGGCCCGCTGCCCCGGCTCTGTCTTCAGTGAAGAGCTCTCTGCTGCCATCTGCACTGCTCCTCCCTGAACCTCACAGTCCGCTGAGGGCCGGCCGGGGCCGCAGCTTTGACTGCTGGACTGCGGACCAGGACTGGCACCTTGTAGACTCCTCCACGGTTTTCAGGCCACTCCCAGTCGCTCCTGTTTTATGGCCAAACTTCAGCAGGCTGACCTTGGTTGTAGCCCTCAGTGACTACAGCACGTGATCATAATTTTGATGTCAGTGTGTGTGAAAGCCACAGGACAAATGTTCCAGGGAGGAACTGGGTGGATGAAGGGCAGGAGAGAAAGGCCGTGTGAGAGGACATGCAGCAGGCTGCACCAGCTGGCACCCCCACATGCTGGGCCAGCCGTCCCCCGCCCTGCGTTCCGAGTCAGGGGGCGGTTTCTTGCTGCTTGAGCGAGGTGTGCTGTGAAATGACTTACTACCTTCTGAGACTGGCAGGGACGGTCTCCCCAGCAGTCTGCCGGGGAGAGAGCACTCCACAGATACACGTAAGCCATCAGGCAGAGTGATCATCTTATCACGAGGCACTTCATCAACTCAGGACAGGCTCTCAAGCAGGACCACCCACCTCACTCAGGAACAAGAGCTGCTCTTCCCTTTCCTCCCGAGCTCTCGTCCCAGCAGCGGGGCGGTGCCTGCCCAGGCCCGAGCCCTCCTGACAGCGAGGCCTCCCAAAGTGTCAGCCCCGTGAAACCGAGCAGGACCTTCGGGGCCCTCCAGGTTCAACAGCCGCTCTGTGTCCCCCATTTCTTGTTTGTCAAAAAGGCTTTTCGTCTCCTAGGCCTTCCCTGAGTTCCAGAGAGCGGACTCAAGCTGCTGCTGATTAGGGAAGTAAGGGAACACAGAAACAAAGGAGAAGCCGTTACGCCGGACAGTTTGAACAATAAATCAGTGCTAAAACAGAATCCTCGTTTCTCCTCGCGGGATGTACACGGCAGTCTGACCCAGACCTCTGAGCTGTGCTCACCCCGGTGGGCGACGGTGACCACGTGCTGAGACCCCAGGCTGGAACCAGAAGGTTGGCTCCTGACACTCCTGGGAGCATCCCCGACCAACTGAGGCGGGAAGCCCCATAAAAAGACTGGCAGGAGCCCCAGGCAGGACCCCTAGGCAGCGCCACTACTCTCCTGACAGCACACCAGGCTCCGTGGCCCAGTGGCCTCATCTCACTTTCTGCCTCTGAAAAGGTTTACTTCTAGGAAAGGGGGACTTACCCCTGAAATTCTATTGGTTCCCTAAGCTAACTCCTGATTGGTCCATTTATAGTACTTCATTTGCCTGGAGCTCACTCCTGATTGGTTACTTCTCTCCCTCCTGATTGGTCCATTTCTACAAAGCTTGTTCCTAATTAGTCAACTTTTGTTATGCCTTATTTGCATATGATGTTGCAAAGTGTAAACTGGCAGCCTCTAAGAGCCTGTGTAAACCTACACACGGGGTGCAGAGCTTGGAGCGTTAACTCCTCTGGGCCCGCTGGCGTAATAAACCTGAGCTCTCCAACTCTCCGAAAGCTGCTTGGTTTCTCACCCGGATCCAGGTTGCTGTCACAACTGAGCTGAAACACCGAGCTGTAACACATTTTTCTGCAACACAACCTGAAGAAAATCATGCAGTCTTGAGCCTCACCCCACGTGTTGCTTCTAAAAGCCATCTGGGACTTCGGGCCTTGAGCACAAGCACCCTACTCTTTGCTTGGTGCCCTACAAATACACCTGTGCTTTCCGTCCCCACAACATGGTGTGAGGAGCTTGGCTTTGCTGCGTGGTGGGTGTGCAGACCCAAGTTTGGTTCACTAATGCCCACACTCGCCTCCCCAGAAGGAAGCAGGCAGGGGCTTAGGTCCAGGCGCTGGGACCACAGGAAGATAGGCGTGGAGAAGGGGGAATCCGCTGTGGCCTCAGGGCAGGGGCGGTGAGGGGCCACCCCATCCTGTACCTCAGTCCTACAAGACTGCTCGTCCCTCTGGTGTGTCCCTGTTCACCCACAACTTCTGTCCAACCTGCTGCAAACTGGGGACGCACCCTAGGTAACTGTAGTCCCTCCCACCCATGGGGACACACCTTATGTAGATACAGCCCCTCCCACCCACGGGGACACACCTCAGGTAGACGGAGCCCCTCCCAACACGGGGAAAAGCCTTACATAAATGCAGCCCCTCCCACCCTATGTAGGCAGAGCCTCGCCCACACGATGTGGTCGTAGCCCAGCCCACCCATGGGGACATAGCCTACGTAATCGTAGCCCCCCCACCTACGAGGACGCACCGCGCGTAGCCAGAACCCCTCCCACACCCCGGGGACGGCGCCCCCTCCAAGTCCCCCAGGGCGGCACGCTGGCTGCACACACAAGGGCTCTCTTTAAATCAGTCAGCAGCTCCCTGGCCCCACGACTTCAGCTGGCCTGCGGCTCCGCCGTGTCCGGGGCTTGCGGGCCCTGCGGCGGGTCTGGGTTGGAGAGAAGGAAGCCGCTCCTGTCCGGGCCCCACGGAGCCCACGTCTGATCTCAGCCTCCAATTAGAGCATCAGGTCCTGCCGGGTGGCTGATTTAGCCGTGCCCCTCGGGTAACTGACCCGGAGCTGCACTCGGCCGCATGCCCCTCGCGCGGTCAGGGAGCCTGCAGTGAGCCCTGGGGTGGTTGGTGCGACCACAGGAGCAGCGCTGTGCCCGGGGAGGAGCCGCCATGTCCTGAGTGTGATGGGGACACAGGCCGGGCTCCCACACGAGTCCAGGGCCTCCGGCTGGAAGGGCCAGGCACGGGAGTCGGGGGCGCAGAGAAGCCCCTCTGCCTGATCTCTCCAGGGACGGTGCTCAGGGGCTTCTTCAGGGGTTCAAGGTTGAGGGCTCCTTCAGACTGAAGACGCCCCGCACGGATGTGAGAGGCCTACGGGGTGCCTGGTGCCCTGTGCGCAGGAGGCGCGCGCGGCCTCTGTGCTGTCCCGCACCGTCTCTGAGTCTGCAGAGGGGCTGCGGCCATAATTTAAGATTCCAGAATTTCTGCCCATAAGCCTGGGGTTTCAAGAGTGTTTGGGCCCCTCCTTCTGCACAGGGGCTGGCCAGGTCTCCGGCCCCTCCACGCACCCCACCCTCCACCTTTCCACAGACGGTCCAGACCCACCCTTTGCCGCTGCGACCCGTCTTTCCAGGTCTAGCCCTCAGCCTGTTTGCTCTCCTTAAGGCCCAGAAGGTTCTCTGTCCATCTCTTGGCCCTTCTCTTCCTCCGGACTCAGCCCGACAGAGGGTGTCACGGTCTGACCACGCAGACACCCACTGTCTGTGTGGCATCCCGGGCCCTCCTGTGTCAGCAGGGTAAGACCCTCCCTGTACCCGGCTGTTCTGTGGGCAGCCTGCAGCTTCTCAGAAAGTTAAGACTCACCTTCTGACCCAGCAAGTGCACTCCGGGGTGTCTCCCCGTGAGAAATACGGACGTGCTCACACAGACCTGCACACATTTACAACAGCCGGGCTGGGAACTGTCCAAAACTAGACACAGCCTTGTGTCCTCCAGTGGTGGCCCGTCCACACCACGGACACTGCCCGGCACAGGGTGCCTCAAGCGCGTCCTGCTGAGAGAAGCCAGACCCAGAAGGAGGTCCCGGAGGCTTCGTCTCCATGTCCCAGAAGCAGCACAGCTCAGGGAGAGAAGCCAGGTCAATGCTCGCCCGGCCTGGGCCGGGGAGGTGCTGACCACAGAAGCGGAGCTCAGAGACCGTGAAACCGCCTCCACGCCGGGAGAGATGGCAGTGACACAGACCTGACGCGGGAAGGGACGCGTGGGTGGACAGGCAGGAGCACAGGTAGAGACGGTTTCACTTTCGCTTCCGAGACACCACTTCTATTTTGGACCAACTGGCGGGGACTGACCGTGGGGGGTGGACAGGGGCCCGGAACAGAACACGTGTGCGTCTCAGGCCTCGGGCTCCGCCTGCAGGCTCCCATCAGGGATCTGCGGCCTGAGGCCTGCGCATGGGATGTCCTAGAGGAGGCTGCGCAGCAAGACCAAGGGCAGCACCGCCCACAGCAGCAGGGCCGCCCAGGCGCGTGCAGGCGGCCAGGCGCAGGCGGGGTGCCGCCATGGCTCCTGCTGCTGCCAGCCTGCGGTGGCAGTTCTCCCGGGGCGGCCCAGTCTGGGCAACAGCGCCCGTGGGAGGCCCTCTGCCAAGCACGTGGCTTCTCGTGGTTCCTGTTATTCCCACCTACTACCCCACCACCCGTCAGGGCAGCCTCCTCCACGCCTGGGCCACCGAGGGCTCAGCGCAGGGGACACGGCTGGCGGGCCTGTGCGTACCTGGCAGGCGAGCTGTGGCCAGGGGGTTGGACAGGGCCATGCCAATCTCCGTCATCCCGTACCTCTCCAGCAGGGTGTGGCCGGTGGCACACTTCCACTTCTCCAGCACGGGCAGGGGCAGCGCAGCTGACCCCGAGACCATCAACCTGCCGGCACAACCACACGCACCTCAGCCTCTCAGGGTGACAGGGCTTCCTCCACGCCCCGCGTCCCCCCACCAGCACTCTTCTCATGGAATTCATGGCGATTTTAGAATGCAACCAGGTCTTCCCAAGGAACGGGCAGCAGAGCAAGAGAAAGTAGTGGCTTTCAGGGTCTTTGGAGGCAGGCTTCGCAATAATCAGCGCTAGTCACAGGTTTAGAAAAGCAAAGCTGAGATAAGGTGGTGACGGATCACCTGGTTTATGCACGAAATGCCACAGGTCCGAGGAGGAAGAGGGGGACGAAAGGAGGCAGCCTACAGTGAGGGCACGCGCGCTTGGGTCCTCCACTCCCTGCCTGGCGCTGCCGGCTCAGCGGCGACAGTGACAGCCACGTGACATCCGAGAGCTGCGGCCTGCACGTGCGCCAGGTCACACCAGCCGTGTGTGCATCTGCCTCTGGCTGGGGCTGGGGCAGTCACCACGCTGCACTAGCTCCCACGGGGGCACAGTCACAAGGACCCGGTCCCCAGAGCCTGGCCGGCGAGGTCCACGGGCCTCTGTCACCCAGAGGCCACTCTGAAAGCCCTCCCTCCAATCTCACTCTCATCTGGGCAGAAGCTGCTACCGGTCCCACTCACATCCTGGCGGCCAGGCGCTGGACGCCTCCCCCTGCAGCTGCCCAGCCCCCGCCCGCCACCCCGTGAAGGCGGGCTGGGCGGGTGGCCGGCAGCAGCAGCCTCAGGGAAGGGCTCCAGGTCCACCGGAGTCTTCACAGAGGAGGAGCCAAGAGCGGTAATGGGAACCAAAGCACAGCAAGACGCAGAATTCCCTCCGGAGGCGGAGGGCCTCCGTGTGCCCCTCCGAAGGGCAGGGTCAGATGCACGGGCCACAAGCCCCTGGAGGGCCCGGGGCTCACGGCCGCGGTGTCAGGGCCTCCCGGGCACGCGCCGCCTGTCGGGCCGCTGGGGACCGACGTGAGCCTCTTGGTGAGCCGCCCCCAGCCGCGGCGGGGGAAGCGGCGGGTCCGCAGGCTCTGAGAACGCGCAGAGCAAACTGCCGCCCCTGAAGGAGCCGGCACGGCCAGCACGCCTGCTGGGCAGGGTCTGCACCAGGGCAGGCGTGGGCTCAGCAAGGATGTCCTCGCCCTCGTCCGTCAGGCTCTCCCACAAGACGGACGGACGGACAGACGGACTCAGAGACGGAACAGCAACGGGGACACAGCAGCCAGGCGGGGACGTGGACGCCGCGGTTTAGGGAACACTGCTTCCCGGGCCTCAGCAGCGCGGACTCAGTAAAAATACGTCCTGTCTGCGGTCGTTAAGGCTTTCTGGGCAAAAAGGTGGACTGTTTTCACTCACCTAATGTTTTCCTCACAGACCGCGCGCACGAAGTCCCGGACGTGAGGCTGGCTGAAGTGTCTGTCGTGATAATCCATCAGCTTGCTGTATATGGTCGGCACGGCCATGAACACGTTCACCCGTGGACTCTGAGAACTCAGGAACTTTTCCCAAACCTGGAGAGAAAACAGAAAAGCGCACAGCACAACGGGCAGGAATCACCCGCGCACAGATGTGCGTGGGCCCCCGGCTCTGGGAGCAGCGCTCTCAGCAGAGGACCCCCTTTTCTTCAGCATCAGGGTCTGTAAGCGGCTCCCACCCTGGCCAGGGGGGTCCTCACTTTAACAGGTGACTTAGCCCCTGGGCTCCTGTGGAGTCACCTGTGCAGGGACATGCACGTCTGGCCTAGGAGACTGAGGAGGAGGAGGAGAGTCAGGGAGGAGCGGGCACTGGGCCCCGGGACTGGACTCAGACCTGCCATCAGGGACGTGGCCCCTCACGCTTTTCCAGCCGCTGGGATGAGAGTGGACGAGGCGGCAAGTGGCCGCCCGCAGGCAGGCAGGAGCGCAACGCTGATGGAGTGGTGACGGCAGACAGGAGTGGACGGCGGCTCCCATGTGGAAACAGAAAATGTGACCCGTACTTGAGGAAAAAAGTCAACAGAAGCAGACCCTTGGAATCCAGATGTCGGAAATATCAGACACAGAATTTCAGGAAATTATAATAAACTATTGAACAGTTTATTAAAGAGTTCAGAGCGAAAGGTAAACAAAATGAGGGGTGACCGAGGGTCTCACTGGAGAAGGGGAGTGCGTGAGAGATCCACGCACCCGGGGAGCGTGCGGTGTGAGGCTGGGGCGCAGGGTGCATGGGACAGGCCAGACGAGCACCAGGACACAGGTCAGACACGAGCCAACCCGAGCGAAGGACAGACGGAAACGGAAAGGGGAGGAGGGCAGCGATACAACGTGCGGATGAGACGCCACAACCTGACAGTCAGGCCTGTCGTCCTGGACGCGGGAAAGAGGCGTGCTCAGCGGGGGGACGGCCACGTCCACGGGCTGGGGGGTCAGTGGAGGGGGATCAGTGGAGGGGCGGCCACGCCCACGGGCTGGGAGGCCCGGCGCTGCTGGGGAGGCACCTCTCCCGAACCCCAGCCAACGTGCTCTGCAGAAGTTGACAAGCTGACCTGCAGTTTCACGGAACAGCAGTGGACACAGAGAGTTTGAACAAACGTGGAAAGGAGTAGGGTGGGGGGACTCACACTTCCTGGCCCCAAAACTTACTCCAAAACACTGGTGATCGACGCATGTGAAGCTGGTGGAAGATCAGACATGCATATCAACAGAGCAGACGAGTCCAGAAATAAATCAATACATTGATGGCCAACTGATTCTGACAGGAGCCAAGTCACTTCAGTGGGGTGATCCTTTCGACAAACAATGCTGAGATGACTGAACAGCCACCTCCAAAAAGACGCACTTTAGACCCTCACCTCACTGTGTGTGAGACTTGGCAAAGTGGGTCAGAGACCTAAATGCATCAGCTAAGACTATAAAGCTTTTAAGAAAAAACAGACGAAAATCTTCAGGATCTCTGGTTCGGTAAAGGCTTCTTAGATGTACCAAAACCGTAAACTAAAATCTAGAAATTGATAAAATGGATTCCATCGAAACTAAAAACGTGTGCTTCAAAAGATACCATGAATAAAATGAAAAAAAAAAAACAAGCCAAATGCAGAGAAGATATCTGCAAACCATCTGCGCGATAAAGGAGGGATCCAGGCCACAGAGAACCCTTACAATTCAGTAATAAGATAAACAGCCCAAGTTAAAAATGGGCAGGAGACCTCAACAGACAGCTCACTGGGGAAGACACGTGGATGCAAGTAAGACCGTGAAGAATGCTCACCGTCCTTAGTCGTCAGGGAAAGACAAGTTTAAACTGCAATGAGACACCATGTCGTATCCACTACAATGACTGTCGTAACGATTTTAAAAACCAACAAACGGGTGTTGGTGAGGACTTGGAGAAACCGGACCCTCATACGCTGCTGGTGAGAATGTGAGCAACACAGCCACTTTGGAAAACAGTCTGGCAGTTTCTTAAAACATGAACAGTAAACGTACCAGACCAACCTGGCAATTCTGCTCCTACGTATCTGCTCAGGGTATCTGCTCAGGGTGAATGAGAAGTGCCCGCAGCAGCGTTATTCCTAACAGACAAGAACTGGAGCCAATCCAAGTGCCCCACAGATGACAAAGAGGCGAACCCGCGGTGGCCCAGCCCACGGTGAAGCGCTCCTCACCAACCAGGCAGCAGGCCTCTAATGCACACGTTGCAGCATGGGCAACAAACGCTCAGAGACACTCCGCAGAGTGCAGAGGTCAGACACACAGTATGCAACGCCACTTACATGCAACGCCCAGAAAAGGACAGAGGACAGCTGGGGGGGGGCGGGGGCTGGAGGTGGAAGCAGGCATTGAGGTAACAGTTGAACAAACCCAGGAAATTTATAACAGTCACTGAATCGTTTACAATAGGTGAATTACATCTCAATGAAGCTGTGTTTTAAAAAGAACACGCAAAGAAAACGTTTTCAGTCAAACACAGCTGGGAGAACTTGTCAGCAGAGCTGCACCTCAAGGACCATCAAAACACTTCGTCAGGGTCACAGGAAACAACCCACAAGGGAAACACAGGACTGCAGGAGCCAGCGAGGAGCCCAGAAGAGGCGCTCTGTGGGCAGTGTTCAGAGCAGCGGCAGCAGCCGTGGGTCGTGAAGGGGAAGGAGGGCGTGGCAAGGACGGGAGGGAGAGGAGCAGCGAGGCTGCCTCTCATAGAAGACTGACGGCACCGATGCGCCGCTCAGCCAAGGGGCTCGGGAAGAGAGAAGGCCCGCTCCCGACGCCAGACGTTAAAGGAGACCTCACTGCAGACCTGAGAGACACTAAAGGGCCGAGGAGAGAAACTGTAAGCCCCTTTGTGCCAATAGATCTGACAGTTTGGACAAAATGCACAATTATTTTAAAAATAAAAATGTACCAAAACCGACACAAAAACCAAAACAAAATATTGTAAGTCCTCTATCTGCTAAAGAAACTGAGTCCTTGATTAAAACCTTCCCAGAAAGGTTGGCCTAGATGGCTTCAGTCGAGTTCTGCCAAACACTTAAGGAAGGAACACCTCTGGCCTCACATGGACTCCCAGAGAGCGAGAAGCGGTGGGGAGGGGCCACCACAGTCCTTTCAAGAACGAGCCAGACTCCGGCACAGAAGCCTGGCAAGGACGTCACGGGAAGACTACAGACCCGTGGTCCTCGTAAACGCAGGTGCAAAGTCCTGACTCAAGCGTTGGGCAGCCAGACCTGGCGGTGTGTAGAAGGGACAGTACGTCATGCCCAGAAAGCGCACTGGGCGACTGCAAGACGAGGGAAGCGGCGACATTAGCAGCTTCCGTGTGGCCAACCTCACTAGCAGAGTATTTGCTCATCTCAGTGATAAACGGATAAAGAAAACCGTTTGTAACATTCAAACCTCTGTAACTAAACCCTCGGGGAACAAGGGGCAGGAGCGTCCGGGAGCTAACGTGGACACAACATGGCGGCCTGCATCATGTCTATCAGTGAGACAGCAACGCTTTCCCCAAGGCTGCGTCACAGTGTCCTCCGTGACCGCTTCCGAGCTACACTTACCGAAATTTAAAGTCTCTTTATCAAAAGACACTACGCAAAGTGTGAAACGACGGACCAGAGACTGGGGGGTGATTCACGGCGTTATTTCTGACGGAGGCCTTTTATCCAGAATGTACACAGAGCACCTGCTGATGGGTTATAACACGACAAACAGCTTGAGTTAAAAGCGGACAAAGGCTTCAAGAGGCAGTTCACAGAGCATCTTCGGACGACCAGCAAGCACGGAAAAGCGCTTGCGTGACGAGAAGCGCGGGCTTCCCGGGGCGGGGAGGTGTGGGCGCCCTCGCTTGCTCGCTCGCGTGCAGCCGGCGGGGCCGGGGCAGGGACAGGCACCTCGGAGAGGGTTTGGCCGTTTCTCCCAGCGTTAAACACGCGTGACCCTGTGACCCAGCAATTCTAACCCTGGCTGTTTTCCTGGAGGAGTGAAAGCGTGCATCCGCAAACAGACACGTGAGGGTGTTCCCCACCGCTTCACTCGTGAAGCCAAAACCTGCAACAAGCCAGATGCCCGTCAGCAGGAGAGTGAATGGACGGCAGCGTGGGGGCCCTGGTGCTGGAAGGAGCTGGCCACTGACACGTGTGCCGGGGAGGCCTCAAAAGCGTGCTCAGGGGAAGGAGGGAGGCACAGAAGCGTGAGGTGCCGTGACTCTGACGCAGGTTTCAGGAGCAGGTCAGCACAGGTGAGAAGAGGTGGCTGCCTGCAGGGGCGACTGCGAGGTGTCACGACAGGGCTGAGCCGATGGGTCACCCAGTGCGGGGAGGGCGTGGAGCCACTGGGCCCCTCATGTTGCTGTGGGAGGACAGAAGGTGCGGCCGCTCCGGAGCCAAAATTAAACATACACCCGGCCTGGTGGGCGCCCAGAACCAGAATGAGCTTTAGGAGAATGTTTACAGCAGCTTCATTCACAACGTCCCTGACTTGAAATGACCCAGTATGGATGGGGCCTGAGAGGCCCGAGCTCTGCCTGCAGCCCCTTCCACGCGCTGCCTGGAAGTCCCACCTGCCTCAGCACGACGCCCACTGCTCAGACCCCAGGATGAACAGCGTCTGGGGCCACAGGTCCGCCAGGCAGCACGCTTCATGAGGGACCCAGAGTCCTGAGCAGGTGCTGGGCCCGAGGGCAGTGCCCCGGCATCCGAGCGCCCACCGCCCAGCCTCTGCCCTCAGAGTCCGCAGGGGAGCGAGCCCCGGCCCCTATATCCTGCCCTGACTCGGTGCCCGCGGCTGGAAACCTCGTCCGTGAGCGACCAGAGGAAGCCGTCTTTGATGAGGGCTCAGTGGAGGCCGGGCAGCCCAGTTAACAACCAGGCTTCACCCTGCGGGGCGAGGGCGGACAGCCCCACCCGTCTTCCAGCTGTCCTCCCAGCCACTGCCCCGCCAGCCAGCCCTGTAGGGCGCTGGCCGCTGTCACCCCACTGCTCCTTGAGCTCTGCTCAGAGGGCCTGAGGCCATCTGGACACCAAGGAGCCTTCTGGTCACCCACACACTGCTTCACACAGACTCCACAGACGAAGCCCGGAGATGCAGTAATGCTCAAGTGGGGTCTTGCTAACATAAGCTTCTAAATGCACAGAACCCTGAAACTCAGGGCTGCAGGCTTTTATCGGCCGCGCGTCAAACGTGCTTCCCTGCTCAGCTCTGCTGCACTTGCAGGAAGCCCTGCGGTTTGTCTGCCTTCTGCGCGCTTCCCCAGAATCCACTCCCGCTGTCACTGTGCCTCAGCTACACAGGCACGAGCTCCATCGAGCGTTAAACCTGCAGAACGCCTTGGGACAGTGAACACCGAGGCCGACAGGCAGAGCCTCCCAGTGTGTGTCACTGCACGTGGCAAAGGGGCTTTGCAGGTGTGATAAGGGTCCTGAGGTAGGGAGGTTGCCCTGGACATGGGGCCGGATGTGGTCACAGGGTCCTCATGCGAGGGAGGCAGGGGAGGGGCGACCGCAGAGGCAGCGGTAGTGTGGGAACACAGAAGCAGAGGCTGGGGGATGCAGTCACAAGGCAAGCCATGTGGGTGCCTCCAGAAGCCAGAAGAGGCCGGGAGTAGATTCTCCCTGGAGCCTCCGGAGAGACGCAAGCCTGCCACACCTTGACGTTACTTAGCTCCGTGAGATTCCAGAACTATGAGAGTAAACCTGCGTTATTCAAGCCCCGGGGGAGGGTCACTTGCTCCCGAGGCAGCAGGAATCCACAACTGGCTGTCCACACCCCTGGGTGGGAGTCCAGATCCAGTGGTGCCAGGAGCCCACCCCGACTTACCAGCTGAGCACTGAACTCGGGCAGCATCACGCAGGTGGCCCCCACCCAGAGAGGACACAGCAGCTTGTTGACCACGCCGTGGACGTGGTGCAGTGGGAGCACGTGGAGGATCACGTCATCCTTCGTCCACGCCCACTTGTGGACCAGCCCCGTCACCTGTGGGACAGTAGCATGGCCTGAGAACGGGAGGGAAGCCACCAACAGACAGGGCTCAGAGGGGCCCCAGCTGCGAAGAGGTGGAGGGGGCTCACTCTCACTGCCCCGCCCGTGGAGGGGGCTCTCTCACTGCCCCGCCCTCAGCGGCGTCTAAAGAAGACAGTAATACACCAAGGCTCTGTCGGCTCTCCCTTAACCTCGCCTGTGCTGGAGCAGGGCCATACGCAGTCAGGGGCTTCAGCCAACCAGGAGCCTTCGACCTGGGGGTCCCAAGGCTCTGCATACACTCAGGGCATTTCTCTCCCGGGTGGTCAGAGGTGTGATTTCGGCTCCCACAGGCCCCGGGATCCAGCCACCCAACCTCCACTGCCTGTCTGACCCCGCGAGTTCCGGCACCTCCCACTGCGAGCACGTCCTCTTGTGTGTGCAGTGACCGCCACGTGCACACGGTGTAGCTGCCCTCCCCCCAGAAATGTGGTCCAGAGATGGCCTCTCCTGATGAGAAGCATGTCTTCTTCCGGGAGACAGAGACAACATGTGACCTCATCGTGCTGCAGCCAGCCCTACTCAGGCACCACTGACTCAGCCTGGGACTGGGCGGCGCGGACCTCTGACCTTCCTCTCGTGGCTCTGAACTTCTACGTCTAGGAGTCTTTATTGCACAGGCTAATGCTTTTTGGAAGCAAGAAGGCTGTAAACTGCAGGTAAATGAAGTGGCTGGGGAGTCTTACAGAGACAGGAACTGAGGCTGTGGGATGCAGAATGATGCCCAGGCCGCGGCAACACGAGGTCCTACTTTCTTGTTTCCCAGACAAGCACGACTCCAGGTGCAGAGGGTGAGTCCTGGACATTCGCGTACGGCAGGTCTCTCTGAAAACCACCTCAGATGGCGTCAGGGGCCCATTCTGTGCTCTGCACGCCTCGGGCCTGGAGCCGCCCAGTGGGCCATAAATGTCCCACTTTGGGCGCTGCATGCCTCAGCCCCTCCCAAGAGCCATCCTACATGGTTAGTGGAGCTGGTGGCCCCACGGCCCCAGGACCCTTCAGTGCTGTGAGGTTCAAGTTGGGCTGGGGGGATGCTGAGAGCTGCGAAGGGCCCTACAGAAAGGTAAATGGACAGAAGGCTGCTGCCCCAGACACGGCACCTGCCGGGGCTGGCCTCCCTGTGGTGGCCCCCGAGCACTCACCGTGGCCCAGATGTTGTGGTGGGTGATCACGACGCCCTTGGGCCTCCCCGTGGTCCCGCTGGTGTAGATGATCATGGCACCCCGGTCTCTCCAGTCCCGCTCCGGCACCTGCTCCTCCCCGGGGTCCTTGTCCGCCCCACAGTAGACTGTGGGTGGGAGGGGCAGGAGCGGGACCCCCAGCTTCCTGACCACCGGGCTCAGCAGCTCCACGTGCTCCTGCCCAGCGAGGACCACGGAGCTGCGGGAGTCCTGGATGAAGTACTCCAGCTCGGCCCGGGGGTGCTTTCTGTAGAGGGGGACGGCGGTGCCCCCACTCATCCACGAGGCCCACTGTGCCACCACGTAGGAGACGTCGTTGGAGCACAGGAAGGAGACCCTCTCCTCCCGGAGGTCCCCGTCGGTGCACGCACGGAGCCTGCAGATCTCCCGGGCCAGGCTGAGGCTGCGGGAGTACAGGTCCCTGTAGGTGTGGCTGCCGTGCTGGTCAGCGAGGGCGACTCTGTCCCCAAAGGCGAGGGCGCGGGTGAACACAGGAGCACTTCTGTTGCCGCGGGCTGCCGGGCCTGTGTGCAGGGGGCTGTGTCCTCCGGGCCTCCAGGGAGCCGGCCGGCGGGAGGCCACGGCACAGACCAGGCGCGGGAGGGACACCCCCACGTGGGGCGGCATGGCGGGGCAGACACCGGCTGGAAGAGAGGACACCACAGGTACTGTCCGGTCCCGTCCTGACCCCAGAGCAACCCGGCAAAGTTGGCTTGGCTCAGTCACGAGGTGACATCCTGAACAGGAGATGCCAGCACTCCCGATACACGCTTCTGGAACTTAAATGACCAATGTTTCGGCATTTTATTTAATCTCATTAGTTTAAGGATTTTAAAAACATACAAGGTTCTAAAGCCAGGAACTAAAGGAAGATCAAGGAGAAGCAAACAGAAGGCAGTGCATTTCAGGTAAACTCTGAATAATGGTTTTTAACAACCTCACCCTGGAAGAAGCCAGGTGAGCGGGGTCAGTACTGAGGGCCACAGAGTGAAGGCGGCGGCCCTCGGGCCACACGGTCTGAACGACGCGGGCCCACTGCCTCGGCGGGGGTTTTGCTGACCACAGCCACGGCGCTCCATGCAGAAATGCGACTGGGGAGGAACAGGAACGGGACGTGGACAAAGGGCCGGGGGGGCCGACTGGAAAGTGACGTGAGGATTTTCGACTGTGTGGGGTCGGCGCCCTCAGCCCTGTGTGGTTCGAGGGTCCCCCTACGCTCCCTGTCCACCAGCAGCGGGGCCTAGAGACCCCGGCGAGCAGAACAGGCACGGGGCCGCCTCCTGCTCTTGGACCCTTGCCCAACTGTGGATGTCGAGGAACTTGTCTTAAATAGAGCAAGTTCACCTTTCTGCAGGGTGTCAGTCTTTTTTAAAAAACTGAAACGTAACTTTTTCCTCTTTCCCCTCAAACCTAACCGCTAAACAGTGACCCAAGAGACCAAACAGTCAGGAAGAAGGAGGGCTCACCACGAGCGCGGTGACCCACGAGTCCACCTGGAAGTCTCCAGAGTGCTGGAGAGCAGGGAGGCCAGGGAAAGGGGCCGCCTGACTCTGCCCTGCTCCAGGACACCTCCCTCCTGGGGCAGCTGCACGGGGCCCGTAACAAGGAAGGGCGCCCACTTTCCGAGCTGCCCCTGCATTGATGGCAGCTTAGAGCTGAAGTTCTCTAAGCTCAAGAGGTCGGGAGCCCACCTGCCATCCCACTGAAGACAGTTCCTTCTGGGGCCCGGAGTCCCCACTGCCACACCCTCCCCACGGCCACGAGTAAGGGTCACCGTGCCTCCCTCTCTGGGAGTGCCCTCAGCCAGAGCAGTGTCCCAGACCCAGCTTTCCAAGTCGTTCGCAGAGGGTTTTCACGAGTATGATCTTGACAGTGATAATACACTCAACACATCACAAGGTATTTTCACCTGTGATTTCACTTTCAACAGCTGGATAAACAGGCAACCACTTTTAGCCCTGCCTCCCCCACGAGGGAAGCCAAGCCACCCAGCTCCTAAGTCAGGGACGAGAGCCCAGCCGGAGCCTCCCCAGCCTCAGCCATCCTTCCCGCCAGAGCCAGCCACGCCGCAGCCCAAGGCTGTCAGAGCCCACGAGGGGACCTGATGCTGCTCATGCAAGGCCTGGGGGTGGGGCGGCGCCCCCTGGTGACGGCCTGGGGAGCAGGCAGCGCGACCCCAGGGGCGCTTCCCCCATCAGAGGCCGATGCAGACGCCCGCCAAGGAGCTGTCCGACAACAGCGTCAAATAAGCCTGTAAACTTCGCCTGGTTCCCATAGGCCCAGCAAAGCAGGAAGGTGGGGGTGCTGGGCGGGCAGCCCGCACGCTGCTTCGAGGGCCTGCTGCTCCGCGCTCGGCATGTTCTCCCCCGAAAACTCTCACTCTTCTTTCATCCACTTGCTACAGAGGAAAACTAACGTGTTATGTCTGTGATGCGTACAGTTTTGCTGTCTGTTCTTAATTCAAACAGCAATCTGCACACAACACTGTACAATGACCCAACCAAACCAACCACCTCACACCAGTAAGCCTGCGGCCCGAGCTCCACTCTGTCCTGAGACCCTCCGCGGGCTGGCACTGGTCCCCTGCAGCTGGGGGCCCCTGGTGGAAGGTCGCCAGCCTCTCGGCCAAGCGGGCGGAAGCCTGGCCCCAGGAGGCACCCTTCTGCCCGCAGGGGCATCAGCGAACCCCCCTCAGCCCTTAAGACTCCAGGGCCCCCACCAGCAATGGGTTCTCTTAACTCCCCGGAGGCCCACGCTCCCCGGGTGGAAGAGGCAGAGTCCACAGAGCCCAGGGGGGCCCTGCGCCTTCCCTGTGCGCGGCGCCTGCAGGAGCCTGAGGCAGGATCGCAGCTGGTTTGGCACCTTCTGGATTCTGCGACTCTAGGGAAGCCTGACCAGAGAAAACAAGAAATGCCGTAAACGTGCGAGGTGTGCCAGTTTCAGAAAGTGAGCTGGTGGAGAGCGAACCAGCAGCTTCAAATGCTTCCTTTTCTCACTTCTAGCACGTTCTTCTCTATCTGCCTCACAGGCGGGAGAAAGGAGAACAGAGAGAACCCGTAACAGCACAGCGACCTGCCCGCACAGGGTCTGGGTCTTGGCGGAGGCCAAACTTGCTGGTGACAATGCTGGAGGTGGCCCGCTGAAGTGACAGCATCCTCCGGGGGCTGAAGCTCTGTGTTGCTGCCACAGACAGACACACGGAGAACAGATGGACGCCAGAAAGCGGCTGCTGCTTCTGCGCCTCTGCCCAGCAGGCGTCAGAGGGCATCAGATGCGATGCCACAGCTGCAGGCGTGAGACGCAGCCAGCTCTGCGTTCCTCCGTGCAGATCAGCTGGCGAGGGGCTGGGAGGGGTGAGCTCGGTGCCTGCCTCCCCAGGCCCCGGGGCTGCACCACACTGGGGTGGGGGCAGTCCACAAAACGCTGGGGCCCGAGCACTCTGAATAGGAACCGGGAGACAGGGCAGAGCCCCACTCTGCCCCCGGCGCGGGGGAGGGTGGGCTCACTGACTTCCGACTCCACGACAGCAAATCTCCAGTGGGCACAGATGGCCGTGGGGGCCGGGCAGTGACAGCAGCACCTCCAAAGGGAGACAGAGATGAAGCCACAGGCCCGAGGCCACAAAGCAGCAGGCCAGGCCTAGCTGCCCCGTGCTCTGAGCTGCTCTGGAACACCACGTGTGACGAGGCGTACCCGAGGGCCAGGTCTGTGACAGGGCGCTGCCCGGAGGGCCCCACACACGTTCACTGGACGGCGCCCCAGTCTAGGGAGGCCCAGAGCGTCGACTCAGCCCCGCAAAGGACACCTAGCAGACCCTTCAAAATAAGACACGGAACCAGCAAAGGCAGGACCTTTGCTCCCACATGTGTGCTTTTAAATGCATCCCAAGGAAATTAGAGGTGCAGGTGGAGTCACGCACAGGGCGCCCCCTGCAGGGTTATTTCTAACATGAAGCCCGGGGCTAAGCTGTGGTCCTGAGGGTCTCAGGACACCGGGGCGCGCACATGTGTGTCAGGCTGGGGCCATGGCCCAGCCCCGGAAGCTCCCACGGTGCTGCCCAGGGACCACAGCACAGAGACAAAAGGAAAACCTCCGGGGGTCACGAGGTGGCACGGCCGCGGGTGACTTTTGCTTTCTTAGTGTTTCTCAATTTTCTCCAGTTTTTCTGCAATGAGCACGTATGACTTCTGTAATCAGATTTTTGAGGTCTAATAAATGATATTTTTAAAAATGACGATACTTCAGCTGCAGCGTTAAAATTTATTTTATTCAAAAAAGATGAAAATATTAAAAATATTTGTTCTGGATGGCAGATCTCCAGGGTAATTGTCTACAGCTCTTTAATTTCTCAAAGTGATAGGAGCCAATAAAAATGAGATAACAGCCTTCATCTTAATTAAAGCGAGTGGTTCACGGAAGGCTTGCGCAGACAGTGAGGAAGGTAGTCCTCACAGAAGCGGTCTGAACGCCCGCTGCACTAGCACCTCTGACTGGCAGCAGACACCTGGCCCTGAGTCTCCTGAGTGTCTGGGAGGTGGTGGGCCGTGAGGGGCTCTCGGCAGGGATGGTGTGGGTCAGACAGGCCCTGGCCTGGCTCCTGCGCAAGTTCCGTATAGGCAGGCCCTCCTGAGAAGGGTGATGTGGCCGAGCTCAGGGTGGGAGGGAGCCTGCCAGGTCAACCTGCAGAGGCCCCGCAGCTGTGCTCACACAGGGTGCTGGTGGGGTGGGTGCTCACCCTGGAGCCTCACTGCAACAGTTTCTTTTCATTTGGGTGAGTACTGCCACTCACCCCCAAAGAGGCTGCACTCATTCACTCTCCCACCAAACATGGGAGCACGGGGCCACTTCTTCAAGAGTCCCCTGGGTGTGTGACCCTGAAACTATTCATTGTCAGTTCTTTCAATACAGAGCTAAACTCTTCCAGGTCACAGGGATCAGGGACTCGCCTTCAACAAGCAAAAAAAATTTGTTCAGAGCAGATGACTGTGTCCTGAGCACCCCCAGTTCCAGAAAGTTCCAGAAAGACAAGAGCCCCCATAGGGAAGGAGCCCACACCTTCCAACCACCAGGCCCCCTCTGGTCCCGGGGCTCCCATCACCCCCAGTGGCACAGCTTGGAGTGATGCTGCCACCAGATAAATGCAATCTGGCCATGGATTCTCCCTGTCTCAGTTAACCGACTTCATAAAACCAGCATCACCCTGCAGCCACATGAAAGAATCCCAGCCAACAGCATAGAAACCTGAATTCTGCTGAGCCAGACACCTTCTCCCAGGAAAGGCTGCCTGCGCAGATTCCGTCAGGAGGCAGAAGCCCAGCTAGAGAGCCGGCAGAGGCCCCTTGGTGTGCCAACCACCAGAGTCTGGGGCCAGACCACCAAGGCCCATGGACCTTTCAGAACACATGCCAACACCAGGAAGGTGACACCTGTCTTTTCCTAACCAGGGTGCTGGTTGAGAGCACAGACTTTACAGAGTCAGAACAGCCCCAGACTGGAACATTCGCTGGCTCTTCCGAGTTTCCTCACCTGGCTAAGCCCTGGATTCCCCATCTGTGGAGGATAACATCAAGACCGGCCACACACGGAGGGGAAACAGTCTCCCCGCCCTCAGTGCTGGGCTCACCAAGGGGCCACGTGCCAAAAATTACTTGATAAGAATGATACTTGCATTCAAATGAAGGTGGCTGGTTTCGAAATGAATAAAATGGCACCTGATGGATCAGCAGCACCTGCCCCCCACCCCCCAGCCCCTGCCTGCTGTCTGCTCCCTGGATGAAGGTGTGGGGTGGGAGCAGTGGCCCACACTCTCCCTCCCATACACGACATCCTTTCAGCAGGGTGCCTGCGGTTTGGGGTTGTTCTCAAAGTCGTATTTTTAAGCAACAGACCTTCACACTGCACTCATGAGTGTGCATTCAAATCAAATAACCAAAAAGGAAAACACAAGCTTAACCCCGTATCCATATTAGGACGTAAGGCGCTGTCTGAGATGCGGTCTGGAGGGACGAAGCCTGCTATCCCATGCCCGCAGTCAATCCACAGCTGCCGTGTGCCTTGAGGAGCGGTTCTGGGATGTGGGTTGGGAAGCAGGGACATGTGAAGACCGCCAGACTTGCTAGACTGCCAGGTTTCACGTCGGAGCCGCGTGGGGGGTGGCAGCGGGAGCTGAAACCCACTGCTGACGACGTCTGTGCTCCTGGGCCCAGCACTGGTGCCTCCCCCACCCTCAACCGTCCCTACCTAGGTCCCCACACAAACACCTCCTCTCCTCAAGCTGGGAACCTACAGACCCCCAGACACGGGATTCCTGTTGCCGTCCTTTCCGCATCTGGCAAACTCCTAACCATCCTTCAAGTTGGCTGCTCTCACGGCCTTTTAAAAACCTCCGACTTAGCATCCAGCCCTTGTTTACAGAGACCGATCCCAGGAGCCGGCCGTCTGCCCCTACGCACCCAGCCCCGCCCACGGAGCAAACGAACAAGGGAGGGGAGGGGACTGCCGGCCCACTGAGGACGGAAGCGGACTCCTTTCAGACACGACCGATCTACTTTCTCTCCAACGGTGGCTGAACCTGGACTCGACGAACTCCAACCCCCCTCCCGGGCCTCCACGTGGTGTCGGCGCTGCTGGCTCCGCGGGGGGCGGGCCGGGCCCCCACGTGACGCGGCACCTGCGCCGGGAGGGGGCGGGGCGCGGGACCCCGCGGGGCCTGGGGGGTGGGGAGCGGGGAGGCACGGCGCGGGGGCTGGGGGGCGGGGCGCGGGATCTACCTCCGCCGGCGGGGCTCGCGCTCGTCCTCCTCCTCCTCCTCGCCGGGTGGGAACCGGAACCGGAACTGCGGCTGCGCGCGCACCCCGCGTCCGTCGCCCCCGCGCGTCCCCCGGCGCGGCGCGGCGCGGCGGCGCGGGTTCCTGCCGCGAACGTTCCCATCGACGGCGCGCGTGGCTGCAGACGGAGCGTCGCGGGCAGAGCCGGTGACGGCGCGTTCCTGGCCCGGGACCTGGCGCCTGCGAGTTAACCGCTCGCGGCCCGAAGCGGGCTGGGAGCCGGCGCCGACCCTAAAGGCGGCTGCAGGTGTTACGCCGGGTGGTGCTGGCCGGAAGGCCGCTCCGCCCAAACGGGCGGTTTCTCCACGGTAAGAAGTAAACCAGCGCTGACGGCGGGGCCGCGGACGCAGAGGGCGCGCCTTCGCGCTGTGCACTTAACAACGCGCGAGCCGAACGTTAAGCGTCGTGCTTTGTTCGGAGGGCCTGGCGCCCGGGAGGTCGGGGAGGAGCCAGAGTACAGGAGGTTTGGGAACGAAGGCCATGCAATCAGAACATCAAAGGATTGGTGTTAATTAAAGAAAACCAGCCATCCCAAGTTAAGGAATTTAGCACTTTTCTCTATAGGAACACGCAGAAGTCTGGGCTCATGGAAATCATTCCTTTCATGTGCACCTGAGTCTCTGGGGCCAGTGTCCTGTGCTTCCACATCCTGAGTTCCCTCCGCCCACCGTCAGGCTGGTGGCAGTGGCTGATGGCTTGGTGGCCACAGCATCCTTCGTGTATTACATGGCAGGCAATATTTTTTATTCACATCGCCCTCCTCCCTCCCCGGCGCCACAGTGGAGGATGCAGAAGCCACTCTGGAGATCCTAGACCCCCAGGCCAGGCTGCTATCCTGGAGGAAGGAGCCAGTAGGGAGCTGAGAGACCTGGATCCGGGCCGAACCAGAACTGGGCCGCTGCCCCCTTGGTGTTGGAAGAGCTAGTCTGGCTCTGGGTGGTGTGTGTTCAGGAGCTCCTGGTGGTGGAGAATGTGATGCCCCAGGGAGAGGGCTGGGAACCTCCCAGAAACAATAAAGTGACTGAGATGGAGATAAGATCTCCGGGCCATCCATGTGGTCCAATAAAACAGCAGCAAAGGCAGAGTAACCACTAGGAGGCTGGGTTCAGACAGCGCTTACAGAGTTGCGATAATGTAGTATGCGTAATTACATGCGATAATGTAGTATGCGTAATGTAAACATCAACATGCAAACATT